>NC_139468.1:37760000-38170000 GCF_057233095.1 Heloderma suspectum | reverse complement strand
GCTTGAATTGCCTCTCCGAGGGCTGTTTTGCCTTTGGCCCCACCCACCACTGGAACGCAGCCCCCGAGAGCTTCTCCAAAAGCACCAGCATGTGATCCCCAGAAGCTTGCGGGGGGTCATTCATGTGGCAAAAAATAAAATAAAAAATGGGTTATTGTTCTGTCTGAACTGGGCCAGTGGTCCTGAAGCAAAAAGCATTCTTCCTTTGCGGGTGACAGATGCATGTGTTGTCGCAGGGCATTGTCTTAGCAAAGGAGTTCCTTCCTCTGCATGAAAGAAAACAGGGAACATGTCCTTTAAGATGGGGCTGGCTATCTTCAGTTTTTCAAAGCACTTGTTTTAAAAGTTACATATTTATTTAAAATCTGTTGCCCAGTGAATTTGAATTTGTTTTCTTTTTTTAAAAAGTCTGATTAACGGGTTCGTTGATTAAACATTGCAGCCCTTCAGACGTGCAAGTGCCATTGATTAACAGCAGTTTTGCTCCTGCGATGCCCGCCTGAACGCCTCCTTTGCTGGCCCGCGTTGTTTTGCAAGGCCCTGTTACCTTGGGGGCCCTGCGCCTATTCGTTTATCATACATGCACAGACAGGGCAGCAGAGGGACTTGAAAGAAATACTTTCTATGCATGGCTGTTGTTTTGTATACATTGGTTTTGCACCTTAAATGGTTCGGGCTCTAAAATGGCTGAATTGGAAGGGGTCTGCTTTGGCCAAGAGTGGCTTTGTGTGGCTTCTTTAACGTGTACAGTGGCACACCCCACGCTGAATTTAGTGCGTGTCAAGGGGTGTGTGCAATCTCACGGTCGTGGGTTGGGAGCCGGTGTTCAGGGTTCTGGACCCACCGAATAGTTTATTCAAATCGGGATGTATTTGGCGGATGTCTCTGATAGCTGTTGCTGTCGTTTTGTTTGAATCCCACAGGTTTATCAAGGCCTATAAGAAGTTTGGCGTTCCCCTGGAGAGGTGAGTGCCAAGAGATCTAGTTGGAGACGCTGGGGATTGAACCTGGGACCTCCTGCATGCAAACCAAGGGTGCAGAGCCCGCAGCGGAACCCAAATCCAGCCCACAGAGCCTTCTGGGGTTCTTCGACAGGGCTTGGCTATTGATTGGGGAAAACAGCGGGATGTGGGTTGTGGGGGGTTGCGGGTGCCGCGTGCCATCCGCATGCTCTTACGGCAGCCTGAGCTGAGTATGCGCTGGGGGAGACAGGCGCACGCATTCAGCACAGAAGGATGGTCCAGAGTGGGATGGGAAACTGCAGCCAAAATGCTGCAGGCAGACCTTGGCCTAGTTTCCCACTCCGCCCACTTTGTAAATTGTGCCCACGTTTGGCTCTGGCCCTGCCCACTGCTGGAAAGCAGGCCCCCGCAGGAAAATGGTTCACCAGCCCTTGGCATGATGGGTCAGTTGTTGGACTTGGGTTAGGCAGACCACCGTTAAAATCCCTGCTCAGCCGTGAAGCTCACTGGGTGACTTTGGGGCAGTGCTACTCTTTCTTGGTTTGACCTACCTCGCAGCGCTGTTGTGAGGATAATATGGTGCAGCGAGCAGGAGAGACAGACAGGGAGACCAGGAATGCTGCCCTGAGCGTCTTGGCAGAAGGGCTGTATAAAAGTAAAACCGCAGAACTGGCTCAGGATGTGATGTTTGTGAAGGGATTCTCCTGCGTTCCATTGAATCTGCTTTTCCATCTTCCTCTGTTTTTGGTTTCATGCTACTGTGCTCAGCCAGTTGCAAGGGAAATGCCGGGTGCAGATTTCACCTTGGGGTGGAAGTCCAGTCATCCCTAATAGCATGGTCAGTGGCCAGGGGATGATAGGAATTGTAGTCCAATAATCAGGTGGGCACCAGGCTGGTATACTACATAGTTCGGAGAGATTTACCTGTTTGATTCTTCCTGTGGCTAATGGTTCTACACATGGGCCCCCAAGTGTCCTGTTTAGCTTCTTGCTGTGCAAACACACACACCGTTAATTGTAGTGGAGGAGTCAATTAAGCAGGCCAAGTGCGAAGCAGGGATTTTCCTGGCAAACAAGGGCTTTCCGGAGATAAGCTGGGGACGTAGCCAAGGTCAAGCACACAGGAGAGCAAGCAAGTATAATCAGCATCCAGAGGCAGCTTCAGGCAGAAGACCAAGGTCAATAATACGGAGGTCCAGACATGAATTAAGGTCAGGATACCAGAAGCTGGAGCTGAGAATCGTTGTTGTTTTCAGCAAAGCCCAGACAGAAAATGCAGGCTTATATTCCCAGGGCCTCCTGAGCCCCACCCACAGCTCAGCTCAACCCTTACTCCTGAGGAGTTCTTCTTTGGAGTCGGTTACTTCGTCTGAAAGGAGCCCCGCTGCTCCGCTCATCTAAAGGTGACGGTGCTCTCTGGGACTGAGCGGACGCTCAGCCTCTGCCTCTGAAGCAGCTGCCCCCCTCTTCTGGCAGGGGCAGACCCGTGGTCTTCTCCCCTGAGGGCCCAGGCTCCCATCTGTCTCCTGCCAGAGGTGGCTCCGTGGCGTCATCTGTCTCAGGGAGTTCTAGCTCCTCAGAAGAGGAGGAGGAGGCGACAGGGGCGTGACACCAAGTGAGAGAAGAACGCTACAAGAAGAGGGGCTTGGGGGGAGTTTTCCCCTAGTAGCTGGTGTCTTGAGTAACAAAAGTCTTTCTTGGCACCATTTATACAAATGCTTCCCGCAGAGCAATGAAATTATACATCTCTGTCCTGACTGCCTTCTTTCAAAGGAATTCAAGGCAGTGCTACGTGGTGCTCCTCTCCCCGCTTTATCCTCACAACAGCCCTGTGAAGGAGGCTAGGCCAAGCGATCATGACTTACCCAGGGTCGCCCCGTGAGCTTCACGGCTAAGTGGAAGGTCGAAACGGGGCCTCCCCAGTCCCTAGTCCAGAGTACTCCAGCCGCTGTACCACGCTGCCTCTCTAACGCTGTCCCTTTTAACTGTCAGCATAAAAAAGACAACCCTGCATGAAGACAGGCTAGATGCTGTATAAACAGTGCCCCCTTCGGGGTGCTAAGCATCTCTGTGGTTTATTTTTCTTTCTCCAGGTTAGAGTGCATTGCCAGGGATGCTGAACTGGTAGACAAGTCAGTGGCTGATCTGAAACGCTTGGGAGAGCTTCTTCACAACAGTTGCGTTTCGGCAATGCAGGAGTACGAAGACCAGCTGAAGGAGAACCCGACGGAAAGTAAGCGGAAGGGCTGCCTCCTTTGCATCTTTAACGGTTGAGTGTGGGGTTTGGGCCCTTTGGGCTGGAGAAGAAGCGTGGCTATTTCTAGGAGGCTGCATCGGCAGAGCTTCAAGGCTGTGAGCTCTTCACTGAAAAAATAATTAAAATTCTGTGCCAGGTGACCTAGGATTCCTGATAAGGAGAGCTGAATTCTACAGCTGGCCAAAATTATGCAGAGTACAGCCATTTACCCATGCTTGCAGAATTCAGGTTGTATCCATTAAGCCGTGGTGATGCCAAGCAGCAAAGGGGGTAGATCACACTAAATTCCCAAAGGTGCAAATGGGGGGTCGGGGTCAGATGGAAAAATGACTGCTTGGTAGAGGTCCTGCACAGCTTGGCAGCCCTCACTGACTGGCCCGCTAGGAGTCTGGCATACACCCTCTGGCTTCTGAGATTTCCCTGGCCCGGCAAGAGAGGAGGGCAAGCTCACGATGGGACGGTCGGTGAGAAGGGAGTTGCAGGGCTTCAATTGCAGCCATGGCTCCAAATGACCTCAGCTGGCTTGTTCAGAGCGGAGACGTGCGAGTCTCAGGTCGCTTCCACTCTGGGCTCCAAAGGGCTGGCCAGAACGGTAGCTGCGATGTTAGCCGTATCGAAATGGGTGGCTGTTTCGGATTTCTGGGCTGAAATTGAAGTTGGCTCCCCATCTTATCTGGGCGCACTTCTCCAGTACCACATTAGCTGTGCCCATGCAGAAGCGCATGCTTGTTTCACTCATGTGCTGTGTCCCACCTCATTTTATAGGGTGTTGCTGCTCTACCCTTTATCTCAAGACCAGCTTGCTACAAATAAAGTGCTTTTGGATGGTGTTTAGAGTTTATTTTCAAGTGACTACTAAAGTTGTGAGCCCACAAAAGCACACACCAGGTTATGAGCCTGCCTGGCAACTGCCTTGTGTTAGTTGTAACCAAAAAAGAAAAGAATTAATTCCTGCAAAGCTTACCTGGAGTGGCCTGGAGGTAACTCTTGTGTACTGGGGCAACCAGACAAATGACTGTTTGCAAGCCAGGTTTAGGGAAGGTTCCAAAGATGCATGTGATGCAAAAGCTTTTCCGGAATGGCATAGTGACACTGTTGCCCATGGAACTGGAAGGGTGTTAAACCCCTTTTAGGTGCTTGTGTGCATTTTTAAATAAGTGATTCACATCCCATCCCCGTTGCTTGTAGTAGAGGTGACTCTTTTTTCAGGCAAAGGGCCAGGAAAGAGGAGAGGCCCCACCATCAAGATTTCTGGTGTCCAGGTGAATGTGAAAGCCATTATCCAGCACGAAGAGGAGTTTGCAATGCTGCACCAGACCGTTCCGACTGACCCGGAGGAGAGGGCACGGTGGGTCTGGTGATTCATGGACATGTGGGCAAGAGCAATGCAAGGAAGTGAAAGCTGGTAGTGGCTAAGAAAAAATTGTATTTCGAAAGGCAGCTTAGAAATCCCTTAAATAAATAAACAAATAAAGGGATGAACTACAAATCAGGAAGCCCTGGTTTGAATCGCTCCCATAAATTCACTAGACGGCCTTAAGCAAGCCATTCATTCTCTCTCTCTCTTTCTCTCTCTCTCTCCTCAGCTTTAGATCTCCTCATCTCCAATGTGGGGATAATAATGCTGACTTAATGCTTACAGGGTTTTTGTAAGGCTTGCGATTAGATAATGCATGTGAAACCCTTTGAATACATGAAAAAGCTACATAAATGCTTCCACCTCTTCCTCCCTCTGATGTATAGCAGAAGGAAAGCTTGATCCTGGCTGGTTAGCCTGAATTCTGCAGTGCTTGCTTTGATTGTTTGGCTAGCAAAATAACATCCATTGTTACGACTGGTGGATGGAGAGCCCTTACTACTTGCACAGACTCCTGGGGGTGCAGCCATGTATCTCTGTGCAGAGATGCATCTCCCCTTCCACTTACATAGCCCTAGTCTAGTTTCCTTCCTTGGTCACACCAGGGTGTGACAAAGAGATAGGACTCAGAAACTGGATTTTAATATAAATGATGGGCAGAGGGAGCTGTTAAAAGGGGTGGCCCTTGAGTTAGAATGGAGTCCTGTCTCTTAAAGTCATGGAAGGTCTGGAGAAGACAGACACACGTGCGTGTCCCTCCTCTCTTTCCTCTTTCCGCCATACAGTTTTATAGACAGAGGAAAAGAATGTTAATATGGAAAAGGGATCCCTCATCTTCCTTCTCTGACTGAATTTGCAGGTTCTGCCTGACCTGTCGTGCCAAAGCTGCCCATTTTGATGTGGATTGGGGAGTGGAAGATGACTCCCACTTGCTGCTGGGAATTTACGAGCATGGCTACGGGAACTGGGAGCTCATCAAATCGGACCCGGAGCTGAAATTAACCAACAAGGTACAAGGAACTTCACACACAATGCTGTTTTCTCTCTGTGTGTAGGTGTGTGTGTTTGGTTTCCTCTAAAGACAATTTCCCCCTCATTGAGTAAGCAACCCTAAATTAAATTCAGCCACGGCAATAACGATGCAAAACGATGACCTCTGCGGAATGCTGTGTTGTGCTCAGGAAAATCGGATACCAGTTTTGCAGCGTGATTAGCAACGTTTTTTGCTTTTAACCACACCACACAGGAGACACTGAAAAAACTGAGGCAGAAAAAGAAATAAGGAAAATATGAGGAAAGTGTGCCTAGTGACTTTGGCCCTGATGTGAGGCCAGTTTCAGCGCAGGGCCATGTTTATTTATTTGATTTGTGCCCTGCCTTTCTACCAGAGCCTCGTGTGGCGCAGAGTGGTAGGTGGTAGTATTGCAACTGAAACTCCCCCCACGACCTCAGTTTGATCCCAGCGGAAGCTGGGTCCCAGGTAGCCGGCTCAGGTCGACTCAGCCTTCCATCCTTCCGAGGTCGGTAAAATGAGGACCCAGCTTGCTGGGGGAAAGGTGGTCACGACTGGGGAAGGCAATGGCAAACCACCCCGCTACAGTCTGCCATGAAAACGCCAGCGCAAGCGGCGTCCCTCTAGGAGTCAGCAATGACTCGGTGCTTGCACAGGAGGAACCTTTCCTTTCCTTTCTACCAAGACAAAATGGCACTCAATGCAGCTAATAAGTGCTCCATTTATTAACTCATTTCCATTGTGCTGCTAGTGCACAAAGCGACTTGGTGGAAGGCTCTACGTGCTCCCCAATTCCTGTAAGCACAGAAGCTGAATTCTGCATTCTGAACATCTGAGCTTTCATTTCTTTTCTTTTTTTTCCAAAAAGGAAGCTTCTACTCTAGCCTGCAAAGGCAAGTGTACAGGATTTTCCTATCCCCAGCAGTCAAGGAAGTTGGTTTGTATTCTCCCCTTGACATGGTCAGGTTATAATCCTAAGCACGAGTAAACCCTCCATTAGACTTGGTTGGGACTGAGTTGGACTTGCAGTTTACTGGAGTAGACATGGGTTGGCGGTTGGCTGTGGTAAGGCGACAGCAGTGAAGCACATCTTAAAAGTTGCGTCAGCTTTATTTATGTATCCCTTTTCTGCCAATAGTGCACTCAAAGTAAGTTCACAACAGATATTGATTCATCAGTATAGGAATTAAGTTTGTTACCAAAACTAAATAATCAAAACTGGAAATCACCAATCAATACAATCCCAACAGTTATACTAGAATAACCAACAACACGATAATGGTAGCATTAAGGAGACCTTCCTTCCCCACCTGGTGCCCTCCAGATGTGAAGCACTAAAACTCCCATCATCCCCAAACAAGCAGCCATTAAAGTTACTGTTCTAGAGTTGTCTGAAAGAGATAGTGATACCGAAGAAGGATAATTAAGACTATCCAGTGTACACATGTCACAGGCTTCAAATTTGAGTTGAGGAGGTTTATGTTATTTAATTGTGCTGTGACTTTGCAAAAGTAAATGGTAAAGCTTTCCATTTGAAACTGATTGTCTTGGCAGAAATTGGTTAATAAGGACAGTTTTTAAAGCTGTTTAGACATTTTAAACCTGCCTTATTGGTACTGAGATGTATTCATTTTATTAATTATTAATTATGGGTGCCGTTTTTAAAGATGGAGTCCAGGCCCCAAGATTAGCAAAACAACCCTGGGCTAAATTTCATTCTTAAAAACACGGTTTCCTGTCATAAAATAAAAGGTCCCCTAAAAACACATGCAGCGGTGTTAGATCGGGGCCCCCAACCTTTTTAAGCCAGTGGGGGCATTTGGAATTTTGAGAGTGCTGTGGAACTCTCACAGAATGGCTGCCATGAAGGTGGGGCTTGCCCATTCATAAAATGGCTGCCACAGTGGGAATGGCTGGCCACAAAAGACTCATTTTCCAGAAAGTAAACTGTCGAGACTGAAAGAAAAGTAAGTTACCCAAGAACCTAAGTACAAGGCAGAGATGGCTCTGAGCTTTAACGAAACAAGGCCATTGTTTTGAACCCAAATAAAGATGGCGCTGAAGACCAGACCTTCGCTTTGCAGCATGCCAGCCTCCCAGTTAAATTTTTAAAAAAGGGGCACGATAAAAATTGTGGAGAGCCAGCGTGGTGTAGTGGTGAGAGTGTTGGACTGGAAGTCGAGAGATCCGGGTTCTAGTCCCCACTCGGCCATAGAAGCTCACTGGGTGACTTTGGGCCAGTCACAGACTCTCAGCCCAACCTACCTCACAGGGTTGTTGCTGTGAGGATAAAATGGAGAGGAGGAGGATAATGTAAGCTGCCTTGGGAAAAAAGGCGGGAGATAGATAGATAGATACATGGACGGACGGATGGACAGACAGACAATAATAATTTTAAAAAATCAGTAAGGACAGTAAGTCTGGTGGGCACTTCATTGGAGACCCCAGTGTTAGATATATGACTGGACTACTTTAAAAAAAAGAAAAGCTTTCTTCAGGCCTACTCTGGATACAGAGCAGGCCCAGAACCCTGTGTCCATTCCCTGGGGAGATGGTGCCTCCTCGTCTGTTAAAGAATCCTGCTTCCTAGTGGGTGGAGCAGGAGGTACCTCAGTGTGTGGAGTAGTGGCTGGCATGAAGTAGGGAGCTCTCAATTCTCTCCCCCTCGCTCCCTCCCTTCCTTTGAATTCTTGCAGCATTTATCGGTTTCCTGATTTTAGCAAGAGAGTTCTGCTTCCCCATGTTTGGAAAGTGGAGTGCGTGAGAAGATTGTTGCTCTTGGATGTTTGGTTGCACTGATGTTTGCATGCCTTTAAAATATCTTTTCAAAGATCCTGCCTGTCGAGACGGACAAAAAACCTCAGGGGAAGCAGCTCCAGACTCGAGTGGACTACTTGCTGAAACTGCTCAAGAAAGACATGGAGAAAAAGGACAGCGTGAAAGAGACGGAAGAGGTCAGTTTTGCCGAGAACCAAACACAGCAGAGGTGTTAGAGTGGGCCTTGCATCTTGCATGCCTCTGCTTTGGGATCGTGCTGCACTAGTGCAAATTTAAGTTCCTAGTCCTTGTGGTGGCAAATGTGAGCTTGCAAGAGTATGGGTGGTGCTTTGCAAAACCTCTGCGCGCTGGAGAGAGGAAGAGTGGAGTAGGGTTCCCAGAGGTCCAAGGGTGGGAGAATACGGTGTGCTGAGGGTTCTACATCTCGTCCTGCATGTCTTAGAAGGGATGCTTACCTCAGAAGGTTGCAAGCTTATATCTTCTGCCCTTATTGGCTTCTCTCCTGCCTTAGACCAAGGTGAGGAAGAGGAAGCCCCGGGTAAAGAAAGAAAACAAGTCTCCCAAAGGCAGGGACGAGCACGGGAATGAACTCTCCTCTCCTCGGCACTCGGATAACCAGTCAGAAGAGGGGGAGGTGAAGGTAAACTGATCTTTGCAGGTCTGCTGTGATCTCTGCTTCCGCCATCACGGTTCAGTAAGGATTCCCTCAGGAGCCAGTTGTTAAGAGTATGGAAGAGCCCTGGTCTGATGGAACAACTTATGTTTTACATGCTGGAGGTCCCTGGTTCAAATCCAGAGTACTACCCCACACCGGGGGGGGGGGGGGCTTGTCCAGGCACAGTTGAGCCATTCAGGAGGAGCGCTGGATAGACCAATCGCCTAGCTCCTTTGTGGACCAACCAGCCCTTTGCGAAGAGACATAGCTCAATGGTAGAGCACACTGTTTACGTATGGAAGGTCCCACGTCCAGTCTCTCGCATCTCCAAGTAAGAGTGGGAAAGACCCCTGTCTGAAATCATGGGGAGCTGCTGTCTGCTCAGTACTGAGCTAGGTGGACCCATGGTCTGAATCTGGCAGCCTCTTGACGTGGTTGGTGTTGAGAGAGAGAATCGCCCTAGTCTCTGGGTCTGAGGGAACGGAGTGAAGAAAGTAGCCAGCCAGCTGGTGTGGCAGTGGCCACTGGCATACAAACCTGTGTGCTCCAGTGCCAGAAATATCTGGGTATGGGCTGAGACAGGTGTGCCAGTGAAGGGTGCGAGAGGCTGCGTTTCCATCACCGCAGCCAGGTTTTTGAGCTCCCTCCCCCAGGGAAGCCACTCTTGCTACCTCTCCAGTGGCCTCTCGCCACATCGTGGCTTTTAGCGAGGTGCTTTAGATTTCGCAGGAAGCTGTTTCCTTTGCTTTATTGGGCGCCTTCTGTCCTAAACTTTGCTGCTCCTAATTTGTGTTGTTTTTTAAATACTGTATTCTTATTCTATTGTTTTTAACTGATTGCGGCTAGCCACCTTGAAGTCTTTTTCAAGGGAAGGAGGGATGATTTGTTTCCAAATAAATATGTTGGGTGTCTGTCCCCCTGACATTTCCTTTCTAGGAGGATGGATTGGATAAGAGCCCTGTGAAAAAGAAGCAGAAGAAGGAGAACAAAGAAAACAAAGACAAACAGGCCACAAGCAGGAAAGAAAAGGAAGGAGAGAAAGAGAAAAAGAAAACAAAGGACAAAAAAAAGGAGGTAACAGATGAGTCTCACAGAGGACCGCCAGGGCCTACCTTCCTATGGTTCCTCATCCTGGATGAGGCCATTTCCTGAAACAAGATTCACAGGTGTGAATGGCCCTTATAGAGCTATAGCCACAAGTAGAACTTCACTTCCCCCTTGCAATGCAGCTCAGTGATTCAAAATGTACACTGGTCAAGAAGCACACATGTTTGCATGAAGTATGCCTCTATGCTAAAAATAAATAAATATTAACATTTTCCCACAGACCATCTTAAAAGGTCTGAACTTTTACATAATCTGTATATAAATTATGCAAATTTGCATCGTTTTTCTTCCTTTGCATCAATTATTCTGGCTTTGCTAGAATAAGGGAGAGCCTAGGAGCTCTGCAGGATGCTGAACTTCCATCTCTGACCTTTGAGATGGAAAATTATATTCATGAAGCCCCCTGGCTTCTGATATTTCCGCACTTCCAAGCAGATCTTCACAGCCATGCTAGAGGCTTGCTTCCTTTTGACCCGGTTCACACGTAACGGCAATTCCTGAGTTGTTGAATCGCTGCCTCGTGGGAGTGAGCGAGCACACCGCCTCCCCCGTGTTTGCCGCTTCCGCTTTCAACTAGTGCAGAATGCAGCAGCTGGGTGCTTACTGGGACATCTGTGTTAAAAGGACAGCACTGGCTGCCTGTTAGCTACCGAGCCACGTTGTGTTATCATCATACAAAGCCCTAATCAACTTGGGAGCAGGATACCTAGCAGATTCCTTTCTCTCATATATACCCAGATGACGTTTAAGATCTTCAGAGGAGGTCCTGCTGGTCATTCCAAAGAGAATGGAATGTCGCCATGGAGTACCCAGACGGTGGGCCTTCTCGGTAGTGGCTCCCACCCTTTGGAAAACCCTCCCTCGTGCAGTTCAGGAGGCAGAAAATGTGGCATCTTTCAGATGCCTCCTGAAAACACGGTTGTTTGCCCAGGCTTTCTCTGGCATACGATCAGTCGTGGTACTCTCCACCTTGCTGCTCTTTGTATTGCTTTCACTGTAATTGGAATTGTTTTTAATGTTGTGCTTTTAATATTTCATTTTAAATGTGATTTCAATACTTAAATGTGAACCGTTTAGGGGTTTTACTACATTTAGCAGTATATAAATCACACAAATAAATAAATAAATGAAACGAACAACCCAGGAACGCCCGCTGTTCCTGTGTTGTTCCTGGGATGTCTGGACCCGGAAACTCCGGGTTGTTTAATTGAAAGCGGAAGCAGCGTGCGTGCAGGAGGCAGCGTGCTCGCTTGCTCGCTGCTGCTTGGCCGACAATGCAGGGGCTGTCATTCCGTGCAAACCGTGCCTTTGAATAAAGCTGGGAATGTCAGGAAGCTGAGTCCTGCACGTCAAGACACCACTCTGCCATCGCCTCTCTTGTGCCCCTGTGAAATCTTCGCACGTACAGGCCTTGCGTCAGGCCTGCCACGCCTCATTTTGTTCTCCCACAGCCCAAAGGCGGCGAGGCCAAATCCGGAAGCAAAGGGAAGCGATCTCAGGGTCCCGTTCACATCACAGCAGGGAGCGAGCCCATCCCCATTGGAGAGGACGAGGAGGATGACTTGGACCAGGAAACCTTCAGCATAGTAAGTATTTTCAGGCAGGCGGTGGTGACAAAGGCGTGCGCTTATCCACGTGTGCATACAGGCAGCGGAGAGAGAGGCGTGTGCCTGCCTGGACCCATCTGACCTCGGGGGCAGGCAGAGTTCAGGCTTGCGGGATCTCCTTTCTTTGTTTTTACGAGGACCCTGAGGCCCACCAACCAGGGCCAGGTGCAAACTGCCCACCTGAATGAAGGAACAAGTGGCTTCTGAGCATATGCTGAGGAGAGGGTGTGAGGGGAGGGGGCTGTGGCAGGCAGGGATGCTTTGCGGGGGCCCTGGGCACGTTGCTTTCCCAGCCCCCGCCCCCATCCTTACACACATCCCCCATTGCCAGCCCTCTCGCCTTTTCGCGACACCTCACTGGCAGCGGCAGTGCCCCCTCGCCCTGCCCACCGACGGCTGCCCAGCCCGCTTGGGGAATCGGCCTGGCTTCCAAGGAGGCGGCTGCAGCAGTGCGAGGCAGGAGGGAGTCCCTGGCGTGCCACATTCAAATCACTTTTTCAAAGATGGTATTTTGAGCAGCAGCCATCTGAATCAATCGGATGCTGCCATAGGGGGGACACGGCCAATGCAGGCACAGAAGTGGCGGAGTGGCGGTCCTTGCATGGCTTCTGTGCGGTGTCTTCATTGCTCGTATCCCCCAAAGGCAGCCTCTGATTGGTTTAGCTCGCTGCTGCTCAGAATGTAAAACTTTAAAGACGTAAATGCGGGCTTGCCGGCCCAGCTGCCAGAGAGCTTCGTTTTGGTAGTGCCCAGGGCCGGCTGGGCTGGGCTGGGCTAGCAGGGAGGGAGGAGGAGCAGCTGCCCCCGCTGCTGGATAAAACCAAAGAAAGGGAGGAGGGCTGGTGGGGGCAGGGGCGGCTGACAGTCATTTGGGCGGCCCAGACTTGTGCCCCGCAGTCTGGCCTTGGCTGCCTCACTGGTGGAGGGCGGAGGCACCCCCCTGAGTGCTGTGTTGCCCTCCCCTCCGCTAAATTCAGGAATTTGATCAGTACCAAAACCAAGTGCATAAGGCATTTCGCACAAAAGTCCACTCCTGGTTTTCCCCTGTGTGCCCTTCTCCAGCGACCTAACTTAGGAGAGAAAAGCCTCTTTGCTGTTGCTGCCATTAGACCCTTGGGCGTCAGAGACCCTCCCCAACCCAGCGCAGATCACCCAGAGAGATACCGCTAGATCTCAGCCTGCCCACCCCTGGGCGAGATTAGTCAATCTCTGGCTTCGTCAGGCTTCAGAGTCTAGCTCAGATTTTAGGTACAGAAGTGGAGAGTTCCCAGCACCTGCTCAGTTTCTTCTGACTTCTTCCCTTACTTGGCCCTCCCAGGGGTGTCTCTGGCCTTGTGTGGCTGACGAAGGGCTAGCACCGGAGAGGGAAGTTAAAAGATCCCCCCCCCCCCCCGGCGTGTGACTAACATGTAGCTTTGCTCTCTCTGCTGTTCCCCTCCGAGTGCAAAGAGAGGATGCGGCCAGTCAAGAAGGCTCTGAAACAGCTGGACAAGCCGGACAAGGGGCTGTCAGTACAAGAACAGCTGGAGCACACGCGGAGCTGCCTGCTGAAGATTGGCGATCGCATCTCAGAGTGCTTGAAAGCGTATTCCGACCAGGAGCACATCAAGCTGTGGAGAAGGTGCCCGCCCGCCCAAGCTTCCGCCACGAGGCTCCTGGGACAAGGCAGCAGGGCCCCTTGCAGGCCTTGGCGCTCTGTGGCTCCCGTTCTGCTCTTTGGGACAAGTTAGAAGGGTTGCAGCCTAGAACCCAGCAGAAAGAAGGGTGTTGGCACTTGCTTTCCCCCAGCGCTGTTGTCAGTCAGGCACCAGCTAAAGACACGGGCTTTGGGGACGTTCTGGGCAAGTGGTTTACCTGTGTTAGGGACGATTTCATTGTGTTTTATTATGCATTTGCAATTTTAGTGTTATGATGATAATGGTGTTTATATGTTGTACTGTTTTGTATGGGTTGTTAGCCACTCTGGGATCCTTGCAAGGTAGGGCAGGATATTAAATAACAACAACAACAACAACAATAATAATAATATGATGATGATGATTTCCCTCCAAAGCTGGACAGAGATACTTTGTAGTCCCCTTCAGTCACTGCAATATACAAGTCCTTTCTTCATGCACACACTGCCCATCAGAAGGGTGGACATTTTAGTATTAGTAACAAGTGGGAACTGCAACAAAGTGCTGCAGTGTGAAGTGCTCCTGTTCAGGGCATCAGCCAGCCTGCCGTGCCCCCTTCCAGGATACTCCATTTCATCCCACCCCCGCCCAGCCGGTATTTCATGCCCACCAAGCATCCGTCTTCATTGTGCTCTTTTTGTGACAGCTTTCCCCCATTAGGCTTTTTTCCCTGAAGGGGTTTTTGGGGGGGTACTTCTGCAAAGCTCGGGGTTCCCCCGGGCCTGCTGATGCCTCTCTCTTGTGCAGGGATGGCGCCATTTTGCCTACATAAGACTCCACACTTGGAGATTGTTGGCTGTTACACGAACAGTGATTAATAGCTGGCGTTTATATAGCTGCTTTTGTGAGGGTTCAGAAAACCTTGGGTAATTTGGTACAGCAGCTGTGTATTATTAGGCGGAGAGGGGGAGGGAGTGGCTTGCCTACGGCCACCTAAGTGAGTTTGTGGCAGAGGTTAGATTTGAACCAGGGACTTCTGCCGCTCACACTCTGGTACACCAGCTCTCAAGGCTTGGATGCTGCATATTTAGCACTTGTGTATTGTTCAGTTCTGCAGTCTCATTGCACAAGTGCAGGTATTGCTGCTGTGCCCAGAATTCAGCATCCTGCGAAATGCCAGCTCTCGTTTCAAGCAAATCAGGTTTCTAGTCCTTAAGGATGCAAAAGCTGGCTCAAAAGAAGTCGAATTTTCACCATTCGGGGCCAGGGTGGCCGTGTTTGTTTACATTTTGGCCCCACTCTTTCTCTGCTCAGGAGGAGGCCGCTGTTCGGGACCTCGCAAAATGTCCTGCATAGCTGTTTTCCACGTGCCCCGTCAGTCAGAATTGCACATGAACTTTGCCAATATGCTGTATTTCCCCACCTTGGAGTGTCAAGAGGGGGACTGGAAAGGCCCAGGTTCAAATCCCATGCAACTCCAAAGGTCACTGTGTCCTTGGGCCAGTCAGGCCCACCTCATGGATTTGTTGTGAGGATACCATGGAGAAGCTCAGTGGCTGAGCACAGGCCAAAGGCCCTGGGTTCAATTCCTGGCATCTCCAGATAGGGCTGAGAAAGACTGTCTGAAACCGTGGAGAGCCACTATCAGTCAGTGTAGTAGTAGTAGTAGTAGTAGTAGTAGTATTTCTTAGTCACCTTTCTCTTTAAAAAGGCCAAAGCAACTTACACCTAGGGATGTCAGAGAAATCCGCAATGGAATCGCATGAATTTGGATTTCTGTGAATCTGTGGATTCTGCAGTGGTCCAGCTTTTTCTGAGTTGCATGGATTCCGTGGACTTACAGACTGGGTTTTTTACTTTCCGGAATTTTATGCAAATGTAGTTGTAGAAAAATAGGTAAAATAAAAAAACCCAGCTGAAAATGTACATTTAGGGGGGATTTGCACGAATGCGAATTTGCGCAAATTCAGGAAATGAGAAAAAAACCGGATTCCACCAATGAGCGGACAACGGAACAAAAGGCACCTGACAATCCACAAAGTGCAGACAGAATGGATTTTCCAAACTCCGCACATCTCTACTTACAAATATACAAATTATAAGATAGCCAAGAACAATTTCCATTAAAATACCAAAACATAATAAAACAACTAAAGCATCAATACAGACCATAACCAAAACCACTGATGCATAAAAAGCACATCATATGCCTTTGAATGCCTGAGAGTAGAGGAAAGTCTTGACTTGGTGCTGAAAAGATGACAACGTTGGTGCCAGGTGGGCCTCACTGGGGAGAGCATTCTGCAGTCGGGGGCCACCACCGAGAAGGCCCTCTCCCATATTGCTCTCCTCCGAACTTCTCTCAGTGGAGACATTCTGAGCAGGGTCTCAGATGTTGATCATAGTGTATGGGTAGGTTCATACTGGGAGAGGTGCTCTGTAAAGTACCGCGGTCCCAAGCTGTGCAGGGCTTTATAGGTGTAGGCATTACTAAGCTAGATGTACCAATGGTGTAGGGCAGCTTCCTATATTGTGTGCTGCTCTAAGCTCCTTGGAGGATGGGCAGGATAGAAATGCAACAAATAAGCGACTTAAATCGATGGGCTACAGAATCCGTCTATTTTTGGTACAGGATTTAGGTTACTTTGGCCCAGAATTTTTATTCTATTTACTTTTTAAAAATAACAGTTTTTAGCATAGGCGAATAAAAGCCCTGTGTGAGTAGGTGTTTGGAGTTCTAAAAAGCTGGGACATGCAGTGCCGAATGCTGAATTTCTTGGGTTTTATTTGATTTGAGCGACTCAGAACGTTAGAAGTCATCTCAAAGAGGGGGAGAGCATCTTTGAACACAGGGAGAGAATGCCTCTCTGTCACCATGTAGTAGCCCCAGCTGTGCCACGTTCATCTGAAATTAAGGGATGGAGCTTCCAGGCTAGGCAAACAGAAAAGTGGGTATCAAACTGCTATTCAGCAGTCTACAAGAGGAATGATAATAGTACTGACATTATAATCTGTTCACCTCCTTCCAGGAACCTGTGGATATTTGTGTCCAAATTCACGGAATTTGACGCACGGAAGTTACACAAGCTGTACAAGATGGCTCATAAGAAGCGTTCCCAGGATGAGGAGGTGAGGTTGAAAACGGAAATGAGTGTGAGTGTGGAGGGAGAGAGAGACAGACAGACAGACAGAGTGAGGTAGGTGGAAAGCGGCACAACTGCTAAGCAGCACGGAGGCTCTGGATCCGTTGTGGATGCAGCCAGTCTTCCGTCCAAATATATCAGAAAGACAGACTAACAACGGAGTAATTCCAAAATACATTTAGGGGTAAACGTTTCGGCTTCAACCCTCATCAGTAGCTGCGATGTTAAACGGATACCAAGAGTGGCAGTTTGGAATGCTGGGACATGGAAATTCCTAAGGAGAACACCCCTCCCCCCCCCTGAGGTATGAGTGGTATAAAGCCTGGGGGCCTTTGCAGCTGAATGGCAGGATGCAAATCTGAACAAATAAGCCAGCAAGGGAACATACTCTGTAGAAACAGGATTGTGCCGACACACCCGTAGAAAACAGTTCTGCTTTCCCCCTCCTGATGCCCTCCAGATGTGTTGGACTGCAATTCCCAGCATGTTGGCAGCAGATGGGGGAAGGCTGAACTGCAGGAAGCCTGGATGAGGTTCTTTCTTTTGGGTCCAGATCCTGGCCCCTGTCCCTTTTGCTGCCGGCATCTTCCTGCATCTTCAGCATGGCCTGAGACCCACCCCTCTTGGCCATCTGTAACGTGTTCTGACCAGGGATTGAACCTTCCCTTATTATAGGGGTGGGTGACCTTTTTTTTCTGTGGAGGGATGCATTCCCTCATAGGTCACCTGTCGGGGTGTGGGACCAAAGCTAGTGGTGGGCCAAAAGTGGGTGGGGCGCCCCTTTTCTTGGGTTGGGCGACCATCGTTTTCTTCCTTCCCTCTTTCTGCCACCCTGTTTTTACTCCTCCCCCTCTTCTGTCCTGCCTAACGGCTTCCAGGGAAGGAACAGATCCCTCTCACAAGAGATCTGAACTGATCACATGCAGAAGGCTTTTGAGATTAAGCCGAAGGCCACGTGAGATTAGTCCAAGGGCCGCAGGTTGGCTGCCCCTGCTTTATTATGTACTTTCCCCCGTCAAGCATCTTCCTTCACTTCCCTAAAATTTCATCAGAGTCCCCTCTCCCTAAGGTGTCTGTTAGAAATGACCCAAGTGAGTGCAGCATAAAAACCTGCCAGTCTAAGGTGATCAGTTGGCAAACTGAGGGAAACTGTGTGTACCCTAATCCAGCGTCAGATTTCTGTGGAAGGGCCCACTTGTGCTGCTCTCAGGTGGCTCGCTCTAGGCCAGGCCCAGAAGCCTTTTTGGGCAGTTTACTTCACCGCTAACTTCCCCCTCCCTTCCCCTCCCCTTCTGTTGCCCTCAGCAAGAACAGAGGAAAAGGGAGGAGGCTGCGGGAGGCAAGAAGCTGTTTCGGCCGGAGCCTTCTGCATCCAGCCGAGAATCCGTGATGTCCCAGATCCCTCACGGCCCTCGTTCCCAGAAGCTTCACCAGCCTCCGCCTCACCCTTCCCAGATGCACCAGCGGGACAGCTACCACCCAAACAAAAGGCACTTCAGCAACGCAGGTAACGCAGGCGGAACACAACGAAAAAGCCCCCTCCCTTTGTTTCTCTGGATGAAATCCCCCCCAAAAGACACCCCCATAGCTGCAGGAGGGCGGGGGGAGGTGAGAGAACAAGGCCCTCTCCATTTTCTTTGTCTTGGATCAGCTGCCACTTGGCTTCTCCCCGCCCAGCACTGCCTTCTGCAGTGATTCTTGTACCTGTGCCTCACGTAGGACTAAGGATGGACGAAAGTCCCTTACCTGGTCCCGCAGCTTGCTTCGCGGTGGGGGGAGGCACTTCGGTTCTCCCCCCGAAGTTCTTGGTGGGGGGGGAGGCGCCCCGCCCCTCCCGGCTGAAATTCAGGCTGAGGGGGAGGCGCCCCATCCCTCGCCTCCGAAATTCAGGCCGGGGGGGAGCACCCCGTCTCCCCGGCTGCGAAATAAAGTAAAGTAAAAACAAACAAACACGTGATAGGCTACATAACGATTTACGTAGCCTATCACGGCTAGATTTTCAAAGTCAGCTGTGATAGGCTACGTAAATCGTTACGTAGCCTATCACGTGTTGTTGGGTTTTTTTTACTTTACTTTGTAATGGCGGTGGCGGCAGCCGGTCAGAAGACCGGCCCCCGCCCCCGCCGAAACGCCACCGGGACCCGCCACCGAGAGGGACATTCGAAGGAGGTAAGTCCCATCGGGGGGGGGGGGGGGGCGGAAAATTTCACCACCAATTTTGGGGGGCCGAATGTGTTGGCATTCGGCCTCCCGGAAATTCGTGGAGAAATTCTCCGCTATCCCTACGTAGGACAGATTTGTTAACCTGGGTTTACTGCTGTTCCTCCCTACCCCCTTCCTTTGCGCATTGGTCTCTCTTAATTGTGAGTCAGTCATCATCTGAAGGATAAGCCAGTACCCTGAACCAGCGTCCCCATGCCCTTCGATCTGTGGAGGGGGGCCATCTCGCTGTCCCGCTCCTGGGGGAAGTACATTGAGTGGTGACACAAGATAGGGCCTTCTCCGTGGTGGCATCTTGACCTTGGAATGTCCTCCCCCAAGAAGGACACTTGGAATGTCCTCCCCCAAGAAGGACACTGGCACTAATTCTATTACCATTTTGGAGCCAGGCTAAGACCTGTTTGTTTTCCTGGGCATTTATGAGTAGTTACCTCTGCTGCTGTTACTTGGTTTTACTAGATTTTTACATTCATTCATTCATTCATTCATTCATTTATTAAATTTATTAATCGCCCATCTGGCTGGTCACCCAGCCACTCTGGGTGATGTACAAAGCATATAATAAAACAGTTTAAAACAATAAAATTCTACAATAAAAACATTTTCTAAAATACCCTAACCCACCCCAAATGCCCAAACTTTATCTTTTTATTACTGAATTGGTTGTTTTTTCATAGTTTTGTAACCCCTTGGGGAGTTTTTATGAAGGGCAGGATATAAATTGAATGAATGAATATTACAAAACATAAGCTGCTTTGAGGGCATTGGCAGAAAGGTGGCATATACAAGTAGCAAATAAAAAAATAGACAGGAGCCTTTAAAAACAATTTCAAGTCCTGGCGAAAGCAGAGAGCTGTGCCTTGGGTCAAGTTGTTTCTCTCTCTTGTGTTCCATGGGAGGGAGAGCTTGTTGCAGCAGAGAATTCTGGGAAGAGTTCTAAGGCAACCACTCACTTAACACTTGGGTTAGCCAGGTCTTTTGGGCCTTGCTTGTCACGCCATGTGGATTGAGTGCACGTTTGAATGCAAGCAGTTCTCTTGTGGCTGTGCATTTGTAGGAAAAGACTGGGTTGTTTCTTTCATTATTTGATTGATAAATAAATGTGTATACCATCCTTAGGTCATTTTAAAAGATAAAAACAACAAAATCATAAAAATACAACAAATAAATAGGAATTAATAAAATGGCAGGGTTACACTGGGCATGAATCAAGCTGTCTTCCAGGAGAAAGCCCTGATAAGCATCTAATAAACCTGGAGTTCCCTGGGACACTGTTTGGAAAAACCTCTGATCCAAGAGTGTTCTATTTATTCATTTGTAGTGGCTAACAACGAAAATCAGTCATCAAATAAAACAGTCAAATTCCCAAAGAGAAAAACAACAATATAGTAAAAGCAGACAGAGCAGATAAGCAGAGACATTGGATCAAACGTCTCCAATAAAACAAACAGCTACCTAACGAAGATTTTTGCCATTTGGTGAAACACGGTAAGAAAGGGGGCCAGCCGAGCCCCTTGGGTGAAGAATTCCACAATTCAGGTGTGGCCCCATAAAGGCGTGGCCTTTCTCTTGTCTTCATCAACTGTGGCACCATCATAGTTGGGACAAAGAGGAGGGCCTATTTGTCTGCACCTCGGTGTTCAGTCATGCCGGCCACATGACCACGGAAGCGTCTTTGGACAGCGCTGGCTCTTCGGCTTAGAAATGGGGATGAGCACCGCACCCTAGAGTCGGACACGACTGGTTGGGGACACCTTTACCTTTTTAAGAGTGTGGCTAGGGTGAGTATGGGAGGAGTCGGTCCCTAAAGGTATCACAGACCTGAGCCATTTAAGGCTTTGAGGGTCATCACCCTTTGAATTGTGCTCAGGAACAAATTGGTACCAGTGCAGCCTTTGTAGGACAGGTGAGATGGGCACTCCCTTACAGATCCTGTAAACGAGCACCCTCCAGGACTCTCTGCTAATATTATTATTCTCTAATATTCTTTTAGTATTAAAGAATAGTCTTAATATGTTCCTTCTTTTTATCTTTCGTTCGTTTTTATCTCTTGATGTTCACCGCTCCGGAATCTGTTTAGATGCGGAGTGGTACGCAAATGCTGTAAATAAACACATGAGCACCGTCTAGCGTTCTCACTTGTGGATCCGGTAAGCGAGCACCCTCCTGAAAGAGCCTTGCCTTTTCCCCCTTCTGTGGTGCAGAGCGAGGTGACTGGCAGAGGGAGCGCAAATTCAGCTACGGGGGCAACGCCAACCAGGTGTGGGGCGGAGAACGGCACCATCAGTATGAACCCTGGTATAAGGACCACCACTACGGAGACCGGCGGCTGCGTGGTGATCCTCATCGCAGCTCGGGAAACTACCGACTGAATAACCCGTCCCGCAAGCGGCCGTATGAGCAGTACAACAGTGACCGGGACCATCGAGGGCACAGGGACTATTACGACAGGTGAGCCGTTAACTTTGCCAGGGCCACGGAGAGCCGTTGTGCTGTGCCTCAAATTCGAATTCCTCTGTGTGTGCCCTCCCGCCCATGTCCTCCAGCAACTGGTGTACGTAGGCATACTGCCTCTGGTACTGGAGGGAGCACACAGCCATCCGGACCAGTAGCCGCTTAGAGCCTTCTCCTCCATGACTTTGTCCAACCCCCTTTTAAAGCCATCCAAACTGGCGACCATCACTGCATTCCGTGTCTACATCTTGTGGTAGTGAATTCAATAGTTTAACGATGTGCCGCCTGAAGAAATTCACCTTGTTCTGGATGGGGTCATGCTCCCCCTAAAGCAGTGCTGGGGAATGTGTGGCCCTCCAGATACTGTTGGACTACAACTCCCATCTTCCCCAGCCAGGATAGCCAGTGGTGTTGTTTTCCCAGTGAAAATCCCTCCCTCCTCAAGCTGCTCTTTTCCCCAAGTGGTGGGGAGGAAGCGGAGGCTCCACGTGGTGCGATTAGCATGCCGCGCTAGCAGAACAGTGGCCGGGTGTCACTTGAGTGGCATTCCAAGCTTGTGGTACTGCAGCAAACTCTGGGTAGCGGAGGAATGTCATTTTTCAAAATTCTTCTTCATGCCCCAAAATAAATGGGAAGGAGGCAGATCCAGAGCAAGGGGAGGCAAAGCTCTGCAACAGAAGCCCGTGCTCACGCGCTCAGAGTCCTTCCATGTGAAAGGAGCCAGCCTTAACCTCCAGTGCAAAGGCTTTTGGGTAGTGGGGCAAGGAAAAACCTGGAGGGCTTCTGTCAGAGAGCGCTGAGCTCGATGGTCTAGGATGGTCTGATATAGGGCCAACCTTGACATGACGTAACGGGCAGGTTTTATAAAAATGCAAATTGCATCTACTGGGGAGGGGGTGCTGATAATTAACAGGATCAGAGAAGGGGGGCCGGGGGGCGGTCTGCCCCTGCCCTGCCCTGCCCTGCTGGGGAAAATCCCTCTGCTGAAGCTGGTATTTGCTTTGTGTGAGGCACCTTTCATTTGCGCTTTCCATTTGCATCTTTCAAAAGGCTTTGCACGTTAGGGGCAAAGACGCATTTAACATCCCGTCTAGTTTGCCCCTTTGAATAAAGCGTCTTCCTCTGTTGATGTAACCCATGCTGGGACAACCACACGTGGCTTCCCCTAAGGCAGCCTGCCCCAACCTGGTGTCTTCCAGATGTGTTGGGCTGGGAGTTGCAGGCCAACACATCTGGAGCATACCAGGTTGGGGAAGGCTGCTCTAAGGGCCTGGGAATGGCGGTTTAAGATCTCCAGCCTTGGTGATGGCTGGCCTTTCTTGGCCTGTTCCTCGAGCTGATGCCTATCTGTGATGGTTTCCTCTCCAGGCATCATCACGATTCTAAGCGGCGAAGATCAGACGAGTTCAGGTCTCAGAATTACCACCAGCAGGAGTTCAGGAGGATGTCCGACCACCGGCCTCCCATGGGCTACCACGGCCAGGGACCATCGGACCATTACCGGCCTTTCCACCCGGACAAATCGGCCGATTACAAACAGCTGCTTCCCCCTCCTCACTCCCAAGTCTCGGACCCTCGCTCCCCACCCTCCCAGAGATCCCCACATGATGTCAAGTCTCCCCTTGACCACCGGTCACCCCTGGACAGGTCTCTAGAACAGAAGAACAATCCAGATTATAACTGGAGTGGCCGGAAAACATAAAGCTTGAGGGAGGGAAGGAGAGGAGGGAGAACCACACCTGAGGTAACTTGATCTGAGGTAAACAGCAGCTGCTGGTTCGACATGCTCGGATTCAGAGACTCTGAACACGCTGCTGTTGGGCTCTGCGTTTGATGGGGAGGATCGTCGGAGCTGGACAAGGTTGGGGCCCAACTTGGATTTATGCCCCAATCTCTCCTCCCATAATCCCACTGGCTGGATGGCAGGAGTTGTCTTCCCTGCGCCCGAGTGACCTGTTGGGGAGAAGGCCGCGCCCACCCCAGCATTTGACTTTGTGTCTGAAGGCCGGATTGGACTCCCACGAACCTTTCATGGAACTTGGATAGACGGCTGCTCTGTAGGGCATGGAGGGAGGAGGACACCATATGACTGTGGCATTAAGGTTCGAGTTACTGCTGGAGAGGGTGGCAGAGAAGAGGTCTCCGCAGCAGGCTTAGTGGCTCGCCCGTTAAACGGAGGGAGATTTGATGTGGGGGTGGGTGGGAATTACAGGGAGGTGAAACGGCCTTTAAATAAATGAACCTGAAAATCTTACTGTAGGCTTCGGAGAGTTATAGATACAGGACCTCCTCTTTCAGTTCGTGATGCCAAAAAAAGAAAGAAAAAGTGGAAGATGTGTGCGTATGTCTCCACAAATCCATTGTTTTCCTTCCTGAGTTACTGTTTCTCTCACCATCTTCATTTCACTATCTCAGCAGCGCTGTGCGTACAGCATAACAAAGTGTGATAATGGAGTACAAGAGAAGGATGCCTTCTGAACTTGAGGATCTTTCTGGACATGCAAAAAAGAAGTGCCCCCTCCCCCCCGCCCTTTTCAGGGCACTTTTGTGCAAAGGCAGCAAGCTTGGGAAGAAAAGTCCTGCTGATTTGATGATCATGTTGACCCGGTGAAATTTTTGAAAGCATCCACTCCAGGGTATCCCCCTTGGCGTGCGTGGTCATACTGGGTCCTGAATCTGCTGTTTTGGGGTTAGGTTGTTGCTGTTGTAAATGCGCAAAGGGGAGCAGGCTGCTCAAGGCTCTCTGCAGACCCCCAGCTCTGTCTTAATGCCTAAGGTTAGCCTTGGAGGGGCATCCCTAAATTCGTTGCCGTCGCACCCAAGCGCAGGCATCAGCTCGCAGTTCTCCACTGAGCAGTTCAGAGGCCATCTCTCGCCCCTGGCCAGAAAAGACCACAACCCTATTTTGCTTGCTTAGGTGGGCAGGAGTTGGAATGTTTGGTAAGGCTGCGTTAAGTGTTGAATTTAATTGCAAGAGAAGGAATGAGAAATTAAAACACGGTGTTTTCGTGTTTTTGGAAGGGTTTGGTGTGTGTGTGTGTGTGTGTATGAGTGGTGGTGTATACACACGTTATGTCAGATACTACATTTCCTCTGATTTCACTAAACTGTGATGGTAGAAAATACACTATGGAGTTTCTTAAGGAGGTCCTTTTATTTTCACATAGGGTGGTTGGTTTATAATGTGAATTCCGAACACATCTCCCCTGCTGGGAAGGCAGAGAGAGAGAGAAACAGCTTTATTAATAATATTTAATTTGAACGGTTATGCTTTCATTCTGAGTCATGAAATGTTGCTGAAATGATGACGTATATCCCTGTGCCATACAGCTGTAGCTCATGACGGGACTGACAAGAGAGGTATGAACATGTAGGTTTTCTCTTTTTTCTCTAAATTTAAACACCCGACTCAAAAAGTATTATGGGGAAGTAAACTCAGCCAAAATCAACTCACTTCTGAGTAATGTGTCTTGGATTAGGGTGCAAGGTAGGAGAGGGATGACCCACGCTGGGGGAGTATGTGTTCAAGAAGGAAAGCCGGGGTGGGGGTAGGCAAAGATGAGAGTTTAACCTGTGACTTTGTCAAAAGTTGCACTTAACAAGGGGGGTGGGTGGGGTGGGACAGGGGGACGGGAGCAGGCATCTTAATATTTATCGGGTTTTGCATTTTTACAAAGGAGCTGGGAGCATCGGATTAAACGATAATTCCTGAGTGTTCCTGTATTATTATCTCTGTATGAACCCTGGGAAAAATCCAATTTGGAGATCATAGTAATAGTGATTGGGGGGGGGGGTGAGGGGGCAGCCCTGACGGAACATTTTTCAACTGGTGGTTTGTATCAGCAAGTATGGCTGTTTCTGCAACCTCCCCCCGCCCTGCCTCCAGTTTTTTAATCGCTTAAGAAATGGTGTTAACTGCTGAAGCTAAATGTAGATAGGATTCTTACTGCCTGGAGTGTGCTGGAGGCAAGGGCGGGAGTCCTGGATTTTGCCCAGCGGGGGTGGATTATTCATGGCTCTTGCTGCAACCTGTTTCTGTCACCCGCAGAACCCTACTGATCTATCCATTCCAACCCCCCCACCCCCAATATCCATGGGTAGAACATGCTCACAAAATCATGGACTTAAGGGAAAAACAAACCCTGCTGACTAAAGAAAAAAACAGTAATTAATATTAATTTATATTTGTGACAAACCTTTGCCACTGTCCTAGTGATTTCTGATGTAAATATGTTGTTTATAGAGTATGTATTAAATTTTCCTACATTGTAAAACGGCTGTACTTTGGATTCTTGTATATTAAAATGTGGGATGGACATTTTCACAAACCCGGCCACGGTCTGATTTTTGACTGCTGTCACTGAAGCAGAAAGAGATTCTTCTACCTGTGCCTGTCGTGACCTCCATCTTGGCTTTTTGTTGGGCAGAGTGAGGTTTTGCTTATCTGCACATGAAGCCGGGCTGGTTCCAGGCCCTGCGGTCTGACTCTCACCAGGGCCGGCCCCGCCATTAGGCAGAGTGAGGCAGTCGTCTCAGGTGGCGGATGCCAAGAGGCGGGAAAGGCATTGGAGGAGAGAGCTGTGTGTCAGGAGGCCTGCCCAAAGCCAGCCTGCTGCCTTCAGGTGCAGTGGAGGACTCTGTCTCCTGCACAATACAGAAGTGAGGTTCAGCTGCCAGTCCAGCTGGCTTTTGTACATGGAATGGGCGCGGGCACCATTTTGCTTCAGGCAGCAAAATATCTTGTGCCGGCCCTGGCTCTCACATGACTTTAAAAATACAGCTGAGGGCCAAAAGGCTATGGGAGACATATCCAAAAATGTATGCACCCTGCCCGCCCGCACCCCCCCCCCCCCGCCCCGGGTGGTATCACAGACTTGCCCCAGGATCAAATCCCCAGGCAGCCATAAAGCAACCTTGGGCCCATTGCCGTCTCAGCTTAAACTTACCAGTGGACTAGCTGTTAGGTTAAAAGAGGGGAGAGACATGCACGAAGGCTTGGGTCCCTTAGAGCAGCGTCTCCCAGCCTGGTGCCCCCCTGGATGTTTTGGACTACAACTCACATCAGCTCCCGCCACCAGGGTTAGGTGATGGGGGTTGTAGTCCAAGACATCGGGAGGGCACCAGGTTGAGGGAGGCTGCCATGAAGAAAAGCAGGATGTACATGCAACAAGTAAAGTCTTCCCTGCTGGTTCTCACGTGGTGAATGTCGGGCCACAGTTACATGGACAGCCCCCAGAAAGTGTACGTATTTCTTCCCCAAATCCAGACACGGTTCACTGATTCACTGAAAACGTTGTGTCATACATGCATGCAAATCACTGGGGATAATGAACACCAGGTATATTGCTTGCCAGCATCTTAAAAATGATCTTTCATAATAATATTTGTCAGCTGATTAAATTCCAAACTGCAGAACATTCTTGAACTGCAGAACATTCGATTCATTTTAATCGGATCCTGCACAGAACGTCTTGCCTCTTACTGCAAGCAGTTGCTTTGTCATAAGCTTGCCTGAACGACCTTGCTCCTGAAGCTGGCTTCTCCCACAATTACAGCAGCCTTCTGCAACCTGCTGCCTTCCAGATGTGTTGAACTACATCTCCCAGCATCCCCAGCCAGCAAGGCCATTGCAAGTGTGACCCCACTGATGGCCAAAGCAACTTCTCTCTTTTTTTAAATCTGAGCAGTTCTGTTTTCATCTCTCCACTCCCTCGGGTTGTTAATGCTTTTTCACACAAACATAGTACATGTAATAAAAGTATAAATGAAACAAATCATCCCACCTAGCAACCCAGGTTTGACTTCCTGGATCCCATATCGACATTTCCCCATGTCATTGGTTTTGACATGTGCTGTGACTGCTGGTGGCACCTCTTCATTATTAGCAGCCTATCTAGATGATGTATGATGTCTGCAGCCGTCTTACCAGGAAGCAAGAGGGTTACATTCCCATCACAAACCCATTCTCTGGATTTGAATTAGCCTCTCCCACTATTAGGCGGCCCCGTTCCCCCCATCCCTAGCGGTGTATCTAACATTAGAGAGCATCATCATCTTTGGCCTCAAGGGAATGAATGAGTTCCATTAACCAGGGGTACACTTCACTGAGCATGCACTTGTGACTTCTGTCCCACACACAGACCGACAAGACGTTTTGTACGTATGACAACCTGGAGAGCCTCTATTGGCTTTCTACCTTTGTAATGGTTTCTTTGTTTATTGGACTTATTTTCTTAGAAACCTGATTTTGTTAAGTTTGAAGGGGTTTTACTGCCCTTGCCCTGTTGCTCAACTCACCCAGGTGCTTAACTTGTCTGGTTGCTTCCTGTTTTTCTCAACACTTCGTCAGCTGGAACAGCCTTTGCCTTGTAAGGAGACCTCTTGGTCTCTTAAGAGGAGTGAACAAAACCCTTTTCTAGCAGTGAAGGGTTTTTTTCCCCTCTGCAGGAGATGGAAATGAGGATAGATCCAAACAAAGGATTTTCCACACCTGTAAGCCCGGCAATCAGGAATGAGATTTCACAGCTGAGACATATTCCCCATACAGACAGGTTTTATAATGGAAATACTGACTCAGCCATTTACTCCAGCAGTCCTGGCATGGGTGAGCAGTCTGGTTGTGCAAAGAGGCCCAGGGCTGGAAGAGCACGGGGGGGGGGGGGAGAAGGAGAGTTCATCTTAAACCTGGGGAGGTCTGAGACAAGTTGCCTAACTCGCTGATTACACCTCTTCATGTTCTGTACTCTCCTAGTTGTTACTATTCTGCATCACACCCTTCAGTGTCAGAAGTGCTCTGTCTCCTAACCCCACTTTGACCAACTGTAACTCTTAATCATTCTTCCAATCTATATGATACACACACTTATCTAAAGAAGTCAGCATATATGTGAAGCAGGGATGGTGGAGAAACTGAAGACAGGTTAAAATGAGCTCAGAGTTCTAAGAATCTGACCTAGGGAAACCAGCACAGAGCGACCTCCTCAGGATGTGCAGAATCTGTGGCCTGTTGGATTTTTTTTTGCTGTCCCAAAATTTACGCATACTTATTTATAGAAAAATATGCAAGTTTCTGCTGAAGAAAAGTGGAATGGATTGGGGGACAATACGCATATGCTGAGGTAAATCCTTATGAAAACTTTTATGGAATCATTTGCATATTTTTCTGCATGGTGAAAAACTATTCACATCCGTCTGTGAGCGGACGACGGAACAAAAAGTACCTGACAATCCATGAAACACTGGCGGAGTGGATTTTACACAGTCCGTACATCCTTGTATGGGAGTTGGACACTAAAGGCCTGGGATAGGCCCTCTCGTGTTTGGAACACATCACGTCGCATTATGTTTCTTCCATCACCCTTCAGCTTAACCAGAAGTTCCAGAGTGTTAGGAATGTGACCGCCAGTACACCAAAAATGACTGTATGTCAGGATTCAATTACCACCACCACCACCCCGCCCCAATAACATGTTCTTGGGGTATTTTTTTTCAAGCATGAGGGAAATTGACTTTAGTTCCTAAATTATTTGCAGGACATGGAATAATGGGCTCAAGTTACCGGAAGCCAGATTCTGGCTGAGGAAAATTGTCCTGTTAGAGCAATACGACAATGGAACCAATTACCCAGGGAGGCGGTGGGCTCTCCCACACTGGAGGCGTTCAAGACGAGGCTGGACAGCCACCTGTCAGGGATGCTCCGACTTGGATTCCTGCATCGAGCAGGGCGTTGGACTCGATGGCCTTGTAGGCCCCTTCCAACCCTACTATTCTATGATTCTATTTAGCTGGATGCCTCAAGTGTTAGGACCCAAGGGGAAGACGTTGATGTTATTTGGCACTCTTGAATAATGTCCTCGGTTGCATGTGGTCGGTCTTTTGTGCTCTCTAGTCCTCTAGTTTGAATCTGGGAGGTGGCACCTTTGGGGAAAGGCCGCAGCTCAGTGATCGAGCACAGGCGTTACACATCGAAGTCCCAAGGTTGATGCCTGACATCTCCAAATAGGGTTGGGAAGGACCCTTGCCTGCAACCCTGGAGAGCTGCTGCCAGTCGGTGTCAGCAGTACAGGACCACTTGGGCCAATGGTCAGATTCAATACGAGGCATTACATTACAACTAGGCATTACAAAGAGGAGACAGGCAAACGCTGTTTTGGGAAGCCGTTTGTAAGCTGGAGTTCTGCCACAGGCTACTGAGCAGAATGGGAATTTGAGCCCAGGTTCTTATCTCTGTATGGGCCGCGGTGGCTTAGTGGTTAAGACACTGAACTGCAGACCGGAAGGTCGGTGGGACAGCAGTTCGAGACCCGAGTGCCGCGTGACGGAGTGAGCTCCCGTCTTCAGTCCCAGCTTCTGCCAACCTAGCAGTTCAAAGGCAAGAAATTGCAAGTCAATAGGCACCGCTTTGGCGGGAAAAGTAACAGCGCTCCGTGCACCTCGGTGTTCAGTCATGCCGGCCACATGACCACGGAAGCGTCTTCGGACAGCGCTGGCTCTTCAGCTTAGAAACGGGGATGAGCACCACACCCTAGAGTCGGACACGACTGGTTGGGGACACCTTTACCTTTTTTCTTATCACTGTAGCTTCTGCGCCGTTCTGGTTTTGCGCAAAGGGGCTGAACTGGAACTGACAGATTCATGCACTGCAACAGGTGGAGGGCAGATTCACATACCTCCCTCCTCCCTCCAACTTTCTAAAGCCGGGGTGGGCAACTTGCAGCCCACTAGATCTATTGGTCTGCACCCGCCCCCCCCCCCATTAGCCCTGCTGGCTAGAGCTGACAGAGGGCCACATATTCCCACCCATGTTCCCACAAAAAGGGTGGTTATTTGGAGGGGGTGAGGTTGCCTGAACAGCTCCCTAAAAGGTAACACATGCACACACACTCTATCCACTTTGCGACATTTTCCATCCGAAAGATTTCATAACAAAGTCATTCACTGCTGCATTGTTGGGAAGAAAGTTTTTACTTGCATTTTCATCAATAAATAATTTACAGTATTTACATCAACACCCCACACAAGTTCTGCACACACAGAAAATAAGCCAGAAAGGAAAGGAGCTAGTGAGGTTAGCTTCGTCTTCGTTACTATTTTTTAATCCATTGGGTCTTCGTTGGCTCCACTTCACCTAGAAGCCAGAACGTGGCCAAACGTAACCAAAATAAAGTGCTTTCTTAATTATTCGAGAATTAAAATAAAAATAGCCCAACAGCTGGAAAATGGTTGTGGGACTGACTGGATGGAGAGCTCGGTCTGAGAGGGTAAGGGAAGGAAGAGAAGGATCAGCAGCAGTTGAGAAGACCCCATCCCACCAACCCTAATTGGAAGGGCTTTAAAAAAAAAAAAATTCTGAGGAAGACATTTTTTAATTGATGTGGTAAAATTTAACATTTTTAAAAATATGATTTTGAAATGAAGGAAATATTCTCTGTTGAGTGTTGTTGGTGAATTTGGATTAACTACTCAGACATTGAACCCAACTGGCAGAACCAGTCTTTCCCAGCTTGGTGGGCCTGCAGATGTGTTTGACCACAACTTCTATCATCCACAGCCACGAGGGCCACCAAGTTGGGAAAGACTGTAGAGATAAACCATTTCTGTGAACACACTGATAAAACCAGTTCATGATTCAGGGTCAGGGTACTGATCCAAACAGCCACCAACCTGGCAGATTCTAGACCTCCACTGTTTGTCTGGATTCAGCCAACGGTTTCTCTGTTTAGGCCATCAATCCTTGTAACCCCTGAAATTCCTAGGGCGAAAGTTACACAGGAGATGGGGGTTGTATCGCGTGACCATTTTGTTTTTACTTTAATGCAACCACATGGGAGGGGCTAGAAAACTGATTGGAGCAGGGCCGTTGAGGGATGGGGGTTTAGCCATCTCCCCCACCCCTCCGCGCCATTTCCCCACTCAAGTCGCAGCCCTGGTGGGTGCAACACAGGTCCCCCCGTCACATTTCCTTTGGCATGGATCAGCCTTTGTTTTCAGTATCAAACACTTAAATGGCATTTTAAAAAATCTGCCATTTGATTCCCTTTAGTGTAACCTGGATCTCTGCCCTTCCCATACGGGATGGTTTCAATTTGGAGTGGAATGAACGCATTGGCAGTGGAGGCTGGTGGTTCCGATTTCTGTGGGGCTGTGAATCCATTCTGGGTTTCAGTCAGACCTAGCTGGAACTCTAAAGGAGCTATCCAAGGTGCTGAACACTATCTTCAAACATGGGTTCTGCACCTTGGATACCTCCTTTAGGCCTCTGGCTGGCTCTGACTGAATCCTGGAATGGGTTTACAGCCCCACCAAACCCTGAGCCACCAGCCTCCACTGGGCATCAAAGCCAGGGCAAAGTTGCAGCTGCAGCAGCAGCCCTATGCCCGATTTTCACTCTTTAGGATCGTGTCCTCCAGATGTCAAGCAAGCAGCCAGAGGCTTTGCCAGAGGTGGGCGCCTTGTGGCCCTCCAGATGGTTTGGCCTACAATTCCCATGACCACTGGCTATGCAGGCTAGGAGGTGGATGGGAGTTGTAGGCTAAAACATCTGGAGCCGCGCACATTGCCGACCATTTTGCAGCTCTGCGCAAGCATCCGCCGTGCTTGTCTGGATAGCAGTAGTTTGGGTGATGCCGAAGACACAGGAAGCGGCGCTGCAGCGAGTCAGGCCCTGTTTTGGTGCTGGCTACACAGACTGGCAGCAACTTTCCACGGTTCCAGATCAAGGTGTTTCCCTGGAGATGCCGGGGCTCGAACCTGCCAGCTTTTGCATTCAAAGCAGGTGCCCTGCCACTGAGCTAGGGAACTGTGCACCTCGCGGTCCTTCGTGACGTTGCAGAAAATGCTGGAGGGCGACTCCTGGCTCTGGCAGACTTAGTGTAGTCGGGTGTGCCCCGAGAATTCTGCTCCTCAGTCCTCTGCAACAGTGCAAAGGCTCTTAGGGGGCATGCCAGTAGAGCCGCTTTGGAGCAGTAAAACAACCTGTAGCTCACTCTGCCCAGCTTACACAGGTGGGCTGTGCTACAGCACTGTTTCTGCTGCTTGTAGGAAGTTTTCATAGGGCAATGGACGTAGCTTGGTGGTAGAGCAGCTGCTTTGCATGCAAAACATCCCAGGCTTAATCCCCAGCATCTCTGGGTCAGGCTGGGAAAGGCTCAGTCCTGTAGGGTGGCCAGATGCAAAAGAGGATGGGGCTCCTGCCCCTTAAACAGCTGTGTCGAAGAGAGAATGCAAGCAAAACCCGCTGAAATTCTTCCGTCTATGCAGGTATTACAAATGCAGGAAGCCTTTTGCATCTGGCCAGCCTAGAGTCTGGTCTGAAACCCCAGGGAGCTGCTGGCACTGTGTAGATGACACAGCTGAATCAACCACCCGCTTGACTTGGTGGAAGGCAGCTTTCTGTATTCCAGGGGTGGGGAACAGGTGACTCTCCAACTGTTGCTGGCCTGCAGCTTCTATCCTCCCTAGCCATCACGGCCAATGGGGAGGAATGATGGGAATCGCCAACATCCGGAGGACCACCCCTTCCCCACCCCTGCTGTACCGCTATATTCCGCCTTAGCAGAAGCACAGCATGTCCCATGGCCATGGAACTGGTCAACCTGGGCAGGGCGCTTGTGAATGGATCCTGAAGCCAAATGCTGCGGTGCCCGACAGGCACCCAGCAAGGGAGATCTCAGCGAGACCTCTCCTTGCCCAGGAGCCTGGCGAAGGGGAGCCCTCCTAGGAAGTGGGGGGCTCAAATTCCCCCTCTGCAATCTCAGCATCCCTCAATCTCCCCCAGTGCATGTGAGGAAAGCCAACACCACGCAAGCCAATGGCTCAGCGTGAGAGATCCCTGCTTCAACACCTTCCTCAGAACAGACACAAACCACTGGGAAAGGTGAAAAGAGCTGTTGGTGAAGAAACCATGGAGTGAAAGAGGTCACACACCGTTCTTTCTTCTTCTTTAAACACCTCTTCATCTGTACAGTCGCACTCAAGCGATTATAAGACACAAATTGTTTACATCCAATGGCTACCGGACGGCGTTTCTCCGCTGCTTTTGGAAGGGAGCGGCAGAGATGCTGGGAAGACAAGGCAAACGTGGGACGAGGGAAGTTGGGCTGCAGGGGAGGTGGGAGTCAGTCGCTGTGTATTATGGGGCTGGTGCTTTCCCTGCTAGCTGATTCCTCAAAGAGGCTGTTCCTTGACAACGCAGTCCTCTGGTCCACCAAAGGATGCTCTCGGCAAAGATATCTGGACAGGAGATGGGGGAAGGAGAACAGCAAACAGATCAAAACAGCCCTCCCCAGCTTGGTGCCTTCCAGAGGTGTTGGACTGCAACTCCCATCATCCCCAGCCAGCATGATGGGTGTTGTAGTCCAACACCTCTGGAAGGCACCGAGTCAGGGAAGGCAGACATAAAAGAGCTGAAGGCTATAAAGGTTACGAGGCCCATAGCTTTCCCACAAAGAAAGCACCTCCTCGTTGGAAACTGTGTGGTGCCCCTGTGTAGCTTGCCACGTGTGCCATTTCACATGTGTGTATCTCCCCGGCATGTACAGACAAGGAAATATACAGAGGCAAAGCCGTCATGTTGCAATACAGACATTTGGTGATTTGTGTGGGTCTTCTTGGGGTCGCGATGGTCCAACATGTGCCCAGATCGGGCTGCAAGCTGTTCACCATGGAGGACGTGGGTTGGAGCTCTTGGCACAAAACTGGAGTGGCCGGGACATACGTTGTGTTGGATACATATAAGGTGTCCCTAAGTGAGGTTGGAGAAAGTGCAGAAGCCTCACACCATGAGCTGCTGTGGAGAGCAAAGGACTGGGGGAGTTCAAGCCAAAGGCTTCTCTCAGCTGGAGTCTTTCTCCATGCTTAACAAAGTTGGCTCAGAAGTTTTCATGGAGGAAGCCGGGGGGGGGGGGGGGAGAGAACCGGACAGAAAGGAGAACTGGGACACTGCATCTTTTAAGACAGCGTTTCCAAAATACTGAGCCATTCTCCTCCCCGATCCTCAAACTAAAACAGAGGTATGTTTTACTTTCAACCCCCCAAAAGTTTACATTTGGCATATGGAACAGGACGACCTACCCGTCTTCGAAGGAATGGTTCTCTGCATGAGTGGCTGATCTCGGAAGGCAGAGCAGCAACCCAGTAAGGAGCCTCATGGAGGGATCATTCCATCATGACGGATCATTCCATCATGCCTGCTGCAGCCACCTGGTGGGAATACAGGGCTGGATCCAGATTTAAGCTGGATCCACCATGCTGGCCAATGGCTTTCCCTGGCCCCTCCTTCCCTCTAGCCCCTGAAGTTAAGCAGGAGACCTTGCTGAATGGGGTGCGCTGTGGTGTGAGGGAGGGGGATCCCCCAAAATCAGGCAGATGGACCATCCGTGAGGGGAGCCCCTCTCGCAGATGGTCCCTTCTTCTTGCAGAAGCCTGATCCAGGATCTGACCAACAGGGTACACCCGCACCCTGAGGCGGAAGGATCCAACTGGACTGCCGCAAAATCCTTCCATCCTGTTAGAACCCGGTGTCCTCTGAAGATTCTCCCCAGATGGGCACAGGTTGTTCTCCACAACAAAAATGAAAAGGAAACAAAACAAAGAAACAAGGATGAATGTGGGTCATGTAAGCGAGGGACTTGGAAAGGGAGGAAGGTCATGATGCCCGTTCACCGGGCACCGTTGAAGCCTCGGTGGAGGGGATACTGGCCGAGTTGATCCTCTGGAGAGTCCCAGGGTAGGGGAAGGAAGTGGGAGAGGATCACAAGAAATAGGCAATCAATTCCACAGCCCCTGAAGCAAGCCAAAGTTCTCCGCTGCTGGGAAGGGTCTTGGCCGGGCCAAGCTGCCCTTGGACCCACGTCAAAGCAGTACAGATACTGTGCCCTTTCCTTAAAAAGAGACTGAATATCCTGGGTCAGCCTTCCTCAACTTGGAGCCCTCCAGATGTGTCAGACTACAACCCCCAGGATCCCCCAGCCAGCTAAGCTGGCTGGGGGATCCTGGGAGTTGTAGTCTGACACATCTGGAGAGCACCAGGTTGGGGCGGCCTGTAGGGATGCTCTTTGCCAAGAGGAGGTGAACAACAGAAGTGAATTCTTGCATCCCTCGTGCCTGGTTGGCTCCCTCCTGCACACCGTTGCGCCCGGGCTGTAAGAGAGGAGGGGAGGGCCAATTGGGAACATTTGCGACACCCACCTGTGCAAAGGCAACCGCCAGCAGCTACACGAGCAAGAAGAGAGGCCCCGGGCGTGCACCGGCCAGCAGCTGTTCGAACGTGCAAAGTGCCACACGCGAGAAGGGCGTGAACGTGTGCGGAGCAGCGCGCCGGGAGCAGTCGGGGCTCCCGGCCGAAAGCAGGTGCACGTAACCGAAAGCCAGCCACAAAAAGAGCGCAGCTCTTCTGACTACGGATGCCACCCCCCCTTTTTAACACCACACTTGCACAGTCATGACGTCGCAGTTCTTTCCCTGGAAGCAGCAACTGCCCCCGCCGCCTCTCCGAAAACTATCCCGCTTTACACAGACGCCAACGTCACAATCACCACAACCACTTGTAGCACAACAAAAGGAGCGGGGCATTAGGGGAGGGAGTGCTGAGGCCCCTCCCATCATCCTTAGAGATAGCAGGAAGGGAACGAGAGAGGAGGTGAACAGTGAGTTCTAGTCTGGTAGAAGCTTTTTGAAGGATTGACAGGCCTCCGTCTGGCAAGAAGGTCCGAATCCATTCCGTGGGTTGCTGTTTCTGGAAGGAGAGGGGCCAACAAGCCATGAGCCATCCCAGTCGGCTTCGCCTCCTCCTTCTCCAGCCTGCAATCATTTTGTTCCTCATTCCCTCAGTTTCCCTGATGTACAAGGTCTGCCACGATGAAGGTCTATAAGAAGAGGGGGGCACAGTGACTCAAGCACGACAACACCACCAGTGGGAGGAGGAGAGGCACGGACGGCTCCGAGGCGGCCCTATTGCCCGGCGCAAAGTCTCGTGTCCTTTCGTACAGGTGCAACTTGTCTTTGTTGGAGTGGAGCATCTTAACGTCTTCAAAGGCGTAGTAAGCGGCAAGGGTGAAGTTCACGTCGCCCGTCGTCAAGAGGTCGAAGACGCAGGACTGGAAGTACAAGTCCTCCACCGGAAGCTTCTCTCTGCACTTCGCCGTGGCCGTCTCATAGGTGAACGCCTCTGGCGGAGACGGGGGGCTCAGGCCTTTTCGGCGAGCCCGGCTCTCCGTGCTCCGGCTAGTGGAACGGAAGGCCTGGAAGTCTATTTGCTGGTTGAGCGGGCAGCCCCGGAGACAGAGGTAGAGGCCCTGATTGTCTCCGTCTTCCACAGCTTTCACTACCTCCTCAGGCATCCGCGCGGCAAAGGTGAGGTAGCGGCCCACTTGCCTCACCACAATGGTGGTGCCGATGTACTTCGCCTGGATCTCGATGTGCTGGCCAGACACCTTTTCGGTGATCTTCAGGCTGTTGGCGCCGTGTTTCTCTCCGCCGTTCTTGGAGCCATCTGCAAAGGCCGCAGGGAGCTCATCCATCTCGGCCTGGTACACTTTTTGTTCCACACATTCCTGGAAGCTCTTGAAGATGATGGTGAGCTGCGTGGACAACGGCAAGAGGGGGGCAAAAGGGTACGGAAGGGAGAAGTTACTGACGTGTGAATCCAACTGTAGCCCACCCTATGGCTATGGTTGTGAACCACCCACAGAGCTTCGGCTATCGGGTGGTATAGAATTGATGATGATAATAATTTAAAAAAACACGCGGTGCCTTCCCTCCATCCCCAAACCCTCTCTTTTAGGCATGGACAAATCTGTCCATTCTGGTTTCTTTCCATTTCACATTTTTCCCATCCTCAGTTCAGTTTGTCTTGAACTTTGAGAATTTCTCCTGTCTTACGTTCGGTTCATTCCAAACTTGGAGAATTTTGTCTTTAAAAGTTCACATGAAAATTCATAAGCATTTTTATGTACGTTTCTCCCAATATATGCATTTTTGTATGCCGTTTTGCCTAATGTACACATTTTTGTAAGCAATTTTACTATTATAATGCATTTTGAATGTTACTTCCCCTAATAGACATATTTTGTATGCATATTTTTATTGGAGAACTCCAGTGCAAAATTCAGAGAAGGGCAACTTTCAAAGGAGTTTCAGTTCGCGCGGTGTTTTGAAAGTGTGACATTTACAAATCTTTCCTTCATCCTTATTCGCCTTCTGCTGTCACCAAGAAACTGTACCTTATGGGGCCTTCTAGTGGTGGGACTGGTCCACCTGGAACAGCCCAGCCAGAACTTGACATGCTGTGCTAGTGAGTGATGAATTCTGAATCAAGTACTGCAGAGCTCAAACCAGGAGCAGGCGCCAGGCTGCTGTTTCCTGTGCCACAGCGAGAAAGGAAAAGGTGGGCTGTTCAAGTCAGGACGCTTGCGCAATAGCCCAGAATCCTCCTAGCCCTAAAAGTCAGGTGACATCCAAGGGCCAATCTTGTGTCACGGTCCGATATAAAGTTCCCTTATCCACTGACCTCCCTTGGGTTGGACAATCTGTTGCTGAGAGAAGCCACTTTGTTTTCCTTCTGCACTGCCAGGCTGAGAGTCACTGGGTGGGATCCAGACTGAATAATATGTAGAGCAAACCCTCTGAGGGGCCTGGAGCAAAATGGCCGCTGGTGGCCTCTTCTGTCACTGGGCCCTGATAGGCTTACCTGGCTGCGGTGGCAGTGGACTGGGCAGCTGAATTTAGCCACCTTTTAATTTCCCACAATACCCCAGAGCAACGTGAGCAGCGAGGCTTTGGAATAAATTACAAAGAGCTCAAGCTGCCTGGCACTGCTCTGAATGTCAAGTCAGAAAAGAAAAATTAAGGGAGGGGGGAGCTCAGGGCAGGCCCCAGCCGTCGGCCTAAGGCCGCCAGTTTCTGGCCCCAGCCCTGCTCTTTGGCCTGCCTAAGTTCCAGCTGACTCAATGGCGGCCGGTGGCTCTGTTGTCAGCGGGGTGGCACTCCGCTCCGGGTTTCAGTCAGAACTCTCCAGGAGCTGTCCGAGGGGCAAATTCACTGCACCACTGACACCGGAGCCACCAGCCTCCACTGACTTGACTCACTGCTGCCCCTCTGACTGCCCCCCGAGGCGCCCGTCTGCCCCACAGGCCCAACGTTCAAAAGCCTGAAGAACAACCGAAAGATCCTGTTTCACTGGTCAGCATGGGGAGGGCAAAAGTAGGGATGGTGGAGAATTCCGCCACAGATCCCAATGAGGCCGGATTCCAAGACCGTGGCGGAATGCAGCACTCACCTCCACCTCCCCCCGGAATCCATCCGGGTCGGATCCATCTTTGTGTCGATCTTGCGGAGCCAGCCGCCTGCTTGGCCTCACTGGCGAATGTTGATACGGCTGGCAGCCGTTGCCGTGCCATATTACTGTGCTAAGTCAGTCTCCGGACGCAAATGGCATAGTGGGCGCCATTTGTGGCCGTAAAGCTGGTAGATTAGCCTAAATGCAGCCGTTTACGGCTGTATTTAGGCTAATCTACCAGCTTTATGGCTGCAAATGGCGCCCACTACGCCATTCGCGTCCCTGTTTTTTGACGTGATCGGCTACGCGTGAACAGGCTACGCATGAACAGCCTATCGCGTGAACAGGCTGCATTTACGGCTGCATTTAGGCTAATCTACCAGCCTTACGGCCGCAAATGGCGCCCACTATGCCATTCGCGTCCCTGTTTTTTGACGTGATAGGCTACGCAAATATTTGCGTAGCCTATCGCGTGAACAGGCTGCATTTACGGCTGCATTTAGGCTAATCTACCAGCTTTACGGCTGCAAATGGCGCCCACTACGTCATTTTGGTCCGGAGACTGACTTAGCACAGTGATATGGCACGGCAGTGGCTGCCAGCCGTATCAGCATTTGCCAGCAATGCGGAGCTGGCGGCTGGCTCCGCAGGTTCAACACAGAGCAGAGCTGGCCTGGATGGATTCCGGGGGAGGTACGGATCGCCTCCTCCTGTGGGCGGATCCCCCCCCCCCGGAATGACAGGTAGGGAATCCGCCTATCCCTAGGCAAAAGGCTCCCCACTTCTACGGCTTTGCCACGGAACTGCCCACACCAGGCCTGCTTACACAACTTGCAGCCCGCTAGGCACAATGCATCCCACTCACCACACATGATGGCCCACCAGGGACACAGTGAATATCCTGTTTTTTACTGGTTGCCTGGGGTGGGGGTGGGTATAGGGGGCTGTGAGCACCTGCCAGGTCATTATGCATGATGCAGGGTGGACTGACTTCAGCCTGGTGCACATGCTTCCTGGTATATTTCAACACCCATAGGGGCTAGCAACTTGCTTTTAGAAAAAGAAAGAAAGAAAAATAAATGGAAGTGCCAAGAATATCAAAATAGAGACTTTGGCACCCAGCCCGGATTTCTGTCCCCATGTGGCATGTTTGTGGGATACAAAGAGGACTCCCTATACCATAGTAGTAAAAACCACTGCTGGTAAGCACTGCGATGCTTGCTTCTGCATGCGTTCCCAATCAGAATCAGGAATACGTGAAAGTACGGTGCCAGTATTAATCACTACATAACATTGTTCGTAACATTGCTTGTGCTCTGGGATATGAGGGCCGGTAGGATTGTTGGGTACCTAGCAGCTTTCCTAGCATCCATCAGAGGCCTTAAATGTGGTGGGTCACATACGTGGTACGAGTTATAGCCTTGGTCTACCCATGAGCACGACCTTATCATTTCAGATTGTGGGTAGGAATACCGGTTTTTAAAATGCTTCCCCATGTAAAGCAAAAGCAAAAAGTTCCTATCAGTTTAGCAAAGAACCTAGCGAAGGTACTGCTCTCTCAGTGACTTGGAGCCATACCTGATGCAACCAGCAGTTGCATGAACAGTTATTTTTTTGGAGTAAATAAGAGAACTTTTAACTCTCTGCCTCCTACTCCAGTCCCAGTCTGGATCAAGGCCCCCAAACCTACTGATTGCAGTGGGAAGAAAACTCCCATGGGTGCTAACCAGAGCTTTCCTTCCTATGTAAATAGTAGGCGCGAGACACCCAAATTGGATTGGGACTGCAGTGGGAGGCAACTGCTAAGTGTAGAATGGTGTTAAGCTAGTTTAGTTTAGTTCTTAAAAAACACAGGGTTGGATCCAGTCTTAATAATACTTGGAGTAGAACCACTGAAATCAGTGGGAGCTAAGTTGATCTAAGTCTGGATGCAACCCATTGTGATTCAAGCTGACTTGGCTGGTTTGTGCTGGTCCTAAAACAGAAATCCAGTTACGAGTGTTATTTGACTGAACTCCAGAGATCCTTATGACATTTTCAAACTACGAAATCCGCAGTCACACATGGCATTCTGTGAGGACCACAAAATGTGTGCATGTAGTTTAATGGAGACTGAAGATCTAACCCGTTATTATTTATTATTATTATTTATTTCATTTCTATACCGCCCAATAGCCGAAGCTCTCTGGGCGGTTCACAAAAATTAAAACCAAACAACACACAATAAAACAATTTAAAATATATAGAACATTAAAACCACAATATAACAATACAACCACAATAAAACCTAGCAGCAGTACAGGAGTTTAAAATACAGATTTAAAACAGCAAAGATAAAAATTTAGAAAGCTAAAATGCCTGGGAAAATAAAAAGGTCTTCACCTGGCGCCGAAAGGAGTACAATGTAGGCGCCAGGCGAACCTCACTAGGGAGCTCATTCCAGGGCCGGGGTGCCACAGCAGAAAAAGCCCTCCTCCTAGTAGCCTCCCGCCTCACTTCCTTTGGCAGGGGCTCACGGAGAAGGGCCGCTGATGATGATCTTAAGGTCCGGGCAGGCACATATGGGAGGGGGGAAACCCGTTACTTGTTTCACCGCTTGTTATACAGTACGTTTAGCAATAATCTCCTTTTCTAGAAAAGGTGCTTTACTGACGGACAAGATTCCAGTCCAAATTTTTGCTGGGCAGGGGATGGCATGTTAGGAACTCATAAAATAGCTGGATTGGCTATCATCATGGAGAGGCAGGCAATTAATTGCAAAAGCGATGGGGCATAACAATAAGATTTTGTACTTGTGTTGTTAATTAATTGTGAGGTCTTTTGCCAATTTTCCAATACATTAGATCTCTGCATTATGCTTCTGATATCTTTCTAGCATGTAATGTGTTATATTTGTCTCTTTTCCCAGATATTATTATAGCATACATTTTAATTTGAATCGAACTCCTCTCAGAAGAAAAGCAGCAGGCCGCAGAGGAGGGTTCTAACTAGGGCTGCTTCAGGAATTTGTTCTTTGCAAATTCTGGTACAAACTGATCTGATACGCATGTCACAGACTAATGTGTGGCTCAGGACACAGTTATCCTTCAGCTTCAGCACTTCTTCGAATTTTGCAACATATTTCCTGGCTCAAAAAATGTGCCAAAATGAGTATCGTAGGATAAAATATTTTTAGATACGTGTATTTGGTGAGAAATATGTATTTAAATGCAATTTTTGTGCAGTTTTTGTTTAAAATTGCAGGTGGAACAGAATTATGAACAGACACATGGGAAGTGACCTGAGCTGGAAATGAAATGAACTGTCAATCTCTATTTCTAGTCCTCTGCTTGGTGTGTCTAGTTTCCAAATGCAGGGAGAAGGGCAAGTGAGGGCACAATCCTATTGGATGCGCCCTTGATGCCCATCAGCCTCTAAACCCGGAGGCTTATGAATATCCAGTGTGGAGTGGGAGGTGCGGCAGGGGCGATCGTCGCCTCTGCCATGCCTCCCGCTCTGCATTTCAGCTAGACGGACGGAGGGGGAGGAAAAGAGTCTGGAGACGTCTCAGGACACGGCATAAGCTGGCCTCTCCCACACCTTCTCTCCCCACCCATGGGAAGGCCCCCTTTACTTCCCTCGATCTCGGAGAGGCAGCAGGCATGGTTCTCTCCACGCCGGATGTGACAGAGAGGGGGCAGGACCTCGGCTTCCTGGCTCCGATGTTGGAGCACTGTCTCCGACCTTGGATCCAGGAATGCAAACTATCCTATGGCCCCCAGATTCTGTCTAGGGTGCATAGGATTGCGCCCTAGCAGTATTTTCAAGATGACATTTGATGTTGGCTATGAGTATTTGCTATTGATGTACCTTTTCATTACTGTAGTTTTCTGGTTATTTCTGTGGTTATGTGTTGTTTAAGTAACTGTGCCTGTGTCTGTGCAACTGGATTTTAAAATTTCTGATACTCGTTTTTTAAGGGCGCAGTCCTATGCACGTTTAGACAGAAAAAAGTCCTACAACTCCCAGCATGCTCCAGCCAGCACTGGCACTCTAAGTACATTATAGGGCTTGCCTTGAGATTTTGGACTGCTGCAAATTGCTACTAGTGTCATTTGTGACAGAAAATGGTGGCTCTTATGTGCTCAAATAAGGATACAAACTGAAGTGCCAGAGGCCATTTCACAGCCTGAAGAATCAGGCCCAGCCTCAGAATCTGGCGTAACGGGGCATTTACTGGGGCCCACGCAACCCATCGTGGTCCACCAGAGCGGATACGTTGCCTCGCCCAGCCCTCAACACCTGTCACCACATGGGCCTCCGGTGGCTACGAACAGCTGGCCATTTCATTTCGTTCAGTATTGACAATTTATAAATGGGATGGGAAGCATGTGAGATTGAGAGAACGAGAACAGGGGAGAAAGCAAAACCGACAAATGCGTCAGACCCTACCAGCAGCCCTCTGGAAAATGCTGGCTTCCCCCTCTCACCTGACTGTGCTGGCCCATTACAGCACCACCGGACAAGGCTGTGAGAACACGTGAACGGGGGGGGGGGGGGCTGCCCCGTCTCTTCCCCTGCCTCCTGTGGCACTTTCTGGCCTGTGAGTGGGTTTACCAAGCAGCAGTAATGCTGCACTGGGTTAGCCCACTGCTCTTGGGTAAGCCCCTTGTGAGGGGGCCCAAGTGGCAACAAGTGGTCTGTGTGTGGGGGGGTACAGTCTGCCCAGGGCCCCCCAAAAGCCAAAGCTGGGCCTGCTTAGATTCCTGCACTGAGCAGGAGGCTGGACCCAATGGTCTTGTAGGCCCCTTCCAACCCCACTATTCTAGGATTCTATGATTCTGCACCAAGCGCCCGCCACCCCAGTTCTGCTGCATGCACAGATCCAGCCATAGTGCAGGGACGAGGAATGTGTGCCCTCGCCAAATGTTGGCGGATTGCAACCCCCATCATCCCTCGCCACTGGCTATACTGGCTAGGGCTGACGGAAGTTGCAGTCCAACTATGTCTGGAGGCCTCCATGCTCCCCCTCACTGCCCAAGGTGAGAATGGGAAGAAAGGAACTGTTCACCAAGTGCCCATAAGGGGGCGCCCTCCTGAAGTACCGGGTGGCGCGGCGCTGTGCGCTTACCTTGCTTGTGGCAGTTGCCATGGAACCAGGCAAGACGGGGGTGTTGGTGACCTGCACGTTCAGGTAGCTATTGTCAATGAGCGGCCACGCCCCTTGGACTTTGCAGGTCTGGAAACTGTCTGAAAACGTCCGGAGGTGAGGGTCCCCAAAGAGCCCACAGTGGGTGTAGTTGGGAGGGGGGGCGTGCCTGTGGAAGCTCCTCTCGTAATGGCAGATCTCCGGGCTGTCGGAGCGCTCCTGGCTGTCGCCGCGGGGCACCGGGCGGAAGCGCGGCTGCGAGGTGGGGCCGTCTCTGGAGCAGTTGTGCTGAGCCATGAGGTCATCTATGCCGTGGACAGCGGAGTGGTAGAAGAGGTCCCCCCGGCAGGTACGAGCCGTGTGGTGGGTGCAGTGGGCGTAAGCGCGCAGCGCTGTGCAGAACTCGGGAACCTCCTCAGCGCCCAGGTGGTGAGGCCCTGACGTGGCGGCTAGGAATTCGGAGTTGCACTTCATGATTTTGCACTGAGACGTCCCTAAGAGGGGAAGGACGCACGCACTGGCATGAGGAAAACATTCGGCCAAGGAATGTCATCCATGTCAATTTCCCGTTTCATCACTCCAGGGGCCGTCCCAACAGGAAGGTCAGATCCCATTCACACGGGGGCCTCTGTGGGAGGGCTGCAGCTGTGTCTGCAAAAGGGCCCGGGTCCACTCCCTCACATCTCCTGGTAGGGCTGGGGGTGAGCCCTTTCGGAAAACCTGGAGAGCCACTGCTGCCAGTCAAGGTAGGCAAAGCTGAGCTAGACAGACTGATAGTCTGAGGTGCCCAAGGCAGTTTCGTAGGTTCTTATTTAACCCAGCTCTTCCTTTAGAGCAGGATTGGGGAACTTGCGACTCCCCAGATGTTTTGCCTTACAACCCCCATGATCCCTCACTATTGGCTAGGATGGCGAGGGCTGATGGGAGTTGTAGGCCAAAGCCATCTGGAGGGCCAGACGTTGCCCAATCCTGATTTAGAACCATGAGGTCCGGAATCTTTATGGGAAGGGCTGCAGCTCAGTGGTGGAGCACGTGCTTTGCATGCAGAAAGCCCCAGGTTCAATCCCTAGTGTCTCCAGGAAAGGCTGGGAAGGACCCCATATCTGAAACCCCAGAGAGCCACAGCTACTCCGCATGGGCAAGACCGAGCCAGGCAGAGCCGCGGCTTAACTCGGTAGACGGCAGCTTCCTACGTTTCACTCTAAGGCAACCTTCTCAAAGTAGTAAATGCACCTGTGGGCTCACTTTAAAAAAGAAAGCGAAGTTTCTCCCCTGCGGTGGCCCTTTGTCCCAAACAAGCCAGTGCCCCGGGACAATCCGCCAAGGTGATAACCCTCCGAGCGTGGAACGGCTGTTCTGCCCTTCGCCAAAGGGGCGAAAGGGGGAAGTATCTCACCAAGGCCTGCAGGGGGAGATGTTCTCCCACGGATCTCACGCATTTCGGCTCTGGGGAAACATCTCCGCTTGCCGTTCCACACACGTCTCCATATAAGGCCAAATTTCCAAAGCCAGGTGTCATACATAAACTTTGACAACATCAGTGTGTGTGTGTGTGTGTGTGTGTGTGAAAGAAAGAGAGAGAGAGGGAGAGGGAGATGCAATCAGACAAATGCAAACCCCACCATTTTTGCTTCCATCTCTCAATGTTGTTGTAAAACTAGCTCAGCCTCCTGCAACCTGGCGCCCTCCAGATGGGTTGGACCACAACTCCCAGCATCCCCCAGCCGGCTGCCCGGGGGATGCTGGGAGTTGTGGTCCAACCCATCTGGAGGGTGCCAGGTTGCAGGAGGCTGAGCTGGAACAGAAGAAGAGCTGTAGTGCATCAGACAAAAGTTGCATCAGTTGTCCAGCATTCCTTTTCCCGCAGTCCCAACCAGATGCCTCCAGGAAGCCCATAAACCGGGGATGCGAGGGCCCTGTGGCAGCCGTCCTGTATGGTCGTCCCCCCGTGGTTGATATTCAATGGTCTCCTGCTTCTGGGTATAGAGGATCCATTGAGGTAGCACGGCGAAGAGCCACCGATCAGTCCTCTCCTCTCCCATGATTCTGTCTAATCCAGGGGTGGGAAGAAGCTACAGCTGAAACTACTAACATCTCTGGCTGATTTTCAACAGATCAGCAAGGATCGCCCAACAGCGGAAGCAACCAGCCTGATTCCCCTCTTGCCCGGAATCATCCTGCTGAAAAGAAGACGGCTTGGGGCAACCAGGAGTGGATTTTGGAGTGGCAGGACTGTAAGTTCCATTCAGTTCTGTTCCTTAGAACAAATTCCTGACTCAGAATGCTTTAATTTCAGGTGTTCGGCTTCTGCATCAGCCTCCAGCTGGTGCATCTTGGGGTGGTACTAAAAAGAAAAGCGAAGCCCAGAAGCCTAAAATCTGCCCCACACCCGGTTCTAACCCATCTAAGCTAATGACCATCCACTGTAAGTTAACTATGAGCCGAGCGATAACTATGCCCTATTCTCTTGTCTGTCCCGGGTCTCCTGCCAGTCAGTTTCATGACCACAAATTCTAGTACTGCAAAGCGAGAGGTCCCATTGCCCCCCGGCCCGCCAGCCTGTGTTCTTCCTGAGGCAAGTGTGTGGAAGCATTAAGTAAAGCAGCCATCTTCATCCTGATGCCCTCCAGGATGGTTGGACCCCAACTCCTACCAACTTTACTACTCCTACCCTTCCCGGGCGAGCAAAAGCGCCTCAGCCATGATGGATAGCAGAGAAGGCCACGTCAATGTTATCTTTTTTGCTCCCCACGGCGGTAACACAGCACAGCCTGGAAACAAAACGGGTGGAGTCTTCAATGACTACCCTAGCCATTAGCATAATACATCCCCTCTCTTTACGGCAATTCAAGACTGCAGCCCGACCTGCACGCTGCGTAGGACCACAGCGAGCCCAAGCCAGGCTTTGCACCTGGTTGGAGAGCCGGAAGCGGCCCCTCCGCCCTAATCTCCCTGCTCAAAGGAGACAAAGGCTTGCTTTGGGAACGGAGCGATGTCACGGCTCTCAAGCTGAGGCCCCTTGCAGCTTGTCGGCCTGATCTGCTGGCAAAGCGGCCGCCTTCCTGCACCTTCGCCCCGCACCCAACGCCTTCGGATTGCACAAACACCTGGGTGACTCAGTCGCCTTGGCAAGGACATTGGTGCGCCGGGGAGCGTGATGCCAAGATCCCCTCAGCTTGCCAGCGGAGGCTTGGGTGGAGGGACATGTGGGGGCAACACACAGGGGCAAGTCAAATCTATCAAAACAAACACACCAATTCCACATGGCAAATCCAGGCAGGATGGGGCTGCAGCAGCTGAGTGCCTGAGCTACACTTCTGGGAGACGCTACTTGGAATCCAGTTTGAGGTGATTCCAACAAATCGCCTTTCTCTCAACTAGGGTAATTTTAGAAATATGTTTTTAATGTAGAATTTTATTGTTTTAAACCATTTTTATTGTTGTACATTGCCCAGAGTGGCTGGGTGACCAGCCAGATGGGCGATTAATAAATTTAATTAACAAACTGGTATATATATTTTTAATTATTATTATTATTACCATCACCACCACCACCACATCATTACCCCAACTTTATTCCTGCTGCAAGGAACCCAAGGTGGCTTATTTAATCCTCCTTCTCTCCACTTTAACCTCACAACAACCCCGTGAGGGTAGGTTAGGCCGAGAGTCAGTGACTGGCCCAAAGCTGCCTAGTGAGCTTCATGTCTGAGTGGGGACTAGAACCCGGATCCCCCGAGTCCCAAGTCCTACTACAGCACTATCAACGGTCATGGCACTTCCCAAAGAACAGGAGGAAAGGAACCTGACAATCTTAGAGGCCTGGAGAAAGGTTTACTGAGATAATGTAAGCTGAGTCCCTGGAACACTCACAATCCTCAGTGCTGCCGTCACCATCATTTGTTTTCTGGAGGAGGGGAGAGGAGCTCACACCCACCCATCCTAGATGGTGGAGATAGGAACGCCACGGAGAGCAGCTGTGCGGAAACTGGACTGCCAGGTCTGCGAGGAGGAGTCTGGGAGGCAAGGGGCGGAGCCTGGCCACGTGGGAAGGACCTGGCTGGGTGGAGCGTGCGCCAGTGGAGGCTGGTGACTCCGATGCCAGTGGGGCGGTGTTCTTCTCCCAGTTTCGGCCAGAACCCTACAGGAGCTGTCCAAGGTGTGAAGCAGAAGTTCAGAGTTCTGACTGGTTCTAACCGAAACCTGGATTCACGGTCCCACTGACATCGGAGCCACCAGCCTCCATTGGCGTGCGTGTAGCAAACGAGGGATGGTGCCCGATGGACCTGGGAGCAGAGCTCTTGCTGAGCCAACGGGCTGGAGGCCCAGAGGCGGTGGCTAAAATTCTGAAACTCCAGGCCCCAAACCCAAAGACCGGGCAAAGGGGGAGACAGACAGTTTTGACTCATAGAACAAAAGCTATTGGGAATCCCGTCCGTGCAAGCTGCGGCAAAATAAACGGGTTGGATCCAGGATCCGCCTTCCATGAAAGGAAGGGCCCCACTCATGGAAGGCCCCTCAGACCAATTTTTGGGATCCCCCCTCCCTCCAGCTCATCCCATTCAGCAGGGTCTCCTGATTCTTTGTGTAGCATCTTCAGGGGGCTGGAGGGGCTGCTGTGGGAAGGAGCGGGCGGGGAGGTCCACCTCTGTCAGCGCAGTTGATCCAGCTGCAATTTGGATCCAACCCAATGAGTGCCACAAAACAGCAGCGATGGCTCACATGGGGGTGGGGGGAGGCAACTGAGTCGGCCCCACGGTTCCTCCGACTGAGAGCTGTCCAGTCTGACTAGGAACAGCTCTCCAAGTTCCAGGGCAGAGGAAGGGCTTTCCCAGCTCCTAGAGCTGGAGTCTGAAAGCTGGGCCTTTCTTTGTGCAAGCATGCGGCTCCATCCACTGAGCTGGGGCGGGGGGGGGGGGCTTCCCAAAGTGACAGCTTTGGTTCCTCAGATGTTAAGTCCTATTACATTGATAAGAGACAATCTCCTCCGCTTCCCAGGATTTTCAAAAAACACACTTTCACGGCTGGTTTGCGGTATTGCAAGTGAATGCATCACCCCAGCTGTTAAGAAACACGAAACAACAAAAGCAGCAAACAGACCTGCACCAAGTGTGATCAGCGAAGTCCCAAGGGATCTCTTCAAACTGGGTGAATGACGTGGCAAATGTGGGTCAATGTAAATAAGTGTGAAGTGATGCATGCTAGGGCAACCCCCCCCCCCAACTTCACCTATACACTGATGGGGTCTGAGCTGGTGGTGAGTGACTAGGAAAGGGTTCTTGAAGTTGGGGGGATAACTCGATGACAGTGTCGGCCCAGCATGCGGCTGCTGAGAAATGGGCCAATTTCATGCTGGGGATCATCAGGAAAGGAACTGAAAATAAAACTGCCACTATCATAATGTCCTTACACATATCTATGATACGCTTGGAATACTGTGTACAGTTCCGGTCACCACACCTCAAAAAGGATATTGTAGAGCTGGAAAAGGTGCAGAAAAGGGCAGCCCAAATAATCAAAGGGCTGGAGCATCTTATGAGAAAAGGCTACATTTGGAGTTGTGCTTTTAGTCCCCCATGGCTGGCTGGGGGATGCTGGGAGTTGCAGGACTTTTTTCTGTCTTAACATACATAGGATTGCACCCTAAGTGTGTGTGTGCGTGTGTGTGTGTGGGGGGGGACACGGAAGGGGTTTATGAAATTATGCATGGTGTGGAGAAAATGGATAGGGAAAGAACCTCTCTCAACAGAAGAACATTGGCTCATCCAATGAAGCTGAATGGAAGGAGATTCAGGATAGACAAAAGGAACTCATTTTCACAAAACACGTAGCTACTTTATGCACTTCGTGGTCCCAAGATGTGGTGTCACCCACTAATTTAGATGGCTTTAAAGGGGGTGAGGCAAATTCATCCAGGATTAGGTGATAGCTAGTGGTCATAATTTGACCGCAGTGGCTTAGTGGTTAAGACGCTGAACTGCAGACTGGAAGGTCGGCAGGTCAGCAGTTCGAGACCCGAGTGCTGCGTGGCGGAGTGAGCTCCCGTCTTCAGTCCCAGCTTCTGCCAACCTAGCAGTTCGAAAGCAAGAAATTGCAAGTAGATAAATAGGTACCGCCTCGGCGGGAAAGGTAACAGCGTTCCGTGCACCTCGGTGTTCAGCCATGCCGGCCACATGACCACGGAAGCGTCTTCGGACAGCGCTGGCTCTTCGGCTTAGAAACGGGGATGAGCACCGCACCCTAGAGTCGGACACGACTGGTTGGGAACACCTTTACCTTTTAGTAGTCATAATGGCTCTATGCGCTCCTCCATGTTCAGTGGCTGTGGGACATGTGCAATAACTGTGTTCAGGTCCTGCCTGTGGGCTTCCCAGAACCATCCTGTTGGCCACTGTGGGAGACAGGGTGCTGAACTAGGCAGGCCTTTGGTCTGATCCAGCACAGTTCTTCTGATGTTCTTAACCTTGTTCGTGGCCTGTCAGGAGCAAGACCAGGAGTAGGGATGCTGGAGAAACCCGCAATGGAACCAAATGAGTTGGAGTTTTTCATGAATCCTGGGGATTCTGCAGCGGACCGATTTTTCCCATCGGGCGGATTCCATGGACTTGTGGTCCGTTTCACTAACTTTCCTGAATTTTGCACAAATTTTGTTGTAAAAAAATATGTTTTTTTTTTTTTTTAAATGGCCCCAAATGCACATTTCCCCCAGAGGTGTGAAAATGTGCCTTTGGGGTGAATTTGCGCATTTTTGCATGGGTGAATTTGTGCAAAATGCAAATCTGTGCAACACTGGAAACAAAAAAAATCTGATTCCGTCAATCGGCGGACGACGGAATGAAAGGCGCCTGACAATCCACAAACACAGACAGAATGGATTTTACACAATTTGTACAGCCCTAACCATGAGTGGGGAACTTCTTTCAGCCCAAGGGCCAAATTCCATTTCTGAGAAGCTCTTGGGGGGACAGATTACGGTGATAGGCACAGCCAAAGCCAAAAGGCTGGGGACAAAAATACTAACCCCCCCCAGGATATTTTAGCGTAAAGCTCTTACTGTCGGTAGGCATGCCTTAGGAGAGGCTTTTCAGCTTCTTAGAATGGGGGGAAACTCCACAAAAGTTGGAAAACCGTCCAATGATCGGAGATTGGGGGAAAGGGGTTGTGGACAAGGGAAGGGGTGTGGCCTTCTGGGGAACCCTGGACTCAGGGGTCCAAAGTGGCACAGGGCTGTCCAGAATGGGCTACAGGCATACCGGCTCCATCCCAAGATGCTCTGAAGTGCGGGTTCCACAGTCCTGGGGAGTCCAGCATCAAGACCCCACCACTGTTTTTCCTGATTTCCCTGTGCTCCCCCAGTCTTATGTGGAGCTTCGACAGACCCATCCTGCCTTTTGACTGCATGCTGGGTTAGCAACTCCACTGCCTTGCGGCCCCTATCCCCAGCCAACACGCTCCCTACAGCAGGCTGCTTTGGCACATTTCTGGAAAATGTATTTGAACAGAAGCCAAGAAAACACTGTTTGTTCAATTTCACATAATCCATTTTCCATCGACTCACAATACATCTGCCTTTTAGCCGTGGATGACTTAGCACAGAAATGGGGCCTGTTGCTTCTTCTGCTCAGAGAAGGAAAAATGGAACCGCTAGACTAGGGGGACAGACAAGAGGCCACCTTGTCCTCCCCAAAGCGACCTGGTTCTACTTGTGCTGTAAGAGGCAGGGCTGTATGCATGGTGCAATTTTGCACGGGCACAGAGTTAAATAAACAAAGGCTGGATGTGGTTGTGGATGCAGATAAGATTCAGCAAACAGAGAGCAGCAAGTTTCTAGCCCTTATGGCTGTGACCTGATATGTGACAAATTGTGGGCAACTGAAATCTCCAGAAACAGAGTGTCAGCTGAAGAAACTTTTCCACGGTTGCAGTGAACCTCAAGAGTCCTTGCGCCTCCCACGACAAGCAAAACAGGAATAAATTATGCACACAAAAATGGCCGAACTATGCACGCTACACGTAAGGAAGTTTCCGCAACTTGCATAACCTAGGTGAGTCGCAGGATTTAGCTTTTCTTGGGGTGGATTATTTTATTACAGCGCATTTATAACCCTGGTTGCAGTGGAGGCTGGTGGCTCTGATGTCCGTGGGGCGGTGAATCCACTCCAGGTTTCAGTCAGAACCAGCCAGAACTCTAAAGGAGCTATCCAAGGTGCGAAGAAGAACTTTAGAGTTCTGACTGAAACCCGGAGTGGATTCACCGCCCCCCTGACATCGGAGCCACCAGCCTCCCCTGCCTGGTTGCACGTGTGATGATCTGTTTTCATATGCGAGTTGCCCTTCTCAAGTAGCACCTGGCGGGCAGGGCCCACCGGATGTTGGTGGACTGCAAGTCCCATCAGCCCTAGCCAGCACAGCCAAGGGTGAAGGATCTCCAACAACACCTCGAGGGTCACATATCCCCACCCCCTGCTTCACGCGCTCTTGTCCCCTACTAACATAAAGGAGATAAAACCTTTCTTCCGGAGCTTAGCATTTATACCGCATTTGTTGAACTGGATTTTTACTTTTAGTGGCACAGTTGTTCTCGTGGCTCCTCCTGCTTTACCCAAGTCCATGTAGCAACACCCCTTCCCATCTGTGGCTGCAACCCCTTTTCCTTTCAAGAAACAGATGCACTGAAGAAAAACACCTCTGAGCATGTACAGAATGCCTTCCCCTCACCCACCGACTACTGCAGCCAGCCTCCTTTGAGTGGGGGGCTTCCTTCCAGGCCAGAGGGACAGAGCGCCCTTGCTGGGCTGGGCCACCAACCTCTCCTTTCAGAACAGGGATGAGAAACCTCTGTCCGCAAGATGCTTTTGCCGTTGCCTCCGATCACTCGTCGGGAAGTATTTAAAGGCATTAAGCCCTGCATCCACCTCTTGGAAGAGGCGTTCTTTAAATGCAGTCCGAAACTGTGTGTGTGCGTATAAACTTTTAATGCTGCTAGAGGCACCCTCCCCCTTCAGCAAAACCTGCTGCTTGCATTCATCCCCTGGTGCTCCTGAAGCTGCCTTGTGCTGAATCGGGCTGTCTGTCTACCTAGCCCGCGACTGACAGCGGCTCCAAAAGGTCTCTGGCAGAGGTGCCTCTCTGGCCTCTGCTATCTGAGAGCCTTTCCACTCGAGAGGCCAGGCATCATACATGGAACGGATGCCAGGTGACAGACGCTCTACGTTGGGGTGGGGCCACAGCCCAGTGGTAGAGCACCTGCCTTGCAGGTAGAAGGTCCCCAGTTCAATCCCTGGCATCTCCAGGTAGGGCTAGGAAAGAGCCCCGATGGAAGCCCTGGAGAGCCACTGCCAAGAGCCGGTCCTATCCTCAGGCAACATTAGGCAGCTGATTTGGGGTGTCATGAAAGGGCATCATACTGTCAGGTATTTGATTTAGTATCATTTTATTTTTGCTGCTGGGGGGCAGAGGAGGCGCTTGGGGGATGCTCTGCCTTGGGGCCAAAATAATGTGCCTGGCTTTGGGTACTATGCCCCCTGACTTGGAGGAGGTGGCCTGCATTTGCTGCTCCACCTCAGGCAGCAAAATGTCTTGGGCTGGCCCTAGCGGACAGTACTGAGCTTACGTTCTGACAGACCAATGAATGCTCTGACTCAGTATAAAACTGCTTCCTAGGTTCCTATTTAAACCAGTTCTTCATACAGAACCATGAGGCGTTGTTGTTGTTGTTCAGTCGTGTCGGACCCTTCGTGACCCCATGGACCACAGCACGCCAGGCCTCCCTGTCCTGCGCTCTCTCCCGGAGCGTGCTCAAGTCCATATTCATTGCCTCGGTGATGCTATCCAGCCATCTCATCCTCTGCCGTCCCCTTCTCCTTTGGCCTTCAGTCTTTCCCAGCATGAGGGCTGGTACCTTACTTTATTTTCAGGGAAGGGCTGTAGCCCAGCGGTAGAGCGCAGACTTTGCATGCAAAAGAACCCAGGTTCAGTCCCCAGCATCTCCAAGGAGGAGTAGGAACAAGCCCTGACAGAGCTAATGCCAGTCAGTGTAGACTTAATACTGAGCTTAGACTTAATACTGAGCTTAGCTGGAACAATAGCTGATTCTGTCTAAGGCAGCTTCCTAGGTTGCTAATGCTCTAGGGCAGGGGTCCCAATGTGGAGCTTGTGGGGACCCCTCTACTCCCCGCCCCCTTCAAAAAGACTGAATCAAACCTTGGGAAATGTTAGGGAAGTCGTCTTTCTCTCCCTTTCCAGCCCCTAGCCTTGCTCCTTCTCTCCCTCCTACCCTTTTTGTTTATTTACAACACTGATATACCTCTCCACATCTGAACAGATTGTGGAGCAGCGAACAATAAAAGATAAAAAGAATAAAACACCGTATCAAAAGTTCTGTGTTTTTTTTTTAAAAACAGAATACCAATAAAAACCATGGGTGGTCAGTCAAGGAAAGCTTCTTGAAATAAAGATGTTTTCAACAGGTGCCGAACACAGCACAATGTTGCTTGCCTTGCTGTTTTCCCCTCCCTCCCAGACTCTAGCTTCGCACTTTCTCGCCTCTCTACTCCTTTGCCTTGTTGTTTCCACCTCCCACCCAGCCTCTAGGGTCACTATTTCTCTCCCCCCACACACCTCTTTAGCTCACTTTTGACTAGCCAGGCCCCCACGGCAGCCATTTTGTGACTAGCCACATCCTCTGTGGCAGCCATTTTGTGGTGGTGCCCACAGCAGTTTCTCAAATTTCTAAATGTGCCCATGGGCCCAAAAAAGCAGCGTGTGGGGGCTGCTCTGGGGTCCCAGGCAGAGTGGGCTCTTTCCCAGCCCTATTAGTGCAGATCTTTTCAAGGAATGAGCCCCAGGACCGTCTGCATGCAAAGCTCTGGGCCAGGCACCACCCCTGCCCCCACCATTCGATTGTTCAAAATGCTTCACACACATTAGCTCAGAAACGTGGACAGAGAGGCGGTTGGGGGTTTCACAGCGGCAGCCCAGCCTTCCTCCCGCCTTCACAGAGGGGTGATTGATGCCCCCTTTCAGTAGGGTGCTGCACAGCCATAGTAGCGCTGAGAGGGACCTATGGAGCGAAGCCAAGCCTGCAATGGCCAGAGCGCAGCGAAAGGCTTTTGGAGAACCCAAGTCTCCGGGCCTTTGAACTGCTCATCATGCGCAGAGATCCGTTGCCAAAGAATAGACTGGTTATCACAGCCTTGTTTGCATGACAAAGGAGCGTGGGTGGAAGATTCCCATAAAAGTGATTTGACTGGAGTGGAAGAAAAAAGGGGGGAAAGGGGGGACCCAGGGGCAGCAGCTCTGAGAAATGAGCTGCAGGAAGAAAGACAATGAAATCTGCCATCAAGGGGAAAGAAAGAAAGAAAGAAAGAAAGAAAGAAAGAAAGAAAGAATCTGATAGACCAATAAATTTACCACCATGTGCAAAGGAATTAGGTCAGATTTCAACAGCATGGGGAGAGGCGTGAAAGGAGGGGATATGTGTGAAAACAGAGCCAGCATTCCTAAAATGGTGATTTTATTGTGTGCGCACGTGTAGCGGGCTGAGTGTGTGGGGAGTGGCAGGGGAAGAGCAGAGAAGAGGGGAATGTTCAGTAGGCAGAGGGAGTTTCAATGTTTTTAGGCTAGGGTTCCAGGCTGTTCTGTTGGTGGAAAGATGGGGGATGCTGGGAGTTGTAATCCAACACATCTGGAGGGCACCAGGTTAGGGAAGGCTGCTCTAAGGAGCTCAATATTCCTCATCTATGAACGCGTTCTCAAAATCACTTATCCCAGGCTAGATCAGCCTTTCTCAGCCTGGTGACCGCCAAATATTTTGGACTCCAAACATCAGCATTCCTGACCATTGCTGGCTGGGGCTAATGGGAGCTGAGCTCCAAAACAGCTGGGGATGGCTCCAGGGTGTGATGTCCACTCTGTGAAAGGCTCTGTTCACAGAAGGTGCCTCTGCTCAATTTTCAGGGATCCTGCTCTCCCCCACTGCACTGCAGCTCACCCTGTTCCATAGGGTCCCCCAACCCTCCACGTAGCATTTTCAGTGGGCTGGAGGGGTTGCCATGGGGAGGAGGGGGCAGAGAATTCTGCTCCGCCAGCCCAGTTGCACGCACCGAAATCTGGATGGAACCCCTGGAGGAAGACGGGGTTAGACTGACCTAAATTCCGAAAATTACGAGGTGCTGCTGGGGTGGGAAGCGGGTTTGGACAGTATACTCTGTAACCTAAAAGCCCTTTCCCTCAAATCCCAAATATGTTAATGGCTGATTGGGCTTACTCAGTGGACACAGAGGCACTCTGAACATGCTCAGAAGCACCGTATTGTCACCTCACACAGTCCAGGTCTGAGCTCTGGTATTAACCCCCAGCAATAAATTTGGGGGCCCAGGCCCAAAGGAGCGTAGAAATGAGTTATCCGTTTAGGATCCATTACACTCAGAATCAGGCGGGTTAAAAGAACAGTAAAAGGACAGCTTAAGAACTTCAAGGCGGACTTAACTGGATCAGAGCATGGCAGTCCTTCCTGCCTCATATCCCATCCCCAACTGAGGCCAGTAAGATGCTTCTGAGAAGCGCATGGAGGGGAGAGTTGTTGTTTTTTTCCTGTACCAAAAATGCCAGGTGCTTTCTCAGGCTGCAAAACTGAGATGAGTGTTGGACTGGGAGCTGGGAGACCCGGGTTCTAGCCCCCAATCGGCCGTGAAGCTCACTGGGTGACTTTGGGCCAGTCACTGATTCTCGGCCTAGCCTACCTCACAGGGTTGTTGTGAGGATAACATGGAGAGGAGGAGAACCATGTAAGCCACCTTGGGTTCCTTGGATGAAGAAAAAAGGTGGGCTATAAATATAATAAATATTAATAAATGACATTTTCGGCAAAGTTTTCTGGGGCCAGAAGAAATTCGGAAACCGTTCAGGTGCCCTCTGGCGCGGACTCCCTTACCCTGAGCAAGGAGCGGAAAGTGGCTTATGGGTACATTATTTCTATAACATCTTGGTCCAGTGCTGCCGAAACAACGCTTCGTGAGGATGTAGCGTGTTTTCACAAACATTGTAGGTTTTAAAAAAATGGTGGACCCCATAAAAAAAGATGGAAGCCCCACCACTAGTCTGTGACACTCTGTCTGGATGGAGTGTTATTTCCGAGGCAGTGGGAGGGGATCTGGTGATCCGGACGGATGCCGAGTTAGAGAGCCACAAGGAGCGGCAGATCAATTAGTTACAGAAAGAACTTGCACATGCACGCTTGTTACAATAAGGCCCCCAAAGGGGGTGAAAATGTTAAGAATTTCTCTTGCCCTTCAAAAAATAGTGGGTTGGCTCAATTTCTCAATAGGTCTCCACACCCTACTTTAAGTGGGATGAAACTAGTTGCAAATTTTGATTCAGCACTAGGCAGGCAGGCAGCATCATCTTGGTATTCAGGGCTATACTGCATCTGATCCTGGAGGCTCCATTTCACTATCATAACAACAGCCAATCAGTTTCGTGGCCTAACCCGGAGTCCTGGTGTGATGAGAGAAATGGTTCTCCCCTCTCAACATCACTTTTTAAATGCATCCCCCCAAAAAAGCAATAGAAGATCCAAGTCCGCTGTCGCCAACCTGGCACCCTCCAGATGTGGTGGACTACAATCCCATCACCCCAGTCCAGGCTGACTGGGAACGATGGGGGTTGCCGTGTTGTGGAAGGCTGAGCTAAGCACGTCCTTTACGATTTAACTGGGTGACTTAGACTTAACTGGCCTTTCCCAACCTAGCGCCATCCAGATGTCTTGGACTAACTCCCATCAGCCCTATGAAGGGAGTCATAGGCCCAAACATCTGGAAGGTCACAAGCTACGACCCCTGATGTAAGTCAGCATTGAACCAAAATGGGATCCTGTACGTACTTACTCCGAACAAAACGAATACGGATGACAAGCGGGCCATCTTCTATATAAGGTACAAGAGCGACTATTTCAGCCTTGGCAGCCAACATCCTCCTGAGTCGGGGGGTGAAATGATGCTGTTCCTGGCCAGCACGGGACTGGGGAAGATCCCAGAGGCCTCTCCCCCCACCCTGCAAGGACACAGTCCCCTGGATGCCGCCCCCCGAAGAGGCTGCGTCTTAATATATCACGCAGTTGGTGCCTGCATGTGAAGCCAAAGCTGTCCAACGCGCCGTCCCCCAAAGCGGCAGAACCCTTCTCGTTTTCATCATGAGCCCGAATCGAAATGCTGGACACTCAACATGTCCTCTCGTCCAGGAATAGCAAAATTGCTGCAGGCCCATCCAGGCTGGCGGAACATTCAGATGAAACCTGGAGATCCCTGAGGTGGATATGTCTGTGAGACGTGAGAGCTCAACTGAGCCTCCATGGGCAGGAACAGCACTGTCTCTCGATTCCAGGTGGTGGGGGACAAACAGGGGACTGGCCATCGCCTCCGTGCCCTGCTTGGGACCTCTCCCTGTCGGGAACACAACGCTGGGCTAGACAGATCCGCTTTAGCCTGGTCTTTTTCAGCTGGGTGGGTAGATACACTCCACCACTCCTCGTCCCTCTCAAATCATTCCCAAAGCCAAACGGTTACTCTGGAAACCGGCCCTCTCAGACTGGTCAGGGAGGAGGACAGCTTTCTGGGCTGTGGTAGGTGCTCCCCTCGCCTCCCCCAGGGCGCAAGCAGAGAGTCATCAATCAAAGCCATGCACACTCACAGGCGCGGCGGGGGGGGGGGGGCTCTGCCCTCAGCTGCCGCTCTGGAAAGACGGCCTGCTCGGAGCATTAGAAGCAAAGTTTGCAAACAGTGAACTTCAAAGCCTTTGGAACAGAAGTGTGCCTAAGAAGTGAAATCATAAACTCAGGCTTGAAAAATGATCTTTTTATACGTCATCGACCCGACTGGCCCCATCCCCTCGGCCGCTGTAGAAGACTCCCCCCCTCAAAGAAAGCTCCCCTCCTCCCCTCAACCCTGAAAAGCTAAAACAGAACCGGGGCTGGCAAAACAGACCAAATTCGAAGAGAGATATTCAGCAAAACCTGAATGTTCTGCCTGAACGGCAAATAACTTTTAACATCTTCACTCAGTAATTCACTGCTCACATGCCCCACATCCACAAATTCAGCAGCATGTATTCAGTTGTTTATTTGGGCTTCTTTATACCCCCAAAGCAGAGACCACACCACACACACCTAAAAACAACAGCGTAGAGTCCACAGAGCGGTCTTATGCAGCCCCCAATTCAATGATGTGGGGGTGCTCCTGCATAATTGCACATTGGGCTTGTGCCCGAGAACTTTCTGGTAGATCAGCCCCTATATCATTAAAACAATCCTGACCCCTGCTTTCACTGGTTTAACCGCAGCCAAGGAACACTTAAAGCACAGCTGGAAAGGTATATGCTTGAGCTAGGGCTGTGGCGAACCAGCGGGAAAGAAAGTTCCACAACTGCGGATCAGCTGTGGAAAGACAGTCATCTCGTACCCTCTAGTGCAGCCTCTCCCAACCTGGCACCTTCCAGATGTGTTGGACTACATACTGGCCGGAGGGTGATGGGAGTTGTAGTGCACCAGGTTCGTGAAGACTGCACGAGTATTTGGTGGGGGGGTAAGAGAGAGGCATGTATTACAACTAGCAGGGTCTTTGCATATTAAAACAGCTGCAAAGAATATGAATCTAAAAGTACACATGGTTCCCGGTATTCTATCACACCCTGGTGTGAACAGGAAAGAGTCTTTAGGGTGGAGCTATGATAATGAAGAGGTGTGGCCACACAGATGGCAGCAGGCTCAACTGCTTCCAGGATCACTGGGGCAGTCAGTAGGTTTAGTCCCCATGTCAACAGTGTTCCTAAATGCACCTCCTGCTTTTTCCCACGTGAGTAAATAGGCCGCCATTCATTCCTCAGGGAAAAAGCATAATGCTGTACTTGGGGAAACCACTGAAGCGAGTGTAAAACCTGTTCTCTACACTGGATCGCTACTGCCAGGGGTCCCACTTTAGGATCTGCGCACAATGTGCCCCTGTGCGCAGGGACGTAATGCATGCCACCCAAGTCCTCACAGTAAACCAGCCCTCCTCATGCAGAGTCAGTCGTAACGGCAAACATTTTGCAAGTAAATAATGACGCCTGCGAATTCCAGCCCAGCTCAAGTGGCTCCGAACGGCTTCAGCTTGCCTCAGCTAGAAAACGAACTGGCACAAAACAACTTCGTTGTGGGAACTCATGCCCTCGAATCGCTAAGCTCATTGCAAAGTGCGCACGTGTTCTCGCTCGCTCTGCCTCGCACACAGGCGGACCCAAAGGAATACAGGGAAAGAGCCCTAGGCACATAACTCTGAACAAAACCAGTGTACACAGCTGAACTCCTGCCAAGACATTGCAGCGTCTCAGGTGAAGGTGTCAATTCCAGCAATGGGTGTGGAGGATCAACGGTGAGAAGGCCGTGCAACCCATGGATTAACAACAAATAAATATATATGGGCGGCAGCGGCATTAGAGAACAGCTGTGCATTTTCTCTAATCAGGGCCTGATCTCTTGGTTGCTCCTCAAAGCAAAATGACAGGCACATCCTCTATGGAAAATGATTTACGTGGATCCCAGCTTCACATGCCTGTGCCTCCCTCTGCTGAACTCCTTTCCTTCCACCTCCCATACAGACGAACTGGAACATTTAAAAAATAAAATGCTGAAGTGTTGCAAGATCTATTCATGCACGTTGCAGTGGGAGCCGGAGGCGGTGCTGCAAAAAGAGCCAGAAGATAATCTGGAAGCAGGGAAGTTTGCAAGACTGTATGAGCTACTGCTGCATCTTAAATAGAGCCACCAGTGTTCGTTGGTCCATCAGCAGGATTCACGAACCAAATAGCCTTTGACAAACAGTGTGCTATAATGGTTAAGAGTACTGGACTGGGGGATCCAGGCTCTAGTCCCCGCTCAGCCATGAAGCCCGCTGGATGACTTTGGGCCAATCACAGACTCTCGGTCTAACCTACCTCGCAGGGTTGTTGTGAGGATAAAATGGAGAGGAGGCGGATCATGCAAGCTGCCTTGGGTTCTTTGCATGAGGAAAATGAATATAATAAATAAATAAATACAACCCACATAAGTTACTAGGCCACAGTTTTTCACCAGACCACCTGCTCAGACATAGCGGTGTTTGTCAGTTGTGACCAAATGTAGGAAAGATCCAACTTCTGTAAAGATCCAATTCCTAATTGGCCACAGGCAACCAGCTATTTATAAGTCTGATTTAAAGATGGTTTTCCTTTCGGGCTTGCATCCAAAGGTTTCAGCTAGACATATGTCTGGTTCCCCCATTCCCTTTTCTCACTTAGCCCTACCCTTTGCCTCCCCCTGCCCCGAACTCTGGCATCTCCTCACCCCCTAATCTACATCATTGGTTGCCACAGGCAGCAGGGAAATACTGAGCCCTGGATGGGAGGCAAATTGTATCGCAGAACATAAGACGAGCCCTGCTGGATCAGACCAAAGGACCTATCTAGTCCCGCAGTCTGTTCCCACAACGGCCAACCAAATTCCTCTGCAAGGTCCATGAGCAGGACAGGAGCACAACGGCACCCTCCCGCTCACATTCCCCAGCAACTGGTGCTGAGGGGTTCCCCGGCTCTGATGCTAGAGGGGATATATAGCCATCATGACTAGTAGCCATTGATGGCCTTATTCTCCAGGGATTTGTCTCCAGTGCCTAATCCCCTTTTAATGGGGGTTGGATTCCTGCACTGAGCAGGGGGTTGGACTCGATGGCCCTTCCAGCCCTACTATTCTATGATTCTAATGTGGCTTAACTTGGTGGCCATCACTGCATCTTGCACAGTTTAACTATGTACCTGCGAAGAAGTGCCGTCTTTTGTCCGTCCTGACCCTAACGCCAATCAGTTTCACTGGACGCCCCCACGTTTTGGGTCTTCTTACGAGAGAGGAAACAAAGCCTGACCCAGGACTGGTATTTTTGGTGGTAGCCCCATGTTTCTTCAGATGTCTGTGTCCACCACCGCACAGAGCACACTTCCCGTGCTTGGTAGGAGGAGCTGCTTCTCTTAAAACGTGTTGCTCGTGGGGGCAGGGGAGCAGCCAGAAGTGTCCCCGGCCTCTGAAGGGCTGGTTCGTTCACAAGGAGGGCACAGCAGATGCTGTCATGCATGGCTCATGGGCTTGCAGGCATCTGGCTGGCTACTGTCAGAAACACCGCTGGCCAAGATGGAGCTGTGGTTCTCATTCAGGAAAGCAGTTCTTATGTTGCTGTTCTTATCAGCCGTGAGAGCAAAAAACAGATCCTCCATGGACAGAGGAAGCTGACCTGCAAATGACAGATGCTGGGGATGGCCAGCAAGACAAAACCGTTGCCTCCATGCCCTGGCTTGCAAGCTCTCAACGTTGGCTAACGTTGGATGCAAAACAGCTAAACCAGGGGTAGAGATCCTGTGGACCTCCAGGTGCTGTCAGATTACAACCCTCATAACCCTCGGCTGGGCTGCCTGGGGATGATGGGAGTTGAAGTCCAACCATGTCTGGAGGGCCACAGGTTCCCAGACGGTCACTCAGAGCTGTTCTGGCAAGCCAGGTCTTAAGTCCATTGCTGCTTGTCGCCAGGAGCAGTGCAACACAACCACGCCCTGCACCTAAGGCACTTCCAACCTCTGCCTCAGCCTCTCCCAACCGGATGCCCTCCAGATGTGTTGGACTACAACTCCCATCAGTCCCAGCCAGCACGGATGGCTGGCTTGTATTTTCGTGCCAATGATTCTATGGACGTAATCGAAGGAAAAGATTCCGGCGATTCTGCCACAGTTGAGATCATGAACCCAAGTTACAATCTGAGCTCCCGCAGACGCTCAGGCTCACTGAGCAACGGCAGCATCTCCCTCTCGGGATGCCCACAAAACAATGCTCACTCTGGCGCAAAGAACTGTTAAGGCTTCAATCAAACACCCATTACTATTATTACAGGCTATAGGGGTGGCTCCCCCCCCTTGCAAAAAAATAAGTGGCTCTGTTGTGGGATTGCCATTCTTAATTACAAAATTTGACAATTGCAGGTTGCGGAGCTTTAAAAAATGTTTACGAGCGAATTTCAGTCCTTGTGAAAGTAAAAGGGACTCAGTGCTCATTAGGCAGACGGGCAGGAGAAGCGGAACTCCACGCCAGGAGAGCCACGCCAGGGTCTATTCCCGTTCCCAACCTGGTTGCATTAACGTACCTCAACCCCAGTTTTCAACACCCTCCGTTTACTCCTGGCTCCTACATTTCCCCTCCCCAAACTCTGCCCACGCAGCTCATCTCTGACCGCTCTGCCTGTTCTTCCTCTCTCAGTTCCTGCCAGGGTTCCTCCAAAAGCTGTCAATCCTTCTGGCCGGTAATTCCAGCCCTGGTCTCTGCATCCTCAGGCTTCCCTCTCTTAACATTTGAGGATCCAGGCCTCCCCCAGCATATCCACCCCAAACTCTGACAAAAGGTTATAAGGGTAGTTTTTCGTTATTGAAAAAAAATGGCAATACCGAGATCTGTGGAGATACTGAAAAGTTGGCAGAATAGGTTCAATGGCATTCTCTGGAGGAATTAAGAATCTCGGGTAAATGTGCCAAGGCTTCAAAATATTTGAAATTCCCAAATATTATATACAACTATGCTGTGATATGTGATATCAATTACCCAGTTTGGTGATCTATAGATGTGCTAATGTCCTGCTGGAATTTGGTCCCAAATGCAATATATTTACCCATAAACAGGTAAATAAATTTCATCTTTGATATTAAAAAAAGACACATTTGTGCGAGAGCAGTTCAGGAAATATGGAATAAAAGTTTAACAAATTATTATTGCAGATATTTTGTTAATAATGCCCTTTACGTATCTGTAATCAGTTTAAAACTGGGAGTAGTTTGAAAAGGTGAAAGCAGTGCAATATTGTAAGGTTTATAAGCTGACAAAGGCTGCCATATATTAAACAAGTCTGGTCATTCATCCATCTAGCCCAGTAATGCCAGTCTTTATTGATGGGCCTTCCCCAAGCTTGGCCCCTACATAGTATTGGACTATGTCTTCCATCATCCCCAGGAAGCATAAGCATTGGTTGTGCTGGCTGGTGGTGATGGGAGTTGTAGTCTAACACATCCAGAGGGCACCAGGTTGGGGAAGGTTGGTGCAGACCAGGGGTGCAGAGCTTCTTTCAGCTCCATGATCCTGGGACTGGGAAGGAGGAAGCTGACTTGAAAGAGGAATGGGGGATGGATCTGGCGCACATCCGGGCCCCGCAGGGCATCCTGTGTTAGTGCGCTGCCATGCCTCCCTGCAGGTGGTGCTGACCAAAGGACCACAGAAAGACACACACAGCAGGAATGGTTTTCATAAGCTCTCCACTGCAACCCTGCCCCTCAAATTCTGCAATTTCCAGTTAGTGCAGAAATTCCAAACTTGGGAGTACAGAAAGCTGAAACCTGTGTGTACATAATGGATGTACCATAGCAAATGGCGATCATAGCAAACAGAATCCAATGAAATTTGATACCATAAGGACATAAGAGGAGCCCTGCAGAATCAGCTCAAGGGTCCATCTAGTCCAGCATTCTGTTCAAAGAGCGGCCAACCAGATGCCTGTGGGAAGCCCCAAGCAGGACATGAGTGCAACAGCATCCTCCCACCCATGTTCCCAGCAACTGTTGTACACAGGCATACTGCCTTTGATACTGGAGGTAACATATAGCCATCAGGACTAGTAGCCATTGATAGCCTCATCCTTCCTGAATTTATCCAATCCCCCTTTAAAGCCATCCAAGTTGGTGGCCATCACTTCATCGTGAGGTAGCGACTTCCATAGTTCAACTCTGCACTGTGTGAAGAAGCCCTTCCTTTGACCTGTCCTGAATCTCCCACCAATCAGCTTCATGGAAGGACCCCGCTGGGTTCGAGATGGAAGGAGGAAAAACGAGGGAGCGACAAAATCTCTCTATCCATTTTCTCCACCTCACGCATAATTTTATACACCTCTTTTGTGTCCGCACTTCGTCACCTTAAAAAAAAAAAAGTCAACTAAAAGGCCCCAGTTACTGCAGCTCAGGAGTGAGCAATGTGGTGCTGTCCAGATGTTTTGACCTACAACTCCAATAAGTCCCATCCAGCATGAGCAATGGTCAGGAATGATTTATTTATTTATTGCATTTATACCCCGCCTTTTTTTCCTCTTGCAAGGAACCCAAGGTGGCTTACATTATCCTCCTCCTCTCCATTTCATCCTCGCAACAACCACCCTGTGAGGTGGGTTGGGCTGAGAGTGTGTGACTGGCCCAAAGTCACCCAGTGAGCTTCCATGGCTGAGTGGGGACTAGAACCCGGATCTCCCAGCTCCTAGTCCAACACTCTTGCCACTACACCACACTGGCTGTGTGATGGCATGGCAGCTATAGTCCAAAACATCTGGGGGGCAGCTGGTTGCCTACCCTGCCTTTCCCCATAGGGAAGGTACTTTGGCTCCCTGTTCATCTTGGTTGCTCTTTACCATGTTGTATGGGTCAGGACTGATAAAAAATCCCAGGCTGCCGATTGGGCTGGTACCTTAAAACTACTTTTCTGCTTCTTGCTTCTCTGTTCAGAACTTGTGCCTAAAAACATGATTCTAACTCATAAATGTTTGATTCTGTGCCTAACAGTTTGAAATAGGTCTCCTCCCCCCCCCCAACCAGGGTAGCCCAGTGTTTTCTTTTACAAAGGATAGTCCTCTATTTGAAGGGCTTCCAGTTTAAAGATAAAGAACTGTAAGATCCATTGCCCATCAACACTCAGGACCTGGTCAGCAGGCACACAGGCCGCCTGGTCACAAGCTTTCACACTATAGCGAGATGTGCTGTATTTCTATTTAAATTATAATAATTATTTCCAAATTTGTATCTACCTGTATAAATTAGCACATGCAAATCACTGTCCTCTTTTGCAGCAACTCGTAAGTGGCCACCTCGATCCACCTGCCTGCAGACCTTCTTCTTCATGGACTCTGCAACCGTGCGATTCCCACAATAAGAGCCACCCTACTGGATCCAGTCCAAGACCCAGTTTAGTCCCGCATCCTGCTGCAAACCGGTCTGGGAAGCTCACAAGTGGGAGTCGATGGAGATAGTTGCCTGCTGTTGTTTGCTCCCAGAAAAGGGTAGCCAGAGGTTTGCTGCCTTTGAAGACGGAGGCTTTATGCAACTAGCACAGCTCATAGCTGATGCTACTAGTCTGCCAAGCCCCAACACCCCACAGGGGATAGTCAAAGTCCAAAACAGACCTACTTTCCCTTGTGCATCTTGCCCTCTCTCTACCACATGGGGAGGGGACACCCTTCGAGCCAGCCCGCTCCTCCTTAATTTCCATTAGTGCCTAGAATCGCCTCTCTTGCCATGGCGGCTCAGAGCCAAAAGCCATTATCAATTTATCCGATAAAACCTCCACCCACTTGGCAGGTTCTTATCTCGGCTTAACCACACACCCTGGATGGACTGGAGACTCCCTCAGATCCTCGTGCTGACAGAAGACGTAGGCAAAGGTCCTCTGCAGGCCCAATGGACAGGCTGCAGGACCTTAACAGTTGCAATAGGCATCATCCAGAGAAAGCTGGGGGCCACCAGTAGGGCTCAGGACTCATCCGTACATAGAAATCCCAATTATGTCAATGGAACTTCTGGGGACCAAACATTTTGCAGATTGGGCCCAGTGGCTGTAATCCACATCCTAAAATGGCAGAACTGCAACCAATTTCAATAGAGATGAACAGCACCCTTCACGATTGATTGCTTTGATCGTAATTTTCAGTGTACAAAAGTTCTTTATAGTTATGTGTTCTTCCCAACAAACTCCTTGGCCAAATAGTTTAGGCTCACCTAGCAAAATCGTGTTTGCTTGTTTTTTAAAATTTATTATAAAGGGTTCTTCTTTCTGCTGTGAAGCAAGGGGAGCAGAGCTCTGCTGCTGTCCTTTAGGGACTGGACAGAATTGGGCCTACAACCCTCCCCCATTTTGGTCCTCTCCAGTACAAGGAGGAGAGCCAGTGTGGTGTAATGGCTCGAGTGTTGGACCGGGACTTGGGAGATCCGGGTTCTAGTCCCCACTCAGCCATGGAAGCTCATTGGGTGACTTTGGGCCAGTCACAGACTCTCAGCCCAACCTACCTCACAGGGTTATTGTTGTGAGGCTAAAATGGAGAGGAGGAGGATTATGTACGCCACTTTGGGTTCCTCAAAGAGGAAAAAATGGCGGGATATAAATGGAATAAATACGTATACACACACATACATACAGGAAGGGAGACACAAACCCCAAGTGCCCTGCATAAAACGTCTCCCCCTCCTTCGACTGCTGTGCCCCAGCCAAGAGCAGGCCTGTCGTTAAGGGCTGGCCACCTGGTGAGCTTCACAGCTGAGCAACATTTGAACCCGGACCTGACATCACTAAGACCCAACCCTCTGTTAGCTAGAAGAGACTGGCTCTCAAGACAAGGGGCAACCTCCCTTCGGTAAGCTTTCTCCAGCAGCCCAGACTACTGAAGACTGGCTCTGGCAGCTGAATGAAGATGAGAGGCTGACTTGGTGTCATCTCCAATATGAGCAACTTATCGAGATACGAGCATCACTTGGACCAGTGGTGCTGCTCCAGATGTCGACACCCCGGGCAGAGACGATTCAGGCTTAGCGTCAGATTTCTGCACATTTCACTTGTGACGATGCGAATTTCGGGACTTCCCCCCGGCTAGCAGAAACACATGCTCCATAGAGAGGCAAATCTGTTAGGAGATAACTTACATACCCCAAAGGAGGAGGAAGAACCCCTTTGGAAAGGAGGTGTTGCTGTTGGCTTGAGAGTATACCTTAACACAGGATTGGGGAATCTTGGGCCCAGATCCGGCCCCATGTGGCAACAACCACTGATAGTTTGATGGTTTTCCAGTAATTATGCAGTGTCCCCACCCCATTCCAAAAGGTTGAAATGCCTCTCCTAAGGCTTAGGGCACCATCCTATACACGTTTAGACAGAAAAAAAAAAGTCCTACAGCCCCAGCATGCTGGGTGAGGCATGCTGGGAATTGTAGGACCTTTCTTCCGTCTCAACATGCATGGGATGGTGCCTTCAGTTATCTTAGCAGGAAGAGCTTTAACCTCCACCCCTTTTGCTTTTGACTTCACCCCCCCCCCCCGCCTTCAGCCCACCGGATGCAGCCCCTGAGAACTTCTCCACAACTGAACTAGGTCCTTGGGCTGAAAGAGGTTTCTCACCCCTGCTTTAAGAACATTAAAAAGGACCATGCTGGATCCACCAAGGTCCACGGAGCCCAGCATTTTGCTCCTAACAGCAGATACCCAGATGCCTTTCTGCACATCACTGTGGGAGGGGGAGATCCCTCTGAACTCAGGAAGACATACTTCCACATCAACATTCGCGTGATCGAGCCCTGTACAGGACTGGAGAACAGCCTAAAGCAGCCTTCCCTGACCCAGGGCCCTCTAGATGTTTCAGACAACTCCCACCAGCCTCAGTCATCATGGGCTATAGTCAGGGATGATGGGAGCTGTTGGGAGTCCAAAACATCACAGGAGGAGGTCAGGGAAGGCCAGCCTAAAGCTTATTTACTTGGGAGTAACTCCCACTGAAGTCCAATAAGGACTCAAGTGACTGGGACCTTTTAGAAGATTAAGTGGGGAACGACAGACATCTATCCAAGTATGGACAGTATAGAAGGGGGGGGGAACCCACCTTCCCCTCTTGCAATACTAGAAGTCTGGGACAGTCAAAAGGAAATGCTTTGTCACTTAATGCAGAATTTGACTTATAGCCATTTCCAGAGGAGGGCGAAGCCATGTTCATCTGTGGCAGCCCCAACAACGAAGCGTCATGTAGCTCTTTAAACCCCAAAGATTTATTGTAGCACGAGCTTGAGAATCCACTTCATCACGATGCATGAAGTACAACTTACCGGTAGCCTTCGCCCAACCCAGAGCCCTCCAGGGGTGTTGGACTACAAACCCCATCATTCCCAGCCAGCCTAGCTAGGAGGCAATGGGATATGTAGTCCAACACACTTGGAGGGCGCTGGGTTGGGCGGAAGTTGACTTACTGCATTTGCTGCTACTAGATGGCCGTTGGCCTGGATGGCTTTAAGAGGGGATTAGACAAATTCATGGAGGAGCAGGGAGTTTATCCACGGCTGTTAGCCATGAGAGCTGATTGGACCCTCCATATACCAGGCGCTTGGGACAAATGACAGGAGACGTCGGGCTCTGCTCGTGCGCCTCCAAAGCTCTGCACCTGGCCCTGATGGAAACAGAATGCTGGTCTGGATGCAGGCACCGTCTGATCCAGGAAAGAGCTCACATTTTTAAATCCATGGTATTCCATTGAGAAGGCTGTAGAAGTATTTAGGACCAAGACTTTTTTTTTTTTTAAATCTCAGAATTGCTGACGGTTGAGTTGCAAAGTTTGGGGGAAAGTCAATAGGAGCAAGACAACTATGATCGGCAAAGCTCACAGCCTGCTCCCCAACCTCCTGGTCCCACCTCCTTAAAAAACCAAAACCCAAGGTAGGAGACTACTAGACAATAAGGCCCCAAAGCTGCACTTGGTTAATTAAGACATTCTAGCTGCTACAGGCGAGAATAAGGAATCCTAGACACAGAAGCCACTGCACTCCCCAGATCGAAGATCAAGTTCCTTCTTGCAAGGTGATCTCAGCTCCGGCATGTTTCGCATAAAAAGAATTCAATAACATCTCGGATCCGATACTGCCTTCCCAGGAAACCTGCGTCGAGGCAACTGGGTCCCCCCCCCCCCCCCGCCGCCGCCCAAGCAACCCAAGACTGCAGATTCTGGCTCAAGTTTTTCCAAAGCATTTCGTCGGAATTGCTTCAATGTGCGAAGATTGGGGGTGTGTGTGCGTTTTTTTTTTGCTTGCACGCTCAACCGAGACAGATTAAAAAAATAACAATGGGGGGTGTTTTTGTTTTTGAAAAGAACACTCCCCTTGGCACACTCATTTCACACTTTGCAAAGAAAAAAAGTGTTGCAAAAATAAAATTAAACTTGCAAACTGTATCAGAAGATTAAACTCCTAGAGCATTAATAATTCCTTCTACTCCCCTCTCCCCGACTTTGCTTCAAATGAAAGGGGGGGGGGGACAGGACCTAGAGGCAAAGAAACTGGAGAGGTTTGGAAGGAACAACTCTCCCTGTGTGAAGTTACTTTCCCCTCCCCCAACAAAAACAAGCCCTCAGAGCTTGAAGGAATTTGCAAGCAAGAATCCGCCAGAAACATTGTGAAAAGCAATGGGGGAATTCATTGGAAACAGATGGCGTTTTCAGCTGTGATTCTGAAAATTCGCTCCTTTTCTGACACCATAAAAACAAACCGTGTGCTGGGGGGGGGGGGAGCGAGGGTGATGGAAGTAGACCCAAACGTTAGCAGAGAGAAAGGTTAGCTCCGGCTACAAGTAAACGCAAGCATGCAAGGCAAATGAGACCGGGGACAGCTTTTTTGCAGGGGAGAGGGTTGAAGAGATAAAAAATGAGTCCGTGCACATGTTTTTTTTAAGTAGGTACCCCCACTTCTTCTTTCTTTTTTTTTGCTTTGAAATATTGAGTAGAACAACATCTGGCAATCTCCATTCAGCTAAGGTTTCTAACCAAGTAACAAGAGCCAACTACTTAGGCAGGTTACAGCAAGGGAAATGTATCTGCAAAAATGTTCCTCCTATATATATATATATATATATATATATATATAGGAAAGGAGGCAGTCCTTGCCTATCACCCCAGCAATAAACTCATGAATCTGATTCATTACACCACAGATACAACATGTCAGAACACAAATATTATTTTATGTATTTATAACATTACTTCTGAGCTGCTTTTCGGCCCCCAAAGGGCCCCCAAGATGACTTACCATTTAAAATCTTGACACACATTTTAAAAATGTGAAAACACAGCAAATGAAGAACAGGAGATAAACAATCTTTTAAAAACAAGAGAGTCGAGTTAATACATTGAAAGTCACTCAAAAGCCATACGGAAGAAAAATGGTTTTAATGGCCAACCTACACCTAAACAAAGAAGGGGCCAGTCTAACATCAAGGAAAGATTTTCACAGTTGGGGTGCTACCACAGAGAAGGCCCTGTCCTACTTTCCGAACAACTTAGCCTCTCTTGGTGGTGAGAGATGCAGAAAGGCCTCCATCAAATAATGCAAGCCTGAAGGATTCATACAGAAGCGATTCATCAAATAATCTTGGCCCCAAATCATTTAGGGTCTCATAGGTAAGAAGCTGCTCGCTGGATTGTACCTGCCTGGAAACAAACTGGCAGGCAGAACAGTGGGTTCACGACGGGTGTAATATGTTCAAAAAGGCACATGCAAGAAAGCAGTCTGGCTGCTGCATTTTGTATTAGCTAAAATGTCCACACATGTGCATAGTTGGTTAAAAAAAACTTTCCCCCAAACCAGAGGATGCACTGGATGTACACCCACATAACACCCCATTGTCCTGTTTCTCAAAGTTGAGAAGTCAAACAATGCTTGAAAAAACACACAAAGAAAGTTCCTTCCCAGCTTAGAAACAAAATATAAAAAGGCATGTTTTGATCTTGCAATAATAAATCCAGCCTCCTCTCTAATTCTCACTGCCATCTCTGTGGCAAGGCAGGCAGGCAAGCCTTCAGAAAGGCAAAAGGATCTTCGCAATCACTGATTAAACCGTCTGCGTCTCTGTCACTCAGCCACACACAGCTCTCCCACGGCCCATAACACTACGCATGGGGCATCAGTGGCGTGGAAACACTTTTTCCCACACCACAAAGCAGACCGGCTTTGCTGCCTCTGAAACCGAGCTGCAAACCTAATCTACTCCGGGTCCATTTGCCCTTCTGATTTTGCTCGGCAAAAAAAAGACATCTGGATGTGGCAGACTAAAGGCTGGTGAGTGGGTGGGAAGCCCAAAACAAAAATGCAAGGAGGTGGGATCGGTGTGGCTCTGAGACATTCAGGCTGGAAGGGTACCACTCGGTTTTCCAACATGTGGCAGAGTGCTGTGAGATGGGAATAAATGAGAGAGGCCCACAGGAGAGGGGGTGGGGTGGGGTGGGGGGCTAAGGAAGGAAAGAAACCAAAACGGCTGCTTCTGTAGGGCTTTGCAGATATTAAAAAAAAAAAAGTTTTAAAGAAGGCAAAAAAGGGGAGCTGTGCTCCTTACCTGTTGGGAAGACGCAGAGAGAGACAAAGAGGGTTTGGATCAGTGCCAGGGGTTTCACTCTTGCCCCTTTCCCCATACCCGTCCATCCAGCTTCAGCTCTAACCACTATCCTCTCCCTATAAGAAGAGTTGTTTTCAAAGAGAGAGAGAGAGAGAGAGAGAAAGAGAGAAAGAAAAAAAGGGTAAGAGGAAGGGGGAAAAAAGGTATCAGTTGCGAGGAGGAGGAGGAGGCGGTATAGGGGAAAAATAAAATAAGAAAATCAACAGAAGCACACACAGAGAAAAGATGGGAGCCTGGCTGTGGAGGGAACGCCAACAGCCTGGGTACTGAGCGAGCACCCAAGGTCCCCCCCCTTCCCACTCTAGGAAACAGCCCAAACCATCAATCACCGCTTGCTGCCTTCCAATGTCTACAGAGCTGCCACCGGGCTCGCCAAGCTCATCCACTCAGGAGGAAGGTTCCGCCTGCGTAGCCAAGGCACGGCTCTGGTTACAGCGAGCGTAAAGGGGCTGGCAAAGAGGAGGGATATAATGCAGCTGGATTCCAGGCACTCGAGCTAGGCAGACTCCCCAAAGGAAGCAAGACGGGTTCCAGTTCTTGACGGAGAGATGGGCAGCCAGAAGCCTCTAAGCCAAATCAGTCCGCTGTCCTCAAAGTGGCCCTCTCCAGTAAGACTAGTTGCTGAAGAGGATCTTAGCCTGTAAACATGAGACGAGCCGCCCTGGAACCGACCAAAGGTCCGTCAGCCCGGCGTCCTGTTTCCAACAGTGGACAGCCAGCTTCCTCTGAGAAGCTCACAGGAAGGGCAATGGAGGCATCAATCATCTCCTGTAGTTTGCTCCAAATGTTTGACAGTCAAAGGTATACTGCCCCAGTTGATGGGGGTTCCACCAGGCATCATGACAGGAGCTGGCTAATGTCTAAAAAAATAGCATGTAAGAATGTTTGTGAGCCCTCACTTACAATGCTTGTGTTGAAAATGGATGCATTGGTCAAGGTGCTGGCATTACAAACCAGCTTTCATGGTGAGGTCCGTCTGACAGGGATGACCACATTACAAGGCATTTCACATTTTTCCCAGCCACCATGATAATTGGTGAGATTCAAACTTGAAATGAATGCAATTGTCTGCAAACAGAATCACCAACTTTCATTCTAATATCTCAGTCTTCAGTGAGATATTACTGAATATCTCACTGAATATAATTCACGCTACAGGTGTGTGGGTCTTTTATCATTCATTCAATTTATGAATGAAGCCAAAGCTCCCAGGACAACATACAAAATACAAGCAAACACAAAAAAACCCGTCTTTCTTTTTTCCCCTCTTTTAAAAGTTCCTTAGGAGAAAGAGGAGGAGGCAGAGCAACAGCTGCTGGTGACAATGGTGGCGAGAACGTAGACTCATTGAGTGATGGTATTTTGCCCCAGGTCCCTCCAAAACCTGGAGATGGCATGCGCTTACGGAGCAGACACTGCTATCATCCAAATGGAGCCAGTGTGGTGTAGTGGCAAGAGTGTTGGACTGGGAGCTGGGAGATCCGGGTTCTAGTCCCCACTCAGCCATGGAAGCTCACTGGGTGACTTTGGGCCAGTCACACACTCTCAGCCCAACCTACCTCACAGGGTTGTTGTTGTGAGGATAAAATGGAGAAGAGGAGGATAATGTAAGCCGCCTTGGGTTCCTTGCAAGAGGAAAAAAGGCAGGATATAAATGCAATCATCATCATCATCATCATCCTCTAATGATAGCTGCACTCAGTGATCTCTCAAAACAGCCTTCCTAAAACCTGGCGCTTCCAGATATATTGGACTACAACTCCCAGCTGGCTGGGGCTGATGAGAGTTGTAGTCCGACACATCTGGAGGGCATCAGGCTGGGGGAGGCTTGTCCAAACCATAATTGAGATCAGCCTTCCTCAACCTGGTGCCCTCCAGATGATTTTGGACTTCAACTCCCATCAGCCACAGCCAGCGTGGCCCATAGTCAGGAATCGTTTTGGATGATAATTTCCACATCTGGAGCACACCAGGTTGGGGGTGGCTGGTTTAGCAGTTCAGGAACAAGGCCCGGGCTCCAGCATGCCCTCCTCCCGTCACATGCACAGTTTAACACCTTGCCTTCCTGGTCTAATTAAAACATAGTTGGCTCTTATGTCCAAACCGTCAAGCTAGGGGTTGAAAATCCAAGCCAGGATAGCAAGTATGGTTTGATCCTAGTTTGCAATGCTAGTTTGGAGTGTGTGCTCAAACCACAGTTTGCCAGATCAGATGTAACAGCAAACTATGGTTTGATTAGACAAGGGGGTAATGCGTCAAGCTGTGCATGTGAGGAAAGAAGGGAAGACGGGGTGGAAGAGAGGGAGAACTTGAGCCTGTAGCTAATTTCCGTAGTCCTCCAAACTCTATGGTTTGGAGGATCAACTGAATGCAGCCCTATGTGATGAATGGCATAGCTCTCCTTTCACATTAAATCTTTTTTATCCAGTCCACAAAACGGCCATAACTCTCTCTCTCTCTCTCTCTCTTTTCCCTGCCTCCTGCAGTGCAGCTCTCTCTTTTACAGCCAGGGTAGGCAGAAAATAGATCTCCAGATGTTTTGGACTTCAACCCTCATACGCCCCTGCCAGTATGGCCAATAGCCAGGAACGCTGGAAGTGGAAGTCCAAACCATCTGCCTCCTGCTCACCCCTGATCTACGGCATGTTGTCATTGAAAAGGGGCACACAAAGGGATTCGTCACGGGCAAAAAAATAAAAAATGAGTTTGCTGCAGCACATTTGGATGCTGCAAATTTTGATAGAAGTCATCCCAACACAGCTAAAACCCAGCCAGGAAGGGACCAGGTGGCAGCAGGAACAGAGGAGCAAGCAAAACATGAGCTGGTAACCTCAGGCCAACTTCTGATTTTTCTCCCTTTTCCCTCCCCCTCCCCTTTTTCTTGTGTGTCATGTCTCTTTCGATTGCAAGCCGGCGGGCAGGGACACTATCGTATTTGATTGATGGCTTGTAAGCCGCTGCAGGAGCCATTTTTTGTGCTGCGGAGCAGTATAAAAAGACTTTAAATAAATTAATTAATCAACCCTAGCAACTGCCCATGCCTCCTCCGCGAGGCCCACCCCGCACGCTGAAGGACGTTCAGAAACCTCAAGATACGGCGTAGAGATACTTGTGTCAGAACAAAGCCGTCCTTGTACACACGGTTTGGCAGATGGCGTTTCTCTCTTGGCTCCTGCGTTGCAAGCGAGATACAAACTTCACACATGGCGGGCTCGTATTCTAAACCATTCGGCACAGGGCTGGCTGGGATTCTCCCTCTGTATATTTTGTTCTCTGCAGGGAGCATCCAGGCCTCGCCCCTTACCTTCCCCTCAGAGCCTATCCCAAATAACATTCCCCCAACTGCACACATTGCACATCTCAGCTATCCTCTGATAAACAACTGGGCATAATTGGCGCTTGGGTCCAAGAGGGAAGCCTGGAAAAAAGACACATCATGCTATGCTACGAATCTGGGACATCTCTAGGCTGTAAACAGCCTACACAACCCAAGCGATCAGATGTAAGGATTGGTGTAAGGATGAGAACGTAAGCCAGCCTTTGTTGCCAAAGCGATAAGACTATTGTTACCACCCCCACCCTGGGCAAAGGCTCTTTCTCCCCCGGCTAAGCAAATAGGTATTTCATAGGAGGAAAGTTTTCAAGATCCTTGATTAGAAGACTGGATTCCCTTTTGCAAAATGGACACCCCGCTCAGCGGTGAGCACAATAATTTTACAAGTAGGGTCCATCCGAAACCATATAAGCAAAAGAAAAGAAAGAAAAAGTGTGCTTAGGATCAGTGTTGAGGCAAGGAGGCCTGGAAGCACGAATTCTTTCAAGTCTGTGGTTGCCAACTGACCAGAAAAAAACACCAGCCTGACCTGCTCCTGTGACTTTAGCATCAGCTTTGATTTGCAGAAATCAGCAGGAGAACCGCTTCATGGCAGAGAGATAAGCATGAGCACATGCTGATGCCTGCAAGCTAAGCTATTAAAGGCACGGGAACCTAGGTCCATAAAAAGGTTAGCAGCTCCATGCAAGGTTGCTTTAACCAGAGGGGTTTACTACCTGCAGTCTTAACTAGCATCCATTCAAATAACTAGCTTCCTTTTTCACATTTACATCCTGTGTTTAGAGCTTGTGTCTGTCGGCAAACACAGCAACCCTGTGAGATAGACTTGGCTGAGAGACAGCAATGGGCCCAAGGTCACCCAGCCAGTGGGTGTATTCAGGGAAGGATTTCAGGGCAGATGTCTAGGCCCCACCGAGCAGAAAGAACAGGAGGGCCCCCAAACGCAGAAGGGCTGGCTTGCCACATTTTGAACTAAGTGAAGTAATACACATGGCCATCTAAAGAGGTGCTCCCATAAGACCATTAAATCCAGTGTCTCAACTTACTCAACTGCACCACTTCATCCAGTGAAATTCATGGCTGTGGAGATTTGAATCCAGGACTCTCAACACTCTAACCCAGGGGTAGGTAACCTAGTAAGCTCCAGATATTTTGGACTACAACTTTCAGAACCCCTGACCATTGGCCACGCTGGCTAGGGATGACGGGAGTTGTACTCCAAAAAATCCAGAGGGCAGCAGATCGCCTACTCTTGCTCTAACCACTGCACCATACTGGCTCTGTATTCATGTTCTAATTTCTTTTTTAAAAAACCATAGAATTAGTTTATTTTATCTGTTTTCATGGCTTCCCTTCAAATGCAGTAATCTTACTGAAGTTATGTTACTACTTAGCAGAATTAAGAAGAAATACGTACATGCAGTTTATCTTTCTTCTCTTCCCAAGATTAAATACAACTCTGGATGCATTGAATCCCAGTAGATGGCACTGTTCTCCCTGGTCCACTTGTGTGGGGGTGGGGACAGGGGGAAAGACCTGTGTATAGAATAAATGCAACCCTAAGCCGCTCTAAACCACATGACATAACAGCCGTTTGCAAGCTTCCCATTAAAATCTCAATTTGGGAAATTGATTCCACCTCAGAGCAATTGCAATGCAATTACTTCAACAGGCAGCAATCAAGAATCACATCTAAACAACACCAAACTTTCATCTCCTGCCTGAGCACCACAAACGAGAACATGAAACACACACATACACATCTTGCAAACACAAAACATGTAGAGTTATTTAAGAAATGAAAAAGATATTGCAGCTAGCGATAAAAGTGGCCAGGAGAGGTGGAAAGAAAATTTATTGCGTCTATTAATTTATATTCAACACCACTAATGTCTGAGAGGAGGATGGACCTATCAGTTTCAATCAGCTGTGTTAGCTAAATTGAACCTCCATGGTTAGGGACAATATATCTTTGATTTTCTGATGCAGAGGACAAACAATAGGTTCAGTCAACCTTCATGCACTGTTCTTTATGCACTTCCCAGAATACATCCAGCTGATTGATGTTGGGGCCAGGTGGGCCAACGTTTTTAATACCCCTTACTCCTCTGGTGCTCTTACCAGCTGCTTGATCAGTCTATATTTGTAGGGGATCCTGCGTATCTCCCTGCTGCAAAGAGTTTCAGCTGCTCATTTCTGCAGATCATCATGCCGTTAATGCCAGAGGAGCAAGCCAAATTGCCTGCCCTCTCTGGGTTAGCTGGCAACCCTATCTAAAGAATGACATCTGGGCAACCTGCAACCAACGGGTAACTAGCATGCATTTATCTGCAAATAACTCTCTGGAAAACTTTACCTTATTTGTCTGGTTTCCATCCTTCCACCATCTGAGTCGTTGGTTAGCTACCCATCATCTTATTTTAACTTTGCACTGCTTTTTTTTAAACTCCCCCAATCTGTCAAAGCACAACAGGAATAATGTGCAAGGAAGTGTTTATCCCCCCCCCCCCGCATCATTTGGGCATATACATTTGTATCTATTGTGTTGTTGTTCAGTTCGTGTCCAACTCTTCGTGACCCCATGGACCATAGCACGCCAGGCCTTCCTGTCCTGCGCTCTCTCCTGGAGCGTGCTCAAGTTCATATTCATTGCATCGGTGATGCTATCTAGCCATCTCATCCTCTGTCATCCCCTTCTCCTTTTGCCTTCAGTCTTTCCCAGCATCAGGGTCTTTTCCAGGGAGTTTTCTCTTCGCATTAGGTGGCCAAAATATTGGAGCTTCAGCTTCAGTATCTGTCCTTCCAATGAGCAGTCAGGGTTGCTTTCCTTTAGGATGGACTGATTTGACCTCCTTGCAGTCCAGGGGACTCGTAAGAGTCTTCTCCAGCACCACAGTTCGAAAGCATCAATTCTTAGGCGCTCAGCCTTCCTTATAGTCCAGCTCTCACAGCCATACATTACTACTGGGAAAACCATAGCTTTGATTAGACGGACCTTTGTCGGCAAGGTGATGTCTCTGCTTCTTACTATGCTGTCTAGGTGTGCCATAGCTTTCCTCCCAAGGAGCAAGCGCCTTTTAATTTCATGGCTACAGTCACCGTCTGCCGTGATCTTGGAGCCCAAGAAAATAAAATCTGTCACTGCTTCCATTTCTTCCCCTTCTATATGCCAGGAAGTGATAGGGCCAGATGCCATGATCTTCGTTTTTTTTAATGTTGAGTTTCAAACCAGCTTTTGCATGCTTCTCTTTCACCCTCAACAAGAGGCTCTTGAGATCCTCTTCGCTTTCTGCCATTAGGGTGGTATCGTCTGCGTATCGGAGGTTGTTGATAATTCTCCCGGCAATCTTAATTCCGACCTGTGATTCATCCAACCCGGCATTTCTCATGATGTACTCTGCATATAAGTTAAATAAGTAGGGTGACAATATACAGCCTTGTCATACTCCTTTCCCAATTTTGAACCACTCGGTTGTTCCATGTCTGGTTCTGACTGTTGCTTCTTGACCCTCGTACAGGTTTCTCAGGAGACAGATAAGGTGGTCTGGTACTCCCATCACTTTAAGAATTTGCCACAGTTTGTTGTGATCCACACAATCAAAGGCTTTAGCGTAGTCAATGAAGCAGAAATAGACGTTTTTCTGGAATTCTCTTGCTTTCTCCATGATCCAGCGAACGTTGGCGATTTGATCTCTAGTTCCGCTGCCTCTTCGAAACCCAGCTTGTACTTCCGGTAGTTCTCGGTTCGCATACTGCTGAAGCCTAGCTTGTAGGAATTTGAGCATCACCTTGCTGGCATGTGAAATGAGCGCAATTGCGCGGTAGTTTGAACACTCTTTGGTGTTGCCCTTCTTTGGAATTGGAATGTAAACTGACCTTTTCCAGTCTTGTGGCCACTGTTGAGTGTTCCAGATTTGTTAGCATATTGAATGCAGCACTTTAACAGCATCATCTTTTAGGATTTTAAATAGCTCAGCTGGAATACTGTCATCTTCACTAGCTTTGTTGTTAGTAATGCTTCCTAAGGCCCACTTGACTTCACTCTCGAGGATGTCTGGCTCAAGTTCAGTGACCGCACTATCATGGCTATCAGGGACATTCAGATCTTTCCTGTATAGTTCTTCTGTGTATTCTTGCCACCTCTTCTTAATCTCATCTGCTTCTGTTAGGTCCCTGCCTTCTTTGTCCTTGATCATGCCCGTCTTTGCACAAAACGTTCCCTTGAGATCTCCGATTTTCTTGAAGAGATCGCTAGTCTTTCCCATTCTGTTGTTTTCCTCGATTTCTTTGCATTGTTCATTTAAGAAGGCCTTCTTGTCTCTCCTTGCTATTTTCTGGAACTCTGCATTCAGTTGGATATATCTTCCCCTTTCTCCCTTGCTTTTCGCTTCCCTTCTTTCCTCAGCTACTTGTAAAGCCTCATCAGACAGCCACTTGGCTTTCTTGCATTTCTTTTTCTATGGGATGGATTTCATTGCTGCCTCCTGAACAATGTTACGGATCTCCATCCATAGTTCCTCAGGGACTCTGTCTATAAGGTCTAATCCCTGAAATCTATTCCTCACCTCCACTGTATATTCATAAGGGATATGATTTAGGTCATACCTGAATGGTTTAGTGGTTTTCCCTACGTTCTTCAATTTCAGCTGAAATTTTGCAAGAAGCAGCTCATGATCTGAGCCACAGTCAGCTCCAGGTCTTGTTTTTACTGACTGTATAGAGCTTCTCCATCTTTGGCTGCAAAGGACATAATCAATCTGATCTCGATATTGACCATCTGGTGATGTCCATGTGTAGAGCCGTCTGTTGTGCTGTTGGAAAAGAGTGTTAGCTATGATCAGCATGTTCTCTTGGCAAAACTCTTATTAGCTTTTTTCCTGCTTCATTTTGTACACCAAGGCCATGCCTGCCTGTTATCCCAGTGATTTCTTGACTTCCTACTTTAGCATTCAAATCCCCTATGATGAAGAGGACATCTTTTTTTGGTGTTAGTTCTAGAAGATGTTGTAGGTCTTCATAGAACCGATCAACCTCAGCTTCTTCGGCATCAGTGGTTGGGGCATAGACCTGAATTACTGTGATGTTGAATGGTTTGCCTTGGATTCGTACTGAGATCATTCTATCATTTTTAAGATTGTACCCCAGTACTGCTTTTCCCACCCTTTTGTTGACTACGAGTGCTACTCCATTTCTTCTAAGGGATTCTTGCCCACAGTAGTAGATATGATGGTCACCTGAATTAAATTCGCCCATGCCTGTCCATTTTAGTTCGCTGATTCCCAAGATGTCGATGTTCAATCTTGCCATCTCATGTTTGACCACCTCCAGCTTACCTTGATTCATTGATCTGACATTCCAGGTTCCTAAACAATATTGTTCTTTACAGCATCGGATTTTCTTTTCACCACCAGACATATCCACAGCTGACTGTCCTTTCGGCTTTGGCCCAGCCGCTTCGCTCTTTCTGGCGCTACTTGGAAATACCCTCTGCTCTTCCTCAGCAGTATATTGGACACCTTCCGACCTGAGGGTCTCATCTTCCGGCATCATCTCTTTTAGCCTTGTGATACGTTCCATGGGGTTTTCTTGGCAAGGATACTGGAGTGGGTTGCCATTTCCTTCTCCAGGGGACCACATTTTGTCAGAACTCTCTGCCATGACCTGTCCGTCTTGGGTGGCCCTGCACGGCATAGCTTATGGCTTCACTGAGTTATGCAAGCCCCTTCGCCACAACAAGGCAGTGATCCATGAAGGGGTATTTGTATCTATGCTTTATATGTAATATATACATTAAAATTATTAAATACACCTACATTTTTAGGAAGTCTTCATATTTCTTGGGATGTTTAGGTGGATCAGTGGTGCAAGTTTAAAAAAAACAAAACACTTGTAGATGTTTGTGTTCCAGTAGTCCCCACCTACTTAGAGCGCAATTCTACGCATGTTTAGACAGAAAACAGTCCTACAACTCCCAGCATGCCCCAGCCAGTTGTAGGACTTTTTTTGTGTCTAAACATGTATAGGATTCTTAGCTTCCCTCCTCTTACCGCCCCCCCCACCACTTAGCACCACCCCTCCTGTATGTGGCTACACCTTTTAAAAAATCCTCCAGGCCTAACACGATTCCATATCATAACGATTTCATATCATAAATGCACAACTGAGCATGCACAGAGTCTCTTTCCCCTCCCCACGACGAAATAACCTGTGCTTACATACTTCCAGTGAAATCCTGCACGTATTTAATTGGGAGTAAGGCTCACGGAGTTCAACAAGACTTACTCCACAGTAAGTTGCAGAGCTTGCAGGCTTAGAATTGAAAAGTGGGTCTTTCTTCCTGCGAATAGGGCAGGGCTCCCATTGAAGCCTGAGCCCCGGCACCTTTTATTTTGAGAGAATGAGATCTATCTACCTCTCCCTTGGGAGCATTCTGTTGAAAAGTCAAAACACCATGATGTTTTTTCAAGCTTACAGCAGTATTCCCATGTGCTGGCACGCAGCATCTGCCTTCTACCATTGTTTTGAGCCACTGATATGCACCGAGTATTGAACAAGGGAGGACACCCCCCCCCCCTTTTATGAACTCCGCTCTGTTCTCTGACTGTGACCATCAGCACACTCACCCAGGGCTTATTTGAAGCAGGTGTGTGGGAAAGAGACGGTGGAGGCATGTTATTAAGAGAAATATACACCAAGCCCCACCCTAAAACACAGTACACTTGTTCTAAGCTGAGAGTGGAATCATTGATAGCTACGGAGCTGACTCGCTGGCTTGCTTGGAAATGTGTAGAAGATGTAAGGCTTGAGAAGTGTGTGTTTGGCATTCTGCAAAATACACTCAGCACAGGAAATCATTCGCAATCAATTTAGCAAACAATTTTAAAGGGAAGCGGGGAGAGCAAGGAAGATGTCTGCAAGGAAGATAAAAAAATACTTCTTTTTGCTTGTATTTCTAAGTTCGAGAGGGTACTACACCCTGAGTTCTGTGTATCTCCCACATCATTATCACATTTGTAGGGATGGGGGTGAGGAGAGATCGAGGAAAGGGTTTTTTTGAAATAATGATAAGGTTGCAGAATCTCTCTCTCTCTCTCTCTCATCTCTCTCTCACTCACTCACACACACTTCCTTAGGAGCAACCCATGGAAACCAATGGGATTTACTCACAAAGTAAGCATGCATAGGATAGCAGCCTGCACTGCCTGGTTCTCTGCAAGGTTTACTCAGAAATAAGCCGTTAGCACCCCATGGACAAAGTGGGACTTAGGTACGAACAAACATTGCTGCTCTGAAAGTGCGTTTAGTATTGCAGCCGCACAATCCAGTTTATGCATATGATCTATTTGCAAGGAAGCGCTCCTGACTTCAGGGAGGCTTAATGTACGTGCAGTCGTGCCCTTACTATAAGAAAGTAAAAGATCACTGTGCTGGAACCCAATTCAAGCTCACCTGGGAGTAGGCTCCATTGTACCCAGCAGGACTTATTCCCGAGCAAACTCGCATCGGCTTGGGCTAAAGATTTTGTTGCATGGGGCAGCAAACTTGGGCACATCTTTCTCTTAGGTCTTAGGGAACTCCGAGGGACTTACTCCCGAGTAGGGACATATGTGCCCAGGTTTGTCGTTTTAGGAAGAGATCTGCCTGGATCTTCACTCTTGGATGGGCGGGGGGTGCGTGCGTGTAGCAGCATTGCAAAAATTGCCTCTAAAAGAGAAAACGACGTTGTTTGCATTTATTGGAATTCGGTTTAAGACAGAGAACCTCAACAGGTTTCCCGTGTAAACTGGATTAGGAAAGAGCGGAGGGTTCGCATCAGGGAGATCAAGTGTCCGAAAAGAAAAGGGAAAAAAAGGGTTGGGTTAGGAAAAGGAAAGTGTGCAAGAGATATCCAGCAGGCAAAACAGAAAGCAATAGAAAAAAAAAAGGGGGGGCACATGCAATTACAAAAGGTGCATTGAGAAACACCCCCTTTCTCCCCCCCCCCCGCCTTTATAGCCTGTATGCAGGAAATCTCCCCCACTCCCCGGGCTTACCTTAGCGGCTGCATGAGCGTTCACACCTGGTAGGGAGGGGAGCCAGCGGCAAAGGCTCTTTGGATGCGAGGGGCCGGGGGGGGGGGATGAGCAGGACTGTCTGCAATAGAGCAGCCCCCCCTCCTCCAGAGCCTGCGCCCCCTCCTCGCCGTACAATGCTGAGCTTGCGACGCCCCTCCTTTTCCCGTTCCTTTTTGTGTGTGTGTGGTCCTTTAGCAGCCGCAGGAGCGAGGCACAAGGTCTTGCATCTTCCGCTGCTCCGGCTCCTGCATCTCTGCAAAGAGGACCAGCGGGACGAAGAGGATGGGGAGCGGGCTGGCCCTGAAAGTGTGTCGCTCTCGAGTCCGGAAGCAGAGATTAGAGCGGCAGGCAAGGCAGGGAAACCTCTCGCCTGGCCCTCCGTGGGCTGGCGCGAGAAGGTGCGTTCGCGAGCACATGCAGCGGACGGGGAGCTAACGAGTGAGTGAGTGAGTGTGTGTGTGTGTGGGGGGGCTACCACCACGCAGGGGTGGGGCAAGGGAACAAAGGTGGGGAGGTGGAAGGCAACAAGCCAGGTCATGATATATCTGGCCTCAACATTTCACAGGTTAAAAATGGAGAAACTGCCTTGTGGACTAGTAACATGCCCCATATTTTCTTCTACCATTGCCAAGCACGACTGCCTAGTTATCCCCGCACATTACCAAAGGAAGGGCCTTCTTCTCTGCTTCCTGGACAGTGGTTTCATTTGTTGTTGTTCAGTAGTAAGTCGTGCCCGACTCTTCGTGACCCCATGGACCACGGCACGCCAGGCCTTCCTGTCCTGCGCTCTCTCCCGGAGCGTGCCCAAGTCCATATTCATTGCATCGGTGATGCTATCTAGCCATCTCATCCTCTGCCGTCCCCTTCTCCTTTTGCCTTCAATCTTTCCCAGCATCAGGGTCACGGATTGGAAAGTAAAGAGGGGGTTATTTTGATGAAGGATGTACATTTCGGGTAGGGAGGGCGGGAGAACCCTGTGATGGTTATCAATGGTTTGAAATGGATCTTGTTGGTGTGTGGAATGGAAGGCTGTGCATCACATGGTGTTTGCACAAAGGTAACTGGTGTGGTGTAGTGGTTAAAAGGCTGAATTATGAATTGGGAGGGGGGTTCCTGGTTCAAATCCTGCCTTTGCCATGACCTCACTTGGTGATCTGAGACAAGCCTCCCTCTTTGCTTCAGCGCCCTGCTATCTACAACTGAAGGGATAATTATAGTGACTTACCTTGCAAGGTTGTTGTATGGATTACAACTAGGTAATGCCTGTGAAGTGCTTTGAACACTTGAAAGTGTTCAAATGTGAAGTCGTCTTATGTCCATGCACGTGTCCTAGGAGCAAGATGCAACTTGGAGATTTCAGGTCATAGTCTGAAGGGACATGAGGCAGCCACCTTGCTGAAGCTAAGCAGGTCTGGGTCTGGTCAGTGCTTGGAGGGGAGACGACATGGGAACCACATGTAGCCACCTTGAGTTCCACGATGGAAGAAAGGTGGGATATAAATATATTTCACTTTTAGCCCCAGGGGAGGGGTCTGAAACCTTAAGATTGGCACCCTCGCTAATAAAATGCTATATGGGTCAATATAGGAAAAAGAAATCCAAAATCCACAAGTTGGGTAATATTTTTATCAGGACCAACCAAAATGTCACAGAATAGTAAGCAAGCTTTCAACTCCTCCAGGACTCTTCATCAGGCTTAATGTTAAGCAAAACCTCTGCTAAGTGCTAGACCAGTTTTTAGGTTGCACTGAGATCAAAGAAACAAAAATGGCTGATTCCACAGTTTTTGAAAATATAACATCTAGCAGTTACTTAGATCTGTTTACAGGCCTAAGTGGAACACAAAAGTCCCTCTCACTAGTGATGGGTTTAAATATCGATTGCAAGCTGAACATGAGTCAGCAGTGTGATGTGGCTGCGAAAAAGCCCAATGTGATTTTAAGCTGCACTAATTGAACTATGGTTTCCAAGAGCTTTTCTACACCAGACTGTTAATCCCCTGTATCTACTTTTGGTTTCATCACAAAATTGACTTCTGAGCACTACACGAAGAGGATTTCCTTTCCTGCTTTTCTGTTACATAACCTCTAGGTGACACTGTGGTATAGTGGAGTAGCAGAAATACACATAAAAAAACTGGTTTCTTTCACTTTCACAATTAAATGCCACATGTTCTTTGCTCTAAAAAAAAAAAACTTGCCAAAACAGCTTGTTAGACACAGAAGTGAACCCGGAGGGTCATGATGTTGTCTAAAGAACCCGTAAACAACCATGAGTAGGGGCTGATGAGTGCACGATAAATGCCTCGTGTAGAATAGCCCCAGGTCACAAGAAGCAATAGTTTCATTTTTTCCTGCAGTACTGTGTCCGGTTCTGGGAACTGCACTTTAAAAAGTACATAGACAAATTGGAAGGGGAATTGGAAGGGTTCAGAGAAGGGCAATGAAGATGGTCAGCAATATGGAAAACAAGTCCTATGATGAAGCTTAAAGGAAATAGGTGTGTTTAGCCTGGGAGAAGACTGAGGGTAGATGTGACGGCACTCTTCAAATACCGAGGGGCTGGCTGTCACATAGAAGAGGTCAAAGACTCATTATCTGCTGCCCCAGAAGGCAGGACTAGATCTAAATGGGCTTAAGTTACAGGAAGACAGATTTTGGTTAAGCATTAGGAGAAACGTCTTGATGGCAAGAGCAATTTGACAATGGGATGGATTCCCTAGGGGCTGGCTGGGCCTTGGGAGTCTTGAAACAGAGGCTATCTGTCCAGGATATTCTACATTTCCTGCATTGAGCAGGGGTTGAACTATACAAGCCCCCCGCCCCCCTGAATCTATGCAGTGGAAGCTGGGGACTCCAACATCAGTGGGGCGGTGAATCCACCCTGCGTTTCAGTCAGAACCAGTCAGAGGTCTAAAGGAGCTATCCAAGGTGCTTTGATTTGCACCTTGTGTAGCTCCTTTAGTGTTCTGACTGAAACCCAGAGCGGATGCATTGCCCCAGTGACACTGGAGTCACCGGCCTCCACTGAACCTATGTCGTCCTCAGACTCATCCCCAAAACCTAATTAAGGCAATGATTTAACAAGGATCAGAAAACTGAATCCAGCCTATTCTCAATCTCAGGCAATTTTTGTGTGGACTGGAAGGGACCTGAAGAGAGCTTAATTCAAACCAGTATTCAAAGCTGTATCCATTTGCAAGGCAAGCTCAGCTGTAAAATGTAAAATAAAAATAGACAAGAGTGCCCCTGGGTATGAAGAGTGCCATTAATAAGTAACAGGGTTTTTTTTTAATGCAGTTTACTTAAAATGCTCACAGCATTTTATGCACCTTGCCTATTTAATTATACATCACATTTATCTCATTTTATCCTCACAATAACCCTGTGAGGCAGGGCAGGCTGTCAGAGGGTTACTGGCCCAAGGTCAACCACTGAACTGTATAGATCAAGGGGGATTTGAATCCAGGTCTCCCCAGTCCAAGATTGCCATTCTACCTGCTATACCACACTGTCTTTCTTACAACAGCCTTAGAAGGTAGTCAGTATTTCATTACCCTGTTTTGCCGATGAGGAGGGCTTAGAGCAGCCATGAAGAAACATGGGCCGGATTGTGGAGCCCACGGGCCTGAGACATTCTCCGTAGAAACTCCCTCTTGCCCAAACCACACCCTCCTTGCCTTCAATCTGAGCCCGACTGGGGAAGCAATCTGTGGGTCCCTTGTCCACCTCTTGCCTGAAACCAATGGAGGCTGGTGGATCCGATGTCAGTGGGGCTGTGAATCTGCTCTGGGTTTCGGTCAGAACCTGTCAGAACTCTAAAGGAGCTATCCAAGGTTTGAGTTGTGACTGGTTCTAAATGAAACCCAGAGCGGATTTTACTGCCCCACTGACATTGGAGCCACCAGCCTCCACTGGATAGAGATTTATTGATTTATTTCATTTCTATACTGCCCAGTAGCCAAAAGCTCTCTGAGCAGTTCACATAAATTAAAACCAAAGAGCACACAATAAAACAATTCAAAATTTATTGTATATATATTGGGCAGGATAGCTAATACTTTGGAAGACAGAAACAAAATTCGAAGTTATCTGGATAGACTGGAGTGTGGGTAGAAAACAACAGAATGAAATTTAATAGGGATAAATGCCAAGTTCTGCACCTAGGAAAAAGAAACCAAATGCACAGTTACAACATGGGGGATACGTGGCTCAACAACACTACAAGCGAGAAGGATCTTGGAATTGTTGCCGATCACAAGCCGAATATGAGCCAACAATGTGATGTGGCTGCCAAAAAGGCCAATGCTCTTTTGGGTGCATTAATAGAAGCATCGCGTCCAAATCCCGGGAAGTACTAGTTCCCCTCGACTCAGCACTGGTTAGGCCTCATCTGGAGTACTGTGTCCAGTTTTGGGCACCACATTTTAAGAAGGATGCAGACAAACTGGAGAGGGTTCAGAGGAGGGCAACAAAGATGATCAGGGGACTGGAAACAAAGCCCTATGAGGAGAGACTGAAAGAACTGGGCCTGTTTAGCCTTGAGAAGAGAAGGCTGAGGGGAGATAGGATAGTGCTCTTCAAGTACTTGAAAGGTTGTCACAGAGAGGAAGGCCAGGATCTCTTCTTGATCATCCCAGAGTGCAGGACACGGAATACTGTGCCCAAGGTATAGGAAGCCAGATTCCGGCTGAACATCAGGAAAAACTTCCTGACAGTTAGAACAATACGACAATGGAACCCATGACCTAGGGAGGTGGTGGGCTCTCCCACACTGGAGGCGTTCAAGACGAGGCTGGACAGCCACCTGTCAGGGATGCTCTGACTTGGATTCCTGCATTGAGCAGGAGGTTGGACTCGATGGCCTTGTAGGCCCCTTCCAACCCTGCTATTCTATGATTCTATATAAAACGTTAAAACCACAGTAAATAATACAACCAGAATAAAAGCAGAATAAAACCTAGCAGCATTGCAGGGATTCAAAATAGAGATTTAAAACAGCGAAGCTAAAAGTCTAGAAAGCTAAAATGCTAAAATGCCTGGGGAAATAAAAAGGTCTTCATCTTGCGCTGGAAAGAATACAGTGTAGGTGCCAGGCGAACCTTACTAGGGAGCTTATTCCACAGCCAGGGTGCCACAGCAGAAAAGGCCCACCTCCTAGTAGCCACCTGCCTCACTTCCTTTGGCAGGGACTCATGGAGGAGGGCCGCTGAGGATGATCTTAAGGTCTGGGCAGGCACATATGGGAGGAGGCGATCCTTCAGATAACCTGGCCCCAAGCTGTTAAGGGCTTTGAATGTTAACACCAGCACTTTGAATTGGGCCTGGGAATGGACTGGCAGCCAGTGCAGCTGAAAAAGTACTGGCGTAATATGGGCTCGCAGGCCAGTCCCAGTTAACAATCTTGCTGCCCTATTTTGGAGCAGCTGAAGTTTCCGGAACGTTTTCAAAGGCAGCCCCACGTATAACACATTGCAGTAATCCAGACGAGAAGTTATCAGAGCATGGATAACTGTAGCTAGGCGATCTCTGTCCAGATAAGGACGTAGTTGGTATACCAGCCTAAGCAGATAAAAAGTGCTCTGTGCCACTGAGGTCACCTGTGCCTCAAGCGACAGTTCTGGATCCAAGAGCACCTCCAAACTACAAACCTGATCCTTTAGGGGGAGTGCAACCCCCTCCAGAACAGGTTGAATATCACCTAGCCGGGCAGATGGACCACCCACTAACAGCACCTCCGTCTTGTCTGGATTGAGTTTCAGTTTATTGGCCCTCATCCAGTCCATTACTGTGCCCAGGCCCTGATTCAGAACAGCCACTGCCTCACCTGGGTTTGATGAGAAAGAGAGGTAGAGCTGGGTGTCATCCGCATATTGGCAGCACGTCAGCCCACCCCTCCGGTTAACCTCCCCCAGCGGTTTCATGTAGATGTTAAACAGCATGGGGGATAAAATAGAGCCCTGTGGAACCCCACGGCACAATTGCCATGGCACAGAGCAATAATCCCCCAGAACTACCTTCTGGAGTTGGCCGTCCAAGCAGGAGCGGAACCACTGCAGTGCAGTGCCTCCAGCTCCCAACCCAGACAACCTATCCAGAAGGATACCATGGTCGATGGTATCAAAAGCCTCTGAGAGGTCCAGGGGAATCAACAGGGTTGCACCCCCCTGTCTCTCTCCTGGCAGAGGTCATCCCACAGGGCGACCAAGGCAGCTTCCATTCCAAAACCAGGCCTGAAGCCTGATTGAAATGGATCTACTGTAGATAATCCGTTTCATTCAAGAGTGCCTGGAGCTGTCCTGCAACCACCCGCTCAAGCACCTTGCCTAAGAAGGGGATGTTGGCCACTGGCCTATAATTGTTAACATCCTCCGGGTCCAGGTTAGGCTTTTTCAGGAGTGGTCTGATTGCTGCCTCTTTTAAAGAGTTCCAGTTAATGTTCAGGATGTTATTAATTCATCTGTTTATTTTAGGCCACCTTTGAGGGTGGAACCCTTTAAGGATGTAAAGCATAATTATGGTATAGTCATATACCACATTACATCCTTAAAGGCTTTTCCAAACCTCATGCCCTCCAGATGTGTTGGACTCCAACACCCTTCACCCCAACCAGTAGGCTGTTGGGCCTACTGGCTGTTCATAATGGGAGTTGTAGTCCAACAAATCTGGAGGGCACCAGGTTGGGGAAGACCTGTACAGGTGTAAGGACAAATAGAATGGACAGGTTTCCCTTACTACAGGCCTACCTTACAAGATTTTTGTAAGGATTACTGTGATGTGCTTCAAACACTCAAAAAGGGATACCAAGTATTTTTCTCATCTATCCCCAAAATAGGTTCTGCACCTAGGGTAGTTCCTTTAGAGTTCTGACTGGTTCTGACTGAAACCCAGATCAAATGTACAGCCCCACTGATATCAGAGCCACTAGGCTGCACTGCCTGAATCTATCTAGGCCTGTCTTCCCTCCCATCAGCCTCTAGTCACCATGGCCAACGGTCAGGAATTCTGGGAGTTGTAGTCCAAAACATCTGGAGGGCACCAGGTTGCAGCTCACACTCCTAGCCTCTGTATCACATTGGGTATCCATTGTATGGCTGATCACTTGAATCGGGAGGGAGGCCAGGAGGGCCACACTTTGTCATGTCACAGTGCTGTTAAGAGGAGAAAATGTGAACTTGATAAAATTCCCTCTTCTACAGATGTCTCAAAGGCAAGGGTCGTTCTGCAGTCCTCTAATCAAGAGAGCGAGTGTGGTGTAGTGGTTAAAGTGTTGCCCTAGGACTGGCCTGACCTAGGTTCCAATCCTGACTCATCCAAGAAGCTCACTTTGCAGGGCCAATGCAAGAATAAACTGAAGCGCAGGGGTGGCGGTGGGATGACGACCCCTTACGTGTATGCTGCTTTGAGGTGCTTAGGAAGGAAAGGTGGGATATAAAGAAATACTGCAGAAGCACCTGTTATATCAGGATCTGCTGGTAGACTGCTGGATTATTTTATTTATTTATTTATTAAATTTATTAATCGCCCATCTGACTGGTCACCCAGCCACTCTGGGCGATGTACAACCCACCATAAAACAATAAAATTTGGCAAGGGATTGAAACTCTCAGTTGTTTAATAATAGCAACAAGACCCCCCCCCCCCCGGCCGCCCATTGGGCTGTTAGAACTTAGTGGTAGAGTGCCTACTTTGCATGCAGAAGGTCCCTGGTTCGATCCCTGGCATCTTCAGGTAGGGCTGGGAAAGACACCTGCCTGAAACCCCGGAAGAGCCCTTGCCAGTATAAGACAGTTTCCTATGTTCTGGAGGGACCAATCCTATGGCCTCTAGTCAGCGGCTAGATGGCCATAGGCTATCTGATTTTCTGGGAACCGACCTCGGAGCCTGCGCTCCGAGGTTGGTTCCTGGAGAACCGACCTCTCCCCAGTTCTGCGTTGCCTCGCAGGCAGCACGGAAGAGCCCTGTGCTCTGCACTCGCAAGAGGAGCATGGAGTGGCCGAAAAGGGGTGTTCCGGGGCAGGGAGGGTGGAAATGCCTGTACGACACATCCAACGTTGCCCTAAGACTGGGCTGACCCAGGTTCCAATCCTGACTCACCCAAGAAGCTCACTTTGCAGGGCCGCCGCAAGAATAAACTGAGTGGGGGCAGAGGCTGGTGTGTCGTACACCAGCCTCCTCCCCAACTCAGCCCTCCAGCTGCTAGACAGCCACAATTGGCTGTCTAGCCAAAAATGCAGGGCAGGAGAAGCGTGGAAGGAGTGATCCCCTCCATGCTTCTCCTGCCCTGCATTGGATAGGTGGTTGCCTCCAAGTTCGGAGGCGGCCGCCTATCTGAATAAGATTGCATCCTAAGTTACTCAGGATGCTTGAGGAATCCAGTCTCAGTGAATTCTGATACAAAGTGACCTGATCTGCACCTCCTCGACTCATGCGTGGATCGGTATTTATCTGCCCAAGCTCACCAGATTTTGCACTTCCTTCAATGTTCGGATGCAGTTCTCAGCTCAAAAAAAAAAAGGCATTGAAATTTGTTTTAAAATGTATTTTGAGAGAAAATATGTTTTAAATAAATGCATTTAAACATGTACTTAAATGCCAAATTTTCCTAAGGATTAAACAATGAATAAATCACTGATTAATGTCATAACAGAGTGGAGTGGATTTATGGGTGGACACATGCGAAAGGGACATGGATCCCAAATCAATCTATTTTGGATCCCCAATCAGTCTATTTTTATTTCCTAAAAGTGATTCAAACTGTTGCTTTTTTTCTTTGCAAAATAACAAAGACCTTTAATAGGGAGAGATCTGGGTGTGCCTCAGACCTCCCCACACCCCCGAAAAAAATCTGGGCCAGGAAGGGAGGGAATTATCTGGAACTAAAATACGAAAAGGAGAAATGACAGGATATAAGGGTGTGGGTGAGAAAAACTGGAGCAGCTTCTTTCCTACCAAAGTTATTACAGCCGATCCATTTCTAACAATATATAGTTTACGTAAACCTGTGTTGATATTCTGAGTGTGCAAGCAAAGTTTACGTAAACCTGTGTTGATATTCTGAGTGTGCAAGCAAACATAAAGACACACAGCTTTACGTATGAGCACCCAACATGAATTTGGCAAGCACCTGTGCTAGGAACGATCTCAGTACATTTCAGTTGTGATTAGGTATGAAAGCACGGCAAACAGTGTATTGGTTAAACCCCACAGACTGAGACATGCTTGGACAAGTTGGTTTTCTGTCCCCTTTTCAATGCAAGAGAAAAAATTTCGCAAGCCGTCAACCCATGCAAGTGAATGGGGCAGGACTGGGGGTGGTGGGGGGAGAGAGGAAAGATGAGTGTCCACATTTTTCTAGTTGATCAAATACTTAAAAGAGAGAGTGCTTTTGCAGCCTCTTGGGCAAAAGAGAATGCATTCAAAGTTCTAAGTGAAAACGAATGAGAGAAGCAGATTTAATATTCTCACAGCAGATTTTGTCAACCCGCTACCCCATCCTCAGGTGAGTAAATGTCCTATGTATTAAATCAAGTTAAACACAGACTGAATGTGGCATCTGCCTCCTTGGAGGCGGATGAAGTCATTTAATGTTGCCAAGGTTATTGATAAATTAACGCTCCAGTCCACCTAAACCTCACTTGGCAATCAAGGTGCCCTTTAAACATTATACCTAGGGATGGGTGAAAAATTTATTTCAGTTCATTTTTTTATAAGAATTTACCAATATTCACAAATTTCTTCGTATTCAGGATGGAAAGAACTTGAGATGTTAAAAAAAAAGAATGTTAATGTAAAAAAAAAATGAATGTAATGAATGAATGTTTAAAAAAAAAATTGAAACTGAAACAGGCAGATTAGGCCGTCCAGACTCAGGGCTTTGAGTGCCTAGCTCTTTAAAGTCTGGGTTTGAATCCCTGTGCATTCGACCATGTTAGTGGTGTATTCAGGTTGCCACATTTTTTTCCTGACAGGCTCCTCATCTTTAGCAGGTACAGGGAAGGCAGGTGCAATTCCCCATGCTGGGAATAGCTGTACCTACTGAATGTGGCCAGAGCAGATGGGTGAGAATCTCATTGCAGTTCGGTTTTGATAATGGTTTACCAACATATGCACGTTTCTTCATATTTGGGATGGAACGAACTCGAGATTTCCAAAGAATTGAATGCAGGGGAAAATGAAACTGACTGATTACTCTGACCCTAGTTATACTAACATCATGGGAAAGGCTTTTTGTGGGTGTGTCCCGCTGCACTGGTGTAATATTTAAAGGCCCAACAAATGCACAAGAGCCTTTACCCTTGAAGGGACTGTAGGTCAGTGATAGAGCGCCTGCTTTGCAGAAAGTCCCAGGTTTGATTCCTGGTATCTCCAGGTAGGGATGGAAAAATTCCTGCCTGAAACCCTGGAGAGCGATTGCTGCCAGTTAGTGTTGACAATACTGGGCTAGATGGACCCCTGGTTTGATTCAGTATAAGACAGCTTCCTTATACTGAGCCTGCTGTATGACTGGGCCCTGCACATTTAGTTTCAGGCCTTTATTCAGTACTGAAGGTGGACCTCATGGAAAAGCATCCCCTGCAGTGCTAGTGTACCATCCGAAGGGCATACAAATTATGCTGGGGTCTGTGGGACTCACGTCTGAGCAAATGCAGTGGGGATTGGAGTGTATATGTACATGATTCCAAATACACGAGTGGGTGCAATCCGCCAGAAAATTCTCTTGCCGAGCTGTTGCTTTGATACTCTGCTTTTGCATTTCCTGGTGGTATTTGGCTGTTGGAAACAGGGTGCCGGGCTACATGGGACCTTGGCCTGATCCAGCAGGGCTCTTCATACCTTCCCAAGTTTCCAGGTTCAAGTCCTGGCTGACCCTGACAGACCCCTTAGGATGAAAACTCCAGTAATTGAGCCCCATCAGCCTCTGCTGCTTCAGAAGCGATCCTCTAAAACAGGGGTCCCCAGCCCCCGGGCTGCAGACCGGTACCGGTCCGTGGCCTGTCAGCAACCGGGCCGCAGGGGTGTGCGAAACCCCCTCACCTTGCGTCCGTGGGGGACAGGCGATCCAACCCTCCCCCTGCCCCGGAATCCTCGCTGGCCCTGGCCGGTTCCTCTCCATGGCGAGTCCGCGGAGCTGCCGGCCGTCTCTGGCCTCTGGCGGACTTCTGGTCACTGAGACACAAATGGCGTCTGCTGTGCGGACGCCATTTGTGTCCCTGTTCTACAAATAATAGGCTATGTAAATCTTTACGTAGCCAATTACTGCAAAGAACAGGGACACAAATGGTGTCCGCATAGCAGACACCATTTGTGTCCCAGCGGCTGGAAGTCCACCAGCGGAAACCCCGCCCCCGGTCCGTGGAAAAATTGGACCGGTCCCTGGCGCCAAAAAGGTTGGGGACTGCTGCTCTAAAGCACATAGGTTGGCTTGCTTGTTGCAGCCACGTGGGGCAACAAAATATTCCTCAGCAGGTCCCACATTAGGCAGCTTGGGTCAGGGAGGTCAGCTCGTATTGAAAAGGCCCCTTTTAATTTGCTGTTAATAAACTGTATGGATGAACAGCTGGACATGCTTTCAGCCCTAGAAACCAGGGAGATTATCGAAGGCCGAGCCCCATTAGTAATACTGGTTTGTTTGGCTTTGTTCTTAAGTAGCAGAAGAGCAAAGCCAATGCTTGGAAAATCTGTGTGGCCAGTGGCTAATTGCAGCATTCCTCGGTCTTGTGGTGCACGAATGGTGCGGCTGCTTCTCCAAAGTCAGGCTGGGTGGTAAGAGCTTAGCACAACATTTTACACTTTGCAGGGTGGGGGTAATTGTAGAAAGCAGCATCTGCTAATAGGAGCTTTCTCTCTCTCTCTCTCTCTCTCTCATACACACACACACACACACACACACACACACTCTTACCCCCGGACCTAGGGTTTGAATAAAACATGCAGCCGAGGATGTTTTAGGTGTAAATTGTATTTTAAAAAAAAGTGAATGAGGGTGCAATCCTATGCATGTTTAGATGGGGAAAAAAGTCATAAAACTCCCAGCATTCCCCAGCCAGTTTGTAGATCTAAAACAACAGTGTACATCTAAACATCCCAGAGGACATGGCCCGTATCAGCAATGGATAGGGTTGGGGCTTTTGCCTGAGCTCAGAGACTGTTATGGGGACGCATTGTTGATCCTCACCTCCACCTTCTCTATTAGAGGGTCATGAAATCCCGTGCAAACTAGCAGCAGGAACCATTAGTGTGGCCGACAGGTGTATTTCTTTATTTAGGACATTTGTATGCCACCCTTCATAATAAACATCCCAGGGTGGCTGACCACAGAAAACAAGTGATACAAAAAACAAGCAATAAAGGTACTTAAAACCCCAGAATGCACTACACAGTAAAGGCCTCTGCTGCCAGAAAGGGAGAACAACTCCAGTCAATTAATAGGGGGTGTCTATTTAGGGCATACCTGCATTTGCCATTTTGCAGAGGAAATGTGCTGGAGCCAAGCTGGCTCAAGGGGTTTTCCCACCCTACGGGCTAATCTAGACTATGGTTGTTTTCGGTACTGCAGCACTCACTTGCGTGACACACTGCACACTCCCTGACCTGTTGTTCTGCTATTTTCCCCTCAATAATTCTTTTTTTTTTTTGCTAGACTGCTTTTAGGACTTCCCACCCCTCAGTGAATGCAGTTTCCATGTGCTACTAAATTATGTGTGTTCCAATCTGGTGGTATTATAACTCTTGCCAGTGCAAATGCCTCCCAAGGTGTAGAACCTGTTTTACAACATTTCCCCCCACCTTAATTTTTGCCCGGGGTGGGGGTGGGGGTGGGGGCAGGGATTAGCAGGCAGGAAATCCGTGGGTGTCCTCCATTTCTTCTCCATCCCTGATAGGAGTGTTTGGCCAGCCATTTGATGGGAGGGGGCAATTTTCAATGCACATCTACAGAGCTGTGTAGCGGTGAATAAACACAACCTTTATTTTTAAACCTGCACTCCGGCACAGCTGCGCAGACTTTTAAAACAGGTAACTGAAATGGCAGCGTGACCAGCCACTTCTCCCACAAGTACTGTGGCTTGTGGCATGTGCTCATGCTAGAAAGGCAAATGGTAAAGTACACATGACCCTTCAAACTCCTCCTGCTGCTCCTGAAATTCCAACACTGTGCATTGCTGTGTGGCACTCGACTGCGTTATAAACACAGCAAATACTGCATTGTATTTATTCACGTGTGACCACAGAGCAGAAACTGCATGTTTAAAAAATACCAGTGCTGCCGTGCCTTGGAAACAAAAGCGGTTTGGTAGACTTTACCTCGGTGAGTTGGAGTGAGGGCATCCCTGTGCTAACTGCAAATGTGCTTCAGAACATCCCGCATTGTTGCAAGAGATTCTCGGCCATGCTCTAATTTCACGTAGGGAGCCGGCCATGCAGTGAGAAACACAGCAGAGCCCAAATTGTGCACTACTTTTTGCATGCTGCCTGTTTTGCTTGCATGCTAAAACTGGGCCTGATGGAACTTCACACAGCTGGAGAAGTCTGCCGCTCCTCCCAGATGATGCCCCGGATTAGAGCTCTGCTGCTGAGTTTTGTCCTGGAAATGTAGGAGCTACTTAAAGTGCTACAAAATATTCTCTAATGAATTTATGAAGTCAGACAGACATCACGAACAACGAAGCCCCTTTCGAGAATGCAATTCCGCGTTCAGGTGCATATACCTATAAGACATTTTTTACTGTTTAGGAGGCATGCAAGCATGCCCTTTAAATCATTGGGCTGGTGCAGCTACCTGTGACTAAGTAGGGGAAGGGCTGTAGCTCAGTGGTAGAGCACATGTTTGCACGCATCTCCAGGTAGGACTGGGAAAGACACCTGTTCGAAAACCTGGAGAGCCGCTGCCTGTCAGTGTAGATGCTGAGTTGGATGGGCTGATGTTCTGATGGTATAAGGTAGCTTCCTATGTAAGAGTACTCGCTGCAGGGCATGCAAGCCCACCTTTCAAGTTCCAGACTAGCACAATGTCCACAAATTAATTGTCTGTAAGCACCCTAACATGTCTTTGCAGACACTCGAGTCTCTTTACATTGAAACGTATGTCATTTTTTGGAAACAAAATGACACTGCTGCAGAAAACCCAGGCACAATGTGCCTCTGTTATTTCATGACAGGAAAATTATAAGGAAGCACAAAGTGACACAGAACTTCAATATACATTTTACAGTTTATTGCCACCATTTATTACTCTGATCTTTCGAACTTGGCATGTCAGCGGCAGCTGTGATTATCCACTTCCCTTGTGTTTAAATTTCACCCAATTTTCATTAATTTTTTTTCACTAAACACATTATCTGGCATGAAATCATAGAATCATAGAATAGTAGGGTTGGAAGGGGCCTACAAGGCCATTGAGTCCAACCCCCTGCTCAATGCAGGAATCCAAGTCAGAGCATCCCTGACAAATGGCTGTCCAGCCTCGTCTTGAAGGCCTCCAGTGTGGGAGAGCCCACCACCTCCCCAGGGAATTGGTTCCACTGTCGTATTGCTCTTACAGTCAGGAAGTTTTTCCTGATGTTCAGCCGGAATCTGGCTTCCTGTAACTTGAGCCCATTATTCCGTGTCCTGCACTCTGGGATGATCAAGAAGAGATCCTGGCCTTCTTCTCTGTGACAACCTTTCAAGTACTTGAAGAGTGCTATCATATCTCCCCTCAGTCTTCTCTTCTCAAGGCTAAACATGCCCAGTTCTTTCAGTCTCTCTTCATAGGGCTTTGTTTCCAGTCCCCTGATCATCTTTGTTGCCCTCCTCTGAACGCTCTCCAGTTTGTCTGCATCCTTCTTAAAGTGTGGTGCCCAGAACTGGACACAGTACTCCAGATGAGGCCTAACCAGTGCTGAGTCGAGGGGAACTAGTACTTCCCGGGATTTGGAAGCGATGCTTCTATGAATGGAGCCCAAAATAGCATTGGCCTTTTTTGCAGCCACATCACATTGTTGGCTCATATTCAGCTTGTGATCGACAACAATTCCAAGATCCTTCTCACTTGTAGTGTGGTTGAGCCACGTATCCCCCATGTTGTAACTGTGCATTTGGTTTCTTTTTCCTAGGTGCAGAACTTGGCATTTGTCCCTATTAAATGTCATTCTGTTGTTTTCTGCCCAGCGCTCCAGTCTATCCAGATCACTTTGAATTTTGTTTCTGTCTTCCAAAGTACTAGCTATCCCTCCCAATTTTGTGTCATCTGCAAATTTGATCAGCATTCCCTGCACCTCCTCCTCCAAGTCATTAATAAAAATGTTGAAGAGCACTGGGCCCAGGACTGAGCCCTGCGGTACCCCATTCGTTACCTCTCCCCAGTTTGAGAAGGTCCCATTGATAAGCACTCTTTGAGTCCGATTCTGTAGCCAACTGTGGATCCACCGGATCGTTGTTTCATCTAGCCCACTTTGAGGTAGTTTGCTCATCAGGAGATCATGGGGCACTTTGTCGAAAGCTTTGCTGAAGTCGAGGTATATTATGTCCACAGCATTCCCACGGTCTACAAGGGAGGTGACCTGATCAAAAAATGAGATCAGATTCATCTGGCAGGACTTGTTTTTGACAAATCCATGTTGGCTTCGAGTAATCACGGCATTGTTGTCAAGGTGCTTCCAGTTGGATTGCTTTATGATCTGCTCCAGAATTTTCCCTGGGATTGATGTCAGACTGACTGGTCTGTAGTTCCCAGGTTCCTCCTTTTTATCCTTTTTGAAGATAGGGACAACGTTAGCCCTCCTCCAGTCATCTGGCACTTCCCCCGTCCTCCATGATTTCTCAAAGAGAATAGACAGCAGTTCTGAGAGTTCTTCTGCCAGTTCCTTTATTACTCTAGGATGCAGTTCATCTGGCCCTGGAGATTTGAACTCATTCAAAGTAATGAGGTGTTCCTTGACCATATGCCTGTCGATCTCAAGCTGCAATCCTGCCCCTTCAGCCTGTACTTCGCCTTTGCCAGGGGGGTCATAGACCCCCTTTTGGGAGAAGACTGAGCCAAAGTAGGAATTGAGCACCTCTGCCTTTTCTTTGTCATCTGTTATCATTTTGCCATCCTTATTTAATAGCTGAACCACCATTTCTTTCCTCTGCCTTTTACTATGCACGTAGCTGAAGAAAGCCTTTTTGTTGTTTTTAACATCCCTTGCTAACCTCAGCTCATTCTCAGCTTTAGCCTTCCTGACGCCATCCCTGCAATTCTGTGCTATCTGCCTGTACTCTTCCTTTGTTACTTGGCCTTCTTTCCACTTCCTATATGTGTCCTTTTTTGTTTTCAGGTCATCCCTAAGCTTTTTGTGAAGCCACATTGGCTTCTTCTGTTGTCTTCCACCTTTTCTTCTTGTTGGAATTGCTTGTGATTGTGCCTTGAGAATTTCCTTTTTTAAAAGCTCCCACCCATCTTGGACTCCTTTTCTCGCTAGCATCGCTTGCCATGGGACCTTACTGATCATTGTTCTGAGTTTATGAAAATCAGCTTTCCTAAAATCCAGGGTACGCGTTTGACTACACTCGGCTTTTGCTTCCCTTAGAACCAAGAACTCAAGTACAACATGGTCGCTTTCCCCCAGAGTTCCTGCAACTGCTACTTTATCCACTAAGTCATCTCTGTTGGTTAGGATCAAGGTAAGGATAGCCGATCCTCTAGTTCCTTCCTCTACTTTCTGTAGGAGGAAGTTATCCGCCACACAAGTCAGGAATTTCCTGGAGGGGCCATGTTTTGCAGAATTTGTCTCCCAACAAGTATCGGGGAAATTGAAGTCCCCCATTACTACTACATCATGCTTCCTTAAAACATTGGCTATTTGCTTTTCAAAAGTTTCATTCTTGTCTTCTCCTTGATTGGGTGGCCAGTAGTAGACTCCGACCACCAGGTTCCTTTTATTCTTTGCTCCATTTATTTCGACCCAGATGCTCTCGATGGGGCTACCAAGCTCCTCCTCCTGTATTTCTGTGCAGAGATATGTATTTTTCACATACAGTGCAACCCCACCTCCCTTTCTGTTCCTCCTGTTCTTTTTGAACAAGTTATATCCTTCAACTGCTGTATTCCAGTCATGAGAGTCATCCCACCAAGTCTCAGTTATACCTATCAGGTCATAATTTCCCTCTTGTATTAAGAGTTCAAGTTCGTTCTGTTTGTTTCCCATACTCTGGGCATTAGTATATAGACATCGAAGAGCATGTGCTTCATAGTCTGGCTTTCTTCCTACATGTGTCTGAAGACTATTATTGGGCGCTATCAGAGCTGTTCTCTCCATTGCAGTGCATGCGCCTATGTCCATCGTTACCCCCAACATTACATCTCCCTTCCCCGTAGGATTCAGTTTAAAGCCCTCCTGATGACGTTCTTCATGCTGTGGCCAAACACATTCTTCCCATCCTTTGTGAGGTGCAACCCATCCCTAGCCAACAGCCCATCTTCCAGGAAGTATAGCCCGTGGTCCCAGAATCCAAATCTCTCTCGTCAGCACCATCTTCATAGCCAGTCATTCACCCGGAGTATTTTTCGTTCCCTTTCTATCCCTCTTCTAACTACTGGAAGGATGGATGAGAAAACTATCTGGGCCCCAAAGTTCTTGAGTTTCCTTCCCAAAGCTTCAAAGTCTGACGTGATCTCTTTGTAGCTCCGCTTGGCGGTATCATTTGTTCCCACATGGATGAGAAGAAAGGGATACCTGTCAGTGGGCTTTATGAGTGCAGGCAACCTTTCAGTCACGTAAAAAAATAAAAATATATGCATGTGTATTCATGTATGTGGGGTGTATTGGGTTTCTTTACACTGTGAAACTTCTCTCTCCTAAAATGTAAGTGACGCTTTTCACTTAGAATCCTGGCCTGATAAAATTACTCTGTAGCTGAAGAGAAACAGAATTCTAGGGCCACACCAAGTATAGACTGTTTTTTCCTCCAAAAGAGAACCAGTGTTTGGCTACCCAGGATTATTTCTAAGGGGCTTCAAATGTAGAACAGCTGTGGAGGCTTTGTTTTGTTTTCGCGGTCTTTTCTGGAGGCCCAAACCATTTTTTCTTTTGCTGAACCTTTAAAAGCATTTCAGTGTAATTGCTGCTGGGATTTCATGAACACCTGCTGCATCATTCCCAGTAAATCACATAAGCTTGGAACTAGGGAGAGATGAGCTGGAGACACTGGGGAGATTACATTTTTTACCCTCCAAACTCTACCCACCCTATTGAAGGCTGCGGTGTTCATGATTACAATAGGGATTAGGGGAAAGAAGGAACCAAAGTTTTCACCTGGTGGTCGCATGGAGGAAAGCAGTTCTAGGGAACACGAGCAAGGAAACTGCAAATTTCCTCTTGCGCCTGCCCAAGTATTAAGATCCCCCCCCCCATATGTGAGTTCCTGTGCCATTGGAGGGAAGGGGATGACTTGGGTTAGAGCCTTTTCCAAAATGGGGCTCTGCCTCTGTGGGCAGGATCCAACTGTGCCATTCTGCTAGCATGTTGCGCTAGTGGGAACTAGGTTCCAAATGATGCACAAGAGGAGAATCCAACCCAACCTACATTTGCACAAGTGCGACTGTGCAACCGGTTGCACATCACTCTTGTGCAATGTGTTGTGCAGCCAGTACCGCAATGGAAAGATTCAGTGGAACTCTGCTAGCGCTATTTGGGTTTGCCGAATGACAACTGTTGGGTACGGCCCTGTAAGCCAGTGTGCAGGGAGGCTTACCCAGTGCTGCCTCTGTAACCTTTTCAGCACCAGGTGAAGACTTTTTTTTATTCACCTAGGTTTTTTGGAACATTTACTTTGACATATGCATTTATAATAGCTTTTAATTGCTCTTCTATTGCAGTCTTCTTGTGTCAGACTGTGTTGTTGTTATTGTATCATTTCAATAATTGGTAAACCATTTTGGGAGGTTGTATATCTGGAAAGTGGTATATAAAGCAAGCAAATGTTGAAAGAAGGCAGAGAGGCATTCCGAAGTGTGGTGAAGGTGGATTGAACCTTGCATACCCAGCTTTCAGAGGAATTTGTTTCAGGCCAGAAAATGTCAATCCCACTTCAGGTAAAGAAACACTGTTTGCATGAAGTGTGCAGTAAACATGTGCGTGCGTGCAATGGAATTGCAGCAGAAAGTCCCAACTCAATGCCTATTTCCTTGAAAATCAGTGCAGTTCCTACAACTGTGTAGTTTGCACACATGTGTAGGGACTGCAGAAGCTGCCAAGTGGATGTACTCAGTTCATGTATTCATTTATTTACATTTCTATACCACCCTATAGCTGAATCTCTCTGAGCAGTTCACAACAGTTCCAGAGCAAGGCTGCCTCCTGTGATCCCATTCTCCCCTCCCCATTCTCTCCTTATACGTCCTATGAACATGTGAAAAGTGCTAATGATACAGAGTATCATCTACAAGTGCTACACCCAGATACACCCACCCACAAGTGTCTCTCCCCCTCCCTGGCAGTAAAAATACAATGACAACAAATTAAGGGTCCAATCCGATGTATGCTTCGACAGAAAAAAGTCCAACCCCTGCCCCCCCCAGCATTCCCCCGCCAGCATGGCATGCTGGGAAGTGTAAGACTTTTTTCTATTTAAACGTGCATAGGATTGCACCCTAAATAACTCAGAATGCGCTGCCCTTTCATGACAGCTCAGATCAGCTGCGTGAGGCAGCCGTATCGCTCTGCCTAACGGTAGAGCCGACCCTGCCATGATGGCTATATATTTACCTTCTGGATCAGAGGAATGTGCCTCTATATGCCAGTTACTGGGGAACATGAGCAGGAGGGGGCTATAACTGTCCTCACGCCCTGCCTGTGGGCTTTCCATTGAGGCATTGGTTTGGCCCTTGTGCGAACAGAATGCTGGACCAGAGAGGACTTTGTTCTGATCCAACACGGCTCTTCTTATATCCACAATATACTAAGAAATACAGTAACTGAGTTTCTTGATTTCTTTAGTGAGTGTTGTGTGTTCTTTTTTGTCGCCTCTGTTTTATTTCAAAGTTGTGCATGTAACCACTTGGCAAGCTGGTTGTCTGAATTGTGGCAAGTGTGTTCCAATGACCCTGACAGAGCTGCAAGGCTGCAAGGTTTTGAGTTGCACAGAATTCTTTCTGAGGTTGGCAGGCAAGCTCCCCCCTGCCCCCCCATGTCACAGTGGGCAGGGGGGAGCTTGCCTGCCAACCTCAGAAAGAATTCTGTGCAACTCAAAACCTTGCAGCTCTGTCGGGGTCATTGGAACACGCTTGCCACAATTCAGACAACCAGCTTGCCAAGTGGTTCCATGCACAACTTTGAAATAAAACAGAGGCGACAAAAAAGAAGAACACACAACACTCACTAAAGAAATCAAGAAACTCAATTACTGTTTCTGGCTGTTTCTGGGTGTTTTGCTTCAGCATTCTCTGGCCATTAAAACACAAATTAGGAGCCACTGAAGCAGACGGGAGAGAAACATCATCCAGCTGTTGTACATTATACAAGCTCAGCCACCCTGTTCAAAGCCAGCTAACCAATTGCTTCTGAATGACAAAGGGAGTTGCTTGCCCATCACAAAGCCCCCTTATTAGCATCATTATTGGAAACAGCTACACAATTTCTTCAGCTGGAGGTTTGCAGGGAAAAAACCCTCCGCCTGATTTCCAATTAAACAGGTAGATCTATCAGGTCATCTCAGTGCTAGTAAGCGTGCGGAGTGGAGGCAAGTTTGTGGAGACAAACTTCACCTTACCCAGAAGTTGTGACATTTCCCGAAAAATCTACGGTCCCTGATTAAAGGGGAGAAGCTGAGACCTAATATAATATCCTCCCACATCCTATATAACAGGCAGAGGGAGTGGGGGGACGTTTTCCAGGCTGGTGAAAAATGATTCACCCCACTCAGACTGTTGAAGTTGATATAACAGAGGTTTCATTTCCTGTGCAATATATCTTTATTTTGTTCTGCTGCTGTTTGTGGTCAAACAGGTTTGGAGGGTTTTTGAGGCATTGTGAAGTCCTGCAAAACCTGTTTGATCAGAGACCACTGTAGGGTGGCCAAGTCTCCTGTTTTACAGAGGAAAGTGCTCCTTCTGAAGGCATCCTCTGTTAGATTCCGAGTGCAGTTTAAAGATAAATAACCCTAAGAAGGGAGAGCAGGAAAGGGTCTTGAAGTTGCCCATCAACAGTTAGCCCCTGCATAGCACATAGCGCAGGCACACAGGTCACCTACTATCAGTCTTCCAGTGGGGGCTGGTGGCTCCGATGTTTCAGTCAGAACCAGTCAGAACTCTAAAGTCAGAACCAGTCAGAGAGCTCCTTTAGAGTTTTGACTGGTTCTGACTGATATTCGGAGGGGATTCACCGCCCCACTGACATCAGCCACCAGCCTCCACTACAGTCTTCTCCACTATAGTGAGATGTATTTCTATTTAAATTATAGTAAGTATTTCTAAATATGCATCTATAAATATACATTTGCACATGAAAATTTTATGCTTGTGTCCTCCACTGTCCATTTTTGGGGTGGGTGGGGATGGGAGGAACCATTTCCTCTTTTTTTGGCAATACCTACTTGGCTATCTTATCCACCCCACCCCAAGGCCATAGCAGGATCAGAGGCTATTGTGAGCTGAGTGCTCACACCAACGTTTCTGTCATGCCACCTTCTGTGTGGCGGTGAGGGGAGGAAAGGTATCTTCTCTCTCCAACACCACAGTGGAATGGCCTCATGCCCAGGGATGGATGAAACTGTCAATTTTGGTTTCTCTCTGTTCCACTTCATTCATTCATTCATTCATTCATTCCATTTCTGTACTGCCCAATAGCTGAAGTTGTCTGGGTAGATATTAAAACCATTAAAATGCATTATACATAGTGTAAAAACCATTTTACATACAAACATATAAACAGGCAGCACACCCAGGTATCTGAACAATTTTAAACAATCAACAATAAGAAAACTCCAGGACCTGCATAAAACCTCATCATATGCTGCCACATTCCTGAGAGAAAATAAATGTCTTACCCTGGTGCTGAGAAGATAACAATGTTGGTGCAAAGCTTGTTAGGGAGAGAATTGGGGCCACCATCGAGAAGGCCCTCTCCCTTGTTGCCACCCTCCAACCCTCCCATGGATGAGGCACCTGGAGGAGGTCCTGAGATGATGAATGTAGTTTCTCATTTTTCCAATCTTAAGTTTGGTTCATCCGGAACATTGAGACTCTTACTTTTTTAAGGTCACATGAAAATTCATAAGCATTTCTGTTCACATTTCTCCTAATGCATGCATTTTTGCCTAATATACACTTTTTTTCCAAGCAATATCATGCATTTTTTAACATGATTTCTGTAATATGCGCATTTTGCATATGCATATTTGGATTGGAGAACATCGTTGCAAAATTTGGAGGAGTGTGAATTTTGAAGGATTACTGACTTCCGGTTTGCATAGTGGTTTGAACATCAAAAAACACAGTTCTCCCCCATCCCTACTCCTGCCACAATCCTTGTATAGCTGGACTGGCTAGGTTTGGAGAATTCAGTTTTGACATGCGTTAGCTCATTAACCCAGCCAGAGGGAGCCAGGCACCCTGTGGAGTTCCCCGTGCCCCCCAGGAGAGATAAACTCTGATGACTTATGGACAAGCAAGTACAAAGGAGTATTTAAAAGCCCCCTCTTTAACCCCAACATGACACTCTCCTCTTATTAATGGGAAGAGAGAGGAAATGGTAGGAGCAGCTTGAGTCTTTTGCCTGCTAGCAGGATCAACCATGCAGTTCTTGGGTCATGATCTTTGGGACGCCCAGAGTCCTGAGGAAATAGACTGGGATGAGCTTTGGGGCAGTGAAACCCATTTTAACATGTCATTTGAGTAGATTTCTCTGTTTATAAGGCTGCAATCACATGGCCAGTTACACGTGCTTAAGCCTGTGTGGTGTGAGGACTAGAAACCTGTCTTTTAACTTGATCACTGAGATTCTCAGGATACTGAATTCTCAGCGTCAGATTCTCTACTTTCACTGGCACATTAAGACTTGCAATGGCATGGGTTCTGTGGGTTCATGTCCTGTGGGTTCTTGGTGATTTTGAAGGATCCGAAGGCTGCCCTCCCTCCCCTCCTCTCCCTTGGTTGTTTCCCCCAGCTGTTCAATTTTCAGATTGTAGGACCTTTGGGGCAGGGACCTGGTTTTTGCTGCACATTTTGCTTAGGTTACTCTAAAGCGCCTTGTACCTTGATGGTTCGGGGTACTATTTAAACAAGGGGTGGAGGACATAATTGGGATGGATGTGGGGCCGGATGACTCTCTACCAGCCCTCCATGGGCTGGCGCTTCGCTGTGGGCAAGCTCCTGCAACCAGCACCTCGGAGTAACCTCCCCTGTCCAGGTGCCGTTTGAAGGAGCCTGCTGTCGGCACATCAGTCAGTGACTCAGCCTCACTGCACTGGGCTTTCCCCACTGCGGTGGGTCCCTCCAGCTGGCACCTTGGTCGTGGTGGCTTCTTCTGCCCTGCACCTTCCCCCATTGGGGAGGATGTGCAGCAAGTGAAGCTAACGGGGAAGGGAATCGCCATTGCTGTCTCCAGCTGGAGAGAATAGGAGGGATTGCCCTGTGCACGGCTTCCGCTCCCACCTGGGAGAGAGAGTGGTGGTGCCCCAAGGGGAATCCCACTGTTATCTCCAACTGGAGATAAGATCAGGGATTTTGTTCCCTGCAGTGGAGGCTGGTGGCTCTGATGTCAGTGGGGCGGTGAATGAAACCTGGAGTGGATTCACCTGGACAGGGGAGGTCAGAACCAGTCAGAATTCTAAGGAGCTCTCAAGGTGCTTTGTGGGGGGGGGGTCAGGGAGGGGGCCTTACCGGCTGTTTGGGCCAGCCTGGCAGGCCAAACTAGCCCATGAGCTGAAGGTTTCTCCTCCCAGATATAAACAAAGAAATAATCTATGGCTGCATCAGGAACGTTGTTTATGGAGCATTACACACACACACACACACACACACACACACGTCAAAGCCTGGCATGCTGTTGTGGAAAATTCACAATTGGAAGGGCCGTAGCTGCTGCAGCTCAGCTGAACAGGGCCACATGAATCCCATAGTGAAAATAAATAAATAAACTCAGTCAAAATCCTGCAAACAACTATTCCAAATTCTGTAACTTTAGAAATGGCAGAAGTTAATTTTTAGAATTATGCAGGTCAAGCAGGTTCACGTTTCCCCTCCTTTTAGATAATGTATTCTGCCACTTTTTATATTTTGCATAATTTCCTTGCAGTCCTATCCCTTCCCCATGCCTGTTACGAAAATGCAATTAATGTCACATCTGGCGGGCCTTTTGATCACACAAGTGAGAACACCCTGAAGGGAGCTCTGATGAAAGAGGACTCAGCTCAGAAAGGGAGAACTTTGCACAAAGAACCAACAGCCTAAAGATGACCCAACAGCCCCAATTTGGCTCAGTGATAAAGCAGCCCGGAAGGCTGAGGGATACCGCTCACACTAAGCTTTACAGGTAGCTTGCCCCTGGTATGCTAGAGCCAAACACCCAACTCCAACCAACACTTGATCCTTCAATTGTGGATACAGGTGCAAAGCCCCCCCCCCCCAAGGCAGGAAAGAGGCGGGTGTTCCCAGCCTCAAAGGTTGTTGAAGACAAGCTGGGCTTTGAATGTTTTTAAATGCAGGCGAGAAACAGTGCGATATCTTTGTAGTGATGTGAAGAAATCAGTTGTGTGCCAACATGGGCATTATCTCTTGGAAAATTCCAAAGCCTTTGCAGGGGGGAATGATTTAAGATGCTCTCTTTTCTCCTGTATCTGTTCTTTTGCTCAGCTCCAATGTAATTAAAGACATAAATCTATAGTCATTTGAAATTGTAGGGAAAAGAGTCTCCCCCCCCAAAAAAAAATTAATGAAGCTCCTGGAAATTTTGCACGATTGTTTGGCTATCATTTCTACATGCAGCACACTACATCATGCATTCCAGGGAAGCAGAAAAATAAACAACCTCATGGGGAAATAGAGAGAGAGAACGAGAGGGAGGGAGGGAGAGAGAGATAGAGACAGACTCAGTCTCACAGCTTCCCATCTCTTTCTAGGAGAAGACCCCTGGGGGTTAAAACAGAGCATGGAGTGAAAGACTGATTATTGAACCAATTTAAGTCTGTGCCAAAATGCCCCCCCCCCTTTGCCAGCCCATTGAAAGTGGTGAAATGGGATTTTAGGGGATTTTGCAGAAAGAATTACTTTCTTTTATATTTTGCATAAGGGTGAAAGCTGGGATGGGGTGAAACTCCTCCACAAAAATTCCCATAGAATGACACCTTGTGAAGATGAGAGCTTCTTGGCAAAAACAATTGGTCGCCTCCAATGTTGGTAATGGGGCGCCATATTCTTCCCAGAAGCCTCTGTCAGATTGATTCTACATTATCATGTAGAGGGGGGTTGGAGTTTTGTTTCAGTTCATTTTTAATAAGAATTTACAAAAATTCATAAAATGTCTTCATATTCGTGTCAGTAAGAATTTGAGATTTAAAAAAAACGCTGCATGTGAGAGAAACCAAAAATGACAGATTCCTCCATCCAGGCCCAGGGCTTTGAGTGCTCAGGTCTTAAAAGTCTGGATTTGGATCCCTGTGTAGTCAGTTGTGTTAGTGCTGAATTTTGTTTTGCTTTGTTTTGACAAGCTCTTCATCTTTAACCGTGCCAGGGCAGGCGGGTACATCTTGGTCCTGTTCATGCTGGGAATAGCTGAACCTATGGAATCTGGCCAGTGCAGATGGGTGAGAATTCAGTTTCAGTTCAGTTTTGATAAGAATTTACCAAAATCTCATCTTTTTCCATATTTAGGATGGAAAGGATTTTGTTTAAAAAATGAATGTGGGAGAAAGCAAAATGTCCTTATCATGCGCTGTTCCACAAAGCTTGTGGGCAGTGGGGGGGAAGCCAGTGGCTAGCTAGAAGTAGCTGGGAAGATTGATCCATACCCACCGAGTTTTCCCCTCACCCGGGGAAATGTAACCTCAGCCCTCTCTTGATCATGTTTCACTCCTAGAAAGTTCCAGAACTGACCTGATGAACAAATAGCCAAAAGGGAGGAAATGCATCACCAAAAAAAGAGGACAAAAGCAGACAGTGATTGGCACATTTGCATATGCTAATTTATGCATGCAAATTTAGAAAGAATTACTGTCATTTAAATAGAAATGCACTACATCTCTTCGAACTGTGGTGCTGGAGAAGACTCTTGAGTCCCCTGGACTGCAAGGAGGTCAAATCAGTCCATCCTAAAGGAAATCAACCCTGACTGCTCATTGGAAGGACAGATACCGAAGCTGAAGCTCAAATATTTTGGCCACCTAATGCGAAGAGAAAACTCTCTGGAAAAGACCCTGATGCTGGGAAAGACTGAAGGCAAAAGGAGAAGGGGACGGCAGAGGATGAGATGGCTAGATAGCATCACCGATGCAATGAATATGGACTTGAGCATGCTCCGGGAGAGAGCGCAGGACAGGAAGGCCTGGTGTGCTATGGTCCACTGGGTCATGAAGAGTTGGACACGACTGAAAGCACTGCATTTCACCATGGTGTGGGAGCCTGCGATCAGGTGACTTGTGTGGCTGCCAGCTCAGCCTGCTGTTCATGTGTGCAGCATTGATGGGCAATGGTTCTGAGGGTTCTTTATATTTAATGTAGAATTGGACAGGAGAGTCCTTCAGAGAGAAGATGGCCCTCTGGCAGCCCTTCAAACAGAACCATCTTCTGTAAAAGAAGACACCTGGCCACCCTACTAATCACCTGTGTCAGATTTGGTGCCCTGCAGGCCACATATTCTCCATGGACTCTCTTCACTCGGAAAAGCAGGGCATTGCAAATGAAGGATGCTGACACACTGCCTCTGACCTTTTTGGGTGCTTTGCGCACTGCAACAGGAAGATGGCTGTGCTGGGGCTGGGACAGGGTTTGAGTCCCCACGCATACCGGCACTGCCAGTCTTGGGAGTCTTTGCTCTCTCAGCTGCAGAAGGAACAAAAGGACTAGTTGCTTGAAGTTAATGCAGAGAGTGGCTGGGATCCAGTATACTTGCTTCTCTTTGTCAGCAAGCACCCCCCCGCCCGCCTGCCCATGCTTTGTTAAGAGCACACACCAACTTTGCCAATTGAGCGGCTGGAGGCTGTAAATGATGCATGAAATGAGAACTCCAAGCCTAACGCCCAGGGAGATTGAGAGTCGCTTGGAATTGGAGCCGCTGAATAATCTGCGTCCAAACATACTGCACGCACAATCCTAAACAACGGACTGGGAAAATCGTCATGAAACCTAAAGCCTCCTAAGCTCAGTTAAGACCAGGAATTTAATCCCCGTGATCGCCTCTCTCTTTTCTTCCCCTTCTTCTTTTCCTTCTTTTATTCTCACAGTCATTTTCACCCCTCAGCAAAACCTGCCTCTTCAGAAAGGATTTTGCAAGAAGCTTAGGGGCAGCAGGTAGCCATATTCGCCCCATAGAAAAGTCTCAGGGATCTCGTAAGGCTTTTGCGCAGATCACGTTCTGGGTGACGCTGGAATGCTGGAAAGGAAAAGGGGCCCTGCTGCTTGCGGAGTCCAGAAGCTTTTGCCTGCAAGGGAATAAGTAATGACCTACCCAAGGAGTCGCCGCTTCCTTGGCATAACAGACGAAGCTAGATTCAGAGTACACAATAATAGCCTGGCTTCTGGGGCTGGCCCAAGACATTTCGCTGCCTGAGGCAAAGAACAAGATGGCACCCCCTCCTGTTCCATGTAAAGATGCCGGCTAGACTGGCAGGTGAACACTGATGACGGAGCAGCATCCTCCACTGCATCTGAAAGCAGCAGGCGAACTTAGGAGGTGCGGCACAGGCCTTGTGGCACATGGGTCTCTCCTCCAACACCTTGCTGCCACCTCCCAGCATCTGCCGCCTGGGGCGACTGCCTCACTCTGCCTAATAGTAGGGCCGGCCCTGCTGGCTTCTAACAGCCAAGCTTGACTTCTGCCTTGGCTGCCAGTGCTGGGTCAGCTTTTGTGGCCCCTTTGGGCAAGATTCCCTTAGTGGGGGGCCCTTTAGGAGCAGGGCGGCCCTGGGTACTACTACAGAGGACGGCCATCGATTTGAAAGGCTGTCAGAGGACAGTCCTCTCTTGGCAGGCTTCCTCTGTTTGAAGGGCTGTCCAGTCCAGGTCTGGCGTAAAGTTAAAGAACCACAAGGAGGGAGAGCAGGGAAGGGGCCTTGACGTTGCCCATCTGCAGTTAGCTCCTGGACAGCAGACTGAGCAAGTCACACGAGACACCTTGTCAAACTTGGTGAGACGTCTTGCATTTCTACTTAAAACTAGAGCAAGTCTTTCTACGTTTGCATCTTTACATATAAATAAGCACATGCACATTTTATGCAAATCTCTCTCTGTCCCCTTTCATCCTCTTTGCCGATGCATTTCCTTTTTGTTGGCAATGAGTACGGGGCCACCCTCGTTCTGAGTGGATCCCCCAGCTCCTCTCCAAGGCAATGCTGTCCACTCATCCTCTTCCCTTGGGCCCAGCCTGCACAACTGCTCAGAGAGTGCAAGGTAAGAACATAAGAAGAGCCCTGCTGGATCAAACCAAGGGCCCATCTGGTCCAGCGTTCTGTTCACACAGTGGCCCACCAGCTGCCGACAGAAAACCCACAAGCAGGGAATGAGCGCAACAGCACCCTCCCGCCCATGTTCCCCAGCAGCTGGTGTCCATAGACATCCTGCCTCTGGATGGGAGATAGTGGAGGCTCCAGTTTCGGAGGGGTGGTGATTCCATTCTGAGTTTTACTTAGAACCAGCCAGAACTCTAAAGGTGCTATCCAAGGTGCTGAACCCATTTGGGGGAGTGGGTGTAGCACCGTGGGTCGCCCTTTTAGAGTTCTGGCTGGTTCTAAGTAAAACCCAGAATGGAATCACCACCCCTCCGAACCTGGAGCCACCAGCCCCACTGACTGGAGGTAGCAGATAGCCATCAGGACTAGTAGCTACAGATAGCCTTCTCCTCCAGGAATGTGTCTAGACTTTGAATCCAAAGCCATCCAAAGTGTGGGCCGTCACTCCATCTTGTGGCAATGAGTTCCATAGTTTAAGTCTGTGCTGTGCGAAGGCCAGTCTCCTGTGTGAAGGCAAGGCACCATCTCCTTGCTCTCGTCTCTGCATGCATGTCTGGAGAGGGCAACTGGATGGGCTGTGTCAGTGAGGAGGAGGAGGAGGAGGAGGAAGAAGAATGGGGCTCCAGAGGATGCCACGCATGCACACACATGCACACGAAGGGGAAGAAGAAGCGGCTGGTCCCGTAGGGGCCGTCCGGAGAACAGGAGCAGTCCCACAGCGTCTGGAGTGCCACGGGATGCCAAGGGCTTCCAATGCCCCATCCCAGCTTTAGGGAAAGCGGCCAATATCGGAAACAAAATATGTTTATTCTCCCCGTTACAATTACTGTTTCTCTTCCCCTCTACAGTTACGCAGCGTAGTGGTAGCAGGAGGAAGACAGGGTGCAGCCAGCGCGCCACTGCTGCTCTGTAATAAAACCAGGGTGATGTGGGGAGCAGGGAGGGGCAGGAGAGCAGCAAGATGTGCAGAGGTGTGCAGAGCAGGGAGGGGCAGGTGTGCCCCCAGAAAGTCTCTGCACAGCCAAATTGGAGGGGAAGAGCGAGTGTGGAAGCCCAAAGCTTGTTCACATAGTGTGAAGACATGCTTTAGCCTTCGTTCCAAAATGGGCCAGAAGCAGCAAGAATTTTTCTCGGTGCTGCTTAGTGCCTCTCAGCCAAACGTGAGTTGAGAGGTGGACTCCCCCGCTACCAGAGGAAGCCCTCTGCTCTCTACTAGGCGCTTCAGCTCCAGCTTTTCACTGGCGTGCGCACCTGATTGTGCAGACATTACACTGCACTCCAATGTGGCCTAGTATTACTCTCCCACAATAGCTGCTTGCACAATAGCTACTGCTAAAACTTCGTTGGATCCCTTCATTTTAAATATTTATTCAGTATACGTCTTTGCTTGCTGTGTTAACGCTTCCCTTTCTGAAGCTGATCTCTTACATTTCGTAGCAATATTTTGAAGAATTTCCCATTGGAAATAGTGGTACCCTGTAGCTTCATATTTGCCAGTACTCATGCTTTAGCAATACGTTGCATAATGTACAATAAGTTGAACATCTGAATGCGTATGTGTCATTGGTATCAATATGTATGCGTTAATCTCCTTTAGAGAATGGCTTGTAGTTGTACTTTTATATTGTAGTTCTAAGCTTTTGTATTTTATATTGCTTTATGCTGTACTTACATTTTTAATTTTTGTGAACCGCCCAGAGAGCTTTGGCTATTGGGAGGCATAGAAATGTAATAAATAAATGAATAACCTGGTGGCACCTCTGGGTGTTTTATTTCAGTACTACCATGAGATACCAGAGAATTGTTCCTGGGACATCCTGCATACGAAACAGGGGTTCTATCACAGAGCCTTCCCTGCAGTATAAAAGGTGCTTTCCTAGTGCCACCATGCCCTGCAAAATACAAGCATATGTTTGTCTGTTCTGGTGGGAGTGCTGAAAGCAAAGAAGAAGCCCCCATTTCTGCAGGCTTTTTGTGTAGCTCAGGTTGGGAACCCAATGCCACGAGTTGCAATGGAAAAAACCTCTTATTTTCTGTGGGCCACACCTTGACCCAAACCCCTGATTCTGGCAAGGCCCTCCCCACAACAAATCTCTGGATCAAATGACTGAGGGATCAACATGGGAAGAAGATTCTGCCTTAGACTAGAACCGGGGTGACCAACTGACCACCCCCATGGGCCAAATCCATTCTTGACCCAAAGAGGTTCCATCTTGGAAACCTGTTGCTGACTCCAGAAGTGGGATGGTGCTTGAGATTTGGCAGCAGGCTATTTGGGGAGGTGGGGACAGGCTGCCATCCCACCCCCATCAAAGCGACTTGCCAACCAGGACATGAGCCATCATGCTGGAGTTCCCTCCCCCTCTCACTGTGGTTCCTGTGGCTTCTTGAACTTCTCTTTTGCTTTCTAAACGTTCACAGACCCGCTTCCTTCCCAGGCTGCACTTCTCTGGAGGCATCGAGCAGGGGGTTGGATTCGATGGCCTTGTAGGCCCCTTCCAATCCTGCTGTTCTATGATTCTAAAGGGTGGCTTGGAATATCAACAGTGGAGGCTGGTGGCTCCGAGGTCAGTGGGGCCGTGAATCTGCTCTGGGTTTCAGTCAGAACCAATCAGAACTCTAAAGGAGCTCTCCAAGGTGCAGAGGTTTCTGACTGAAACCTGGAGTGGATTTACTGCCCAACTGTTATCAGAGCCACCAGCTTCCACTGGACAGCAAAGCACCTTGGAGAGCTCCTGTAGAGTTCTGACTGGTTCTGACTGAAACCCGGAGAGGATTCACCACCCGACTGACATCGGAGCCACCAGCTTCCACTGAATATCAATGCCGAAGACAAGGGCGGGGGTTGGGGGGAATGGTGGCAGCTGATTTGCGGCTGGCAAGGCCCCAGAGACCCAAGATCATTAATGCCTAATTATCAGCTTCTCTGAGAGGTGATAAGAGCATGGTGACGAATATTCATGTTTTAGGGGAGCTGGGTCATGACCTCATTGCACGGATAGCAGCAGCAGGAGTCGGGAGAGCTATTTGGCTAATACAGAGCTTACAGGAGCAATGGCTGAGGTCAGGATTCCAGAATCTTATATCCTGCAACATCTCACAGATGAAAACAGAGACTTTCGCGTACACGTGTGACCTCCCCGTTCTCACACCGAGAAGAGTTACCGCAAGCTCCGAGCCTGATGTATTGTTGACCTTGTTGACTCTGCAATCACTTGCCCTGCACTGAGTTCAAAGGAAAGAGGGTGAATCATGTCCCTTGGAGGAGGTGTGGGGAGACACCCTTTGTGGTCTCAAGGCACATGATGCAACCACTTTGCAGAAACTAAGTTGGTTTGGAACTGGTCAGGGTGTGGATGGTAGACCAGCCTGTATATCTTCCATGACGCAAAAAAGATGGGATATAAGTGTCCTGTGCTTTTTGTTAAAAATGTTCTAGGAAAACACAGTTGTCCTACACAACAGTTCAAAACGAACCATGATCGATGGCATCATGCGAACCTGAACCACCAGCAGGCTGCATTTTACATGGTACTTTTCAGATGTGTACACTTAATACAGTGCTGAACTACAGCATATGCCCTCCCCAGGCCTTAAATGTGCCCCCACTATGGTTGCTGTGATTCCATCACTGCTGAATTCCCCACACATACCACTGTCCTTGCAGCAGAGAGGAAAGAGTGATCTGTTTCAGGATCGCTAGAGATCACACCCCCTCCTAGAGATCCTCATGCAGACCACTCTTTTCCGGCTGCTGCCTAGCAGAGAGGAAAGAATGCTCTTTATCAGGATCGGTGGGATGTGTATGTACGTGCGTGCATGTGTGTATATGGGAGTGCGTGTACATGGCCCCCAACCCGCGAGGCAGCATTCCATGCAGCCCTTGGGGCCAAAAAGGTTGTGCGCCCCTGATGTAATACATGTGCTGTAGAAGCGAGATGTTTCTGTCCCTTGCTCAGGAGTATACCTTCGAGGGAGCTAGAAGCAGGGCCAGCTCCAAGAGGTGGCAAGGTTGGGCATTTGCCAGGGCCCCCCGAACAGCAGACAGCCCACCACTCTAACAGGGCTATCACTTCCACTGTGCATGGAGCGTTCCAGAAGATCATATGCAGCCGCATAACTGCCAGCTTGCATCATGTCCTGCATCTTCCAGGTTAGGCGGCACAGCGGCGGTGCTGTGCCGGATGCCACCCTCCTCCCAACCCCAGAGTCAGCACTGGCTGGAAATGTCTACAGTTATGACCTGGAATGTAATTTACTCTTGCATGGACTAATTCCAAATGTACTTAGCTTTAGCAAGGTGGTTGAATCATGTGCATTGAATCTAGACCCGCGAGGCACATAACACAACCGGCCTGCTAGAGCTAAGTAGGGTTGGGGCTGGTTGGTGTGTAGATGGGGAACCAACAAGGAATCCTATGTATATTGCATGCAGGAAGAATGGTGGGAAGGCTGTGTACAAAACAAGCAACGGCTGAAACTTGCTGAATGGCAACTCACACTGACAGCATTTTTGACAATAAGCAGCCCCCAAATACAAGTCGGGGACAGTGATTTATCCAGAATAGGCGCCCCCAAACTGGGACAGTTCCTGATAAATCGGGGCCGTTGGAACACATACAAAACCTAATCACCAAGTTTCCCCAAAGGATACTTTATCTGAGTATGCCTCGCTAATTGATAAGAAGGCGAGGATGGTGTGGTGGCCTGTATGTTGATCTTAAACCAGGAAGTCCTGGCTTCGCATGGCTGCCCAGAAATGAAGATACTGCACGACCATGAGCTGGTTGGTTCATCTTAGTCTAACCTACCCTGCTGGGTTGTTGTGAGGATAAAAAATGTGGTGTAGTGCTTAAAGTGTTGGGCTGGGACTTCGGAGACCAGGTTTCTAGTGCCCACTCAGCCATGAAACTCACTGGGTGACTTTGGGCCTGGCTTCAAAAGGCTGCCCAGAAATGAAGATACTGCACGACCATGAGCTAGTTGGTTCATCTTGGTCTAACCTACCCTGCTGGGTTGTTGTGAGGATAAAAAAATGTGGTGTAGTGCTTAAAGTGTTGGGCTGGGACTTCGGAGACCAGGTTTCTAGTGCCCACTCAGCCATGAAACTCACTGGGTGACTTTGGGCCTGGCTTCAAAAGGCTGCCCAGAAATGAAGCGACTGCATGACCATGAGCTAGTTGGTTTATCTCAGCCTAACCTACCTCACAGGGTTGTTGTGAGACTAAAATGGAGAGGAGGAGGTGTAAACTGCCTTAGGTTCCTTGCAAGAGGGAAAAAAGGCAGCATATAAATATAATAATACATTTTCCAGAAGGCTTATGAGACTAGGACTTTCAAACATCTTGTTCAGGCCTGTCTGGGCATAGAAAGTTTAGGACCACAGTCGATGGGAGGGAAATTCATTTCACAGATGTGCGTTAATTTTTCCAGTTTAGACCCTGTGTTGAGTTCAAAGAGGGCCAGGATCACAGCATTCAATGTGGGCAAATGCAAATCATTAGCGGCTCTGCAAGTGAACACTGTCACAGTGAAATTGGCTGTGGGGCGGGTGGGCTTGGGGCTCTGCAATGCAGAGGCACTTTTTGAAATACAGAATCTCAGGTTAAGTAGGCAGGGATGATCTCACTCTGCCTTAATCAGAAGGTGGGGGAAATAGCAGTAATTGGCTGGGTCCTTCAATCAGCATTCCTCCGCTAAAATCTTGCACATCTACAATTAAGAGGAGCTGCTTAGAGCAGGGTATGTTCTGTGCTGAGCCTGAGAGGCCTCTAAAGCTCCTCAGGGCTCAGGCTCATACTTATTAGGAGGCTGTATTTTTTACACTGGAGATTCAGGGTTATGGGAAGGGGCTGGAAGTGAAGAAAGCTGGTGGTGTTTTGCTCCAATTTTTTGTAAAAAGGGAAATCTTCAGGTTTGGAGCTAGTCTGGTCCCACAGGCCATTTTAAAGATGCCTTGAATAAGCATTGTTCAAAGAGGGAAGGTAGCCAGTCTGCAAAGCAAGAGAAGTACCAAGTTTGGTCAAGAAAAGTTGGCCAATTTGTAGCTTCCGGAGGAGAGAGAACTTGATCCATGAAGCCTCACAGCGCTGTCTTATCTATTTTTTGGTGAATGGATCTGATGGTTTTGTACCAATTTCTGAACTTCTGCATGTTTAAGTGGGATGACAATACAGATGCATACATGGGCCACCTTAGTGGGAAAAGAAATGCTTTATGGCCAGAAAGGAAAACTGGTCCTATTGAGAGTGACACAGAAATCAGATTGGAAAACAAGAATTTTTGCTCTGCATTGAAGATGAAAGCAAAAACGGGGGAATGTCATAGCTGTGAGTTTCCATAATAATGTAACAAAACAAGATGTGTATGTGTATTTTTAACAGTCACGGACAAATTCATCTGGGCTGCAAATTCTGAAATGGAATCCTGCTTTGGGATGAAGCAGCAGAAGGGTTTCCTTGTGATGGTCCAACTGAGCTCAAAGCCTGAAGGAGAATTCCATATGGCCTAGCAACTTGGTGTTTGTTTGATCAGTATCGGAGGAGGAAAAAAAAGGCAAGTTTGGCAACATTTGCCTAAGGAGGCTACTAGGGCTGCTTTCCTACTGGAGAGCTAAATTTTGGGGGAGGAACCTTTTGATTAATGGGATGGGTTCAAGTTAAAATCCCATTTTAATAAGATGGAAAACTGTTGAAATATGTTTGGCTGACAAGGGAAACAAATGCAGGAGCTTAATGTGTGAATGTAACACTGTTATCTCCCTACTCCCTGGTCAAGGTTCCTGTTCCTTTAACACAGGGGTGAGGAACCTTTGAGAGTCCAGAGTCAGTTTCCATCCCCCGACCCATCCGGTGGCCAGATGAACTCAGGGGGATGGAGCCCCTCCCCCTGGGGCCCCTCCCCCTGGGGCCCCTCCCCTGATGACATCTAGCCCCTCCGCTGCTCATTTCCCCTTTCTTAGCGCAGCAGGAGGCACTGAGCTTGTGCGGTGCTTATCCTCCTGACTAGAATGGCACACAGCATGTGAAGGGACTCAGTTGGTTCTTGGAGGAGCGGCAATTTATTTATTTTATTATTTCATTTCTATCCCACCTTTCTTCCACTGTGGGACTCAAGGTGGCTACATGTGGTTCCCAGGTGGTCTCCCCTCCAAGCATTGACCAGGCCCAGACCTGCTTAGCTTCTGCAAGGTGGCTGCCTCCTGTGCCTTCAGACCATGCCCTGCTGGCAGAGTTGCATGATTAGGAATACCCCCAGTTATCTCCAATCACTGTTCGGAGATAACAGTGGGCTTCCTCTCCCAGTGCTAGAGAAAGGCAATGGCCTTTCTTTAGCACTGGCAATCCCTGGTTTGAGCTCCATTCAGTGATCAGAGATTAAACCAGGTTTCCTCACCCAGTGCTAACGCTGGCAGAAGGAGCGTGGCCTGGGGAGAACCTTGGTGGATCAAATCTGGTCTGCAACTGGAGGTTCTCCACTCCTGCTTTAACAGATAAACGGCAGGCAGAAATACAACAGGTGAAATTTTCCTCATCAGTATTTCCACATGTTGCATCTGTTAGTTCTGGTGTGCTGTACTGATCTTATAGTCTGCTTGCTCACCTGCTTCTAGCCATGTTTCACCTGGGCTCACTAGATGGGGAAGATAGCACAGGTGAGCACAGCTGTGAATTGTAATTTTCCAAATACTTGATCTGCGGGCAGAGCAAGGGTTAGTCAAGTGGTGGAACATGGTTCATTTTGGTATCTCAGAGGCAGAACCTAGGTATGTGGCCAGGCTATGGGGCCAATACTATATGCAAACAACAACAGCATCCCATTCAAAATACTTTTGTTCAAGGGAAACATCTGATATGAAGTATGTATGAGGCCCAAATACCATCCGGAAGGTAATATATATGACGTTTGGCAACGCTAGAAGTTGACTGTGCATTGTGGTATGCCTGCAAACATTTCACAGATAAAAACAGGGCGATATATCATCCTCCTGTTCTCCAGCCAAAAAACCATGGCCTCAGTGGAGGCTGGTGGCTCCGAGATCAGTGAGGCAGTGAATCTGCTTTGGATTTCAGTCAAAACCACCCCACTGACATTGGAGCCACCAGCCTCCACTGCCTGGCCTGATCTCCCTGGCCTGACCTTGCACAGTGATGAGCCAGTGAAGGTTCTACTTTGTCTGCCATTATCAGCCCCACCACATTTTTCTCCCGCTCTTGTAGTACTAGAACCCAAAGGGGTCATCCTATGAAGCTGATTGGTGGGAGATTCAGGATGATAAAAGGAAGGATTTCTCCACACAGCGCACAGTTAAGCTATGGAATTTGCTACCACAGGGCATAGCGATGGCCACCAATTTGGATGGCTTTACAAGGGGGTTGGAGAAATTCCTGGAGGAAAAGGCTATCAATGGCTACTAGTCCTGATGGCTATGTGCTACATCCTGTACCAGAGGCAGTGAGCCTACGTACACCAGTTGCTGGGGAACATGGGTGGGAAGGTGCTATTGCGCTTGTGTCTTGCTTGTGGGTTCCTGGTCGGCAGCTGGTTAGCCACTGTGTGGACAGAATGCTGGACTAGGTGGACCCTTGGTCTGATCCAGCTTCAGGGCTCTTCTGATGTTCTTATGTTCTTCAAGGCCTGCTGCGCTCTGCTTTAAAAGCCAAGAAGCTGGTGTCTGTTGTCTTTTACATACAAGACACGGCAGAAAAACATAATTGTCTTGCAGCCTATTATCAAAAGTTCAAACTGAACCTGACCAGCATGTGAAACAGCAGGGCGTGGACAACATGATGGTGCCATAATGCTGATGCATATGTGATTAGATGCATGGGGGGTGGGGGGTGGGGAGATGCATCCACCCTCTATTCAGAAATTCAGCTTGTAGAGCAGGGGTGGGCAGACTTCAGGCTCGTGGGATCTACTTTGCTTTGCTTTTTTTTACTTTTATCCTAAGTTTCACCAGCTCGAGCCAAGTGTTTGTATAATGGGGCGGACACACATTTACAATTGAAGGACGGTAAAGAACGGTAAAGGGTATCTCTGAGCACTCGTTGAGCCCAAGAATTTGCTTTCATTGCCAGAACTGAGCTCTCAGCCTTTTCACACAAATATCTTCTGGGGTCTGTCTCTCAGCCCCGCCCCCCCCCCCCCCGCCCCTGGTTTTCTTCCTTTCAGCAACCAGACAGAGAAAGACAGGGCTGGTGCTTCCAGATGGAAGGCTCCTAGTGCCTCCAATCAGAATGCTTTGGGCAGCAAAATTCCATCTTTTTTCCCCTTAACTGATTTCCTTAAAGGAGAAAGATTAGGGCTGCCACTTTTTTTTCCCTGACAGGCTCCTCACTTTTATCAGCTACATGGGAATAGCTGCACTGATTGAATTTAGGCTGGTGTAGAGGGATGAGAATTTATTTATTCATTTTTCATTAAGAACGAGGGATGCTGGAGAAATTCAAGACGAAATAAAACGAGCTCGGATTTCTAAGAATCCAACCTGCGGAATCCGCTGCGGACCGACTCCCTCAGGCTGCATGGAGTCCGTGGACTTTTGTATCTTTCTTTTAACTTTCCCGAAATTTATGCATATTTATTCACAGAAAAATATGCAAGTTTCTGCTGAGACTAGTAAATATACATGGGGAAAAGTGGAATGGAATGGGGGACAATATGCTAAATGTCACATACTAAGGTAAATTATGTAAATTGTTGCGAACCCTCTTAGAGAATTATTTGCTTATTTTTCCACATAATGAAAAATATTTGCATCTGCCTGTGAGTGGACGATGGAGCAAAAGGCGCCTGACAATCTGTGAAACACAGATGGAGCGGATTTTACACAGTCCGTACATCCCTATTAAGAACATATCAAAAAAACATGCATTTCTTCATAAATAGGGCAGAAGGAATTTGAGATTAAAAATATTTGAATGCAGGAGAAATTGAAGTGGATAGGTTTGCCCAGTCCTACTGTGAGGTGTAATCTGATGCTACCTTAGGATGTGGGGCAGGGGAGGTAATGCCTGCCAGGAGTAGTTATGCTGGTTGCCTCTGGCTGTGCCCGGCTGTGCCCTGCTTTTATATTTGTAAATAAATGAAGGGCATGTTTAGACAGAAGAAAGCCCTACAATCCTACGCATGTTTAGACAGAAGAAAGCCCTACAATCCTACGCATGTTTGGACAGAAGAAAGCCCTACAATCCTACGCATGTTTGGACAGAAGAAAGCCCTACAATCCTACGCATGTTTGGACAGAAGAAAGCCCTACAATCCTACGCATGTTTGGACAGAAGAAAGCCCTACAATCCTACGCATGTTTGGACAGAAGAAAGCCCTACAATCCTATGCATGTTTAGACCGAAAAATGTCCTACAACTCCCAGCATTCCCCAGCCAGCCATGCTGGCTGGGGAATGCTGGGAGCAGTGGGACTGTTTTTTCTGTCTAAATGCACATTGGATTTTGCCCTAAAAATGGCAAAAACAGTGTAAGCCTACAGTGATCTTTCCTAAATGAAGCCAAGCCTGAGAGGGCTGCACCTTAAACATCTCACTGCTTGGAGAAGTGTGGGGTACATAAGAATATGTTTAGCTTTCTAGTCTTTTAGCTTTGGTGTTTTAAATCTGTATTTTAAATCTCTGCATTGCTGCTAGGTTTTATTCTGGTTGTGTTGTTATACTGTGGTTTTAATGCTTTTATATTTTATATTGTGTTACCCTGCGCTTTTTGGTTTTAATTTTTGAGAACTGCCCAGCGAACTTTGGCTATTGGGCAGTATAGAAATGGAATAAATAAATATGTTGCTGAGTTTCCGGCGTTAAAACAACACATTGATTTAACCCGGTGCTCCTCTAGATTATGGCTCGCCATGTCTGCAGAGTGCGGACCCCTCTTAGCCGATCTTGGCATGCTTTTGCATTCCTACGGGGCCCCAAGTACGTGTTTTTCAACAACTGTTTTTGCCGTTTCTAATTCTAATTAGTGCCCACATAGCACCCAGACAAAACCCGTCTTCCTCTGCACCTGTGCTGCCCCAGGAAGCACAAAACAAAACAGGAGAACAAAGCAAACCGCTCTTTATACTTTGCAAGGGAGCGGATGAGCGTTAGGGAGAGAAGGAGGAGCTCATCTGGACCAGGCTCTTTTACTTCTGAAAAGAAGAGGGGATGAAGGCCCACAATAAGAACATCTAAGAGAATGGATGGAGGGACTGAGAAAAGAGGTGAATGGATGATGGAGGCACACCATTGTGCAAAGGGTTCTGGTCTACTCGACTGGAGACTTAATGTTGCCCTTTCAGAGTTTGTTTATGACTCCCAAAGCTTTTGCAAATTCAAGTAGCGGGCTGTGCATTAAAACAGCCCGTTTCAGTACCAGTCCAGGGAAAGGGAGAATGTTTATGAACCTCTTATTAGAAAGAAAAGCCTGTTTTCTTTATTTGAACCGTGTGTGTGTGTGTGTGTGTGTGTGTGCGCGCGCGTGCATGTGTGCGCACCTTTCAGGTGGTGGGTATAGAGACAGAGTGGCCCCTTTTTCTCTCCCTTGCACATACCCTTCTCCCAGTATGTTGAATATTTGTTGTCATGTTTTGTAAACCAGGGTGAGTGCTTCATCAGACTCCAGAAACGTAATAAAGAAATCTGTTTTGCCAGTTGTAATCACTAGATGAATTAACGAAAGCTTTCATTGTTTAATTAATGTGGGCTAATTTTAATTTTTAATTGAGAATGAAGGGCGCGCTTGTTAATGTTTTGATGCTATTTTAATTATAGGTTGTTGTTTTTCAAAAACACACACCCTGTAACATAACAGGGAATGAAAATGTTAAAGATAGTCTTTTCTTCTTACCAAAATGATTGTTTTTGTTTATTCAGTTCAAGTTATTTCATACTTGAGGTTTTGATAAAGCTACACAAGATGGTTTAAATCTAATGTTTTGATTAATTGATCAACTCATTCAAAGATGGACGATTAATCAATTACAAACTCTAATTGGTTGAACCCATGAACTGCCTTGTACTCAGCGGAAGCTGGAGGCTCCGATGCCAGTGGGATGGTGAATCCACTCCAGGTTTCAGTCAGAACCAGTCAGCACCTTGGATAGCTCCTTTATAGTGCTGACTGGTTCTGACTGAAACCTGGAGTGGATTTACCTCCCCCAACATTGGAGCCACCAGCCTTCGCTGCTTGTACTGGGTCAGACCTCTGGCTTATGCCTGATAAAGATGCTTGAGGAATCCAAGATCCGCACGTTCCTACATGAAATGACCAGATCTGCATCTCTGCACCTGATGTACAGATCAGAGTCTAGGGCCAAGTTACACTTCACGCCATTTGTGTACGGTGTAGCTGAGGCTTGTTTCTTACTCTTGTTTCTTACTCTCATTTAGCAGACGTGGCTCCAATTTTGATAGGGACCGTGGTGGTCTAAGAGGTGAGGATTAGACTCGCCCTTATTTCTTCCCCCCCCAAATCTCCCCCTGTGGGGGATGTTAAAAAAAGGGAGGGAGCCTCCATTAACTCCATTGGCACACTGACACGAGAGTAAAACAACAAGATAAGCCTTAGCTACCCACTATGCGATAAACCCTCAGTTATCCAGTGGATTCTGCACTTCTCTGAATGTCTTGACTTCTGCAAAAGATATCTGCAAGTGTCATGACTTCTGCAAATGACAGCTCTGAATGTCGTGATGCTGTTCTTGGAAATTCAAATCTGTCGAAATAGCCTTTAAATACCTATTTTCAGAGAAAAAGGGCACGTTAAATATGAGTGTGTGTGTGTGTGTATACATATACATACATGTATATATAAAATAAATGTTTAATATATATTAAAACACTATTCCACAGATTAATGCAGAAACAGAATGGAATTATGGGTGAAAACATGTAAAAGTGATGTGGACTAGAAATATACACACTGTTCACCCTATCTCCAGCCCTACTCTCCTTTTACCAGAGATGTTGGGGACTGAACTTCTTCTGCATGCTAAAGAAGAGTGCAAACCTGTGGTCCTTGAGAAGGCATCCCAGGCACTACAGGATTTTTCTGGATCTATCTCCCTGAGGGCGGAAAAAGAGGCCACCCTCAGAGAGGGAGATCCGACCTCCAAGATCCCCTGCCTTCAGCTGGCGCATCCCGAATTGCAGTGCTTCTCCAGCTTTTTGTCCTCTCCAACGCTGATGTTGGAGAGGACAAACAGGAGGTGTGCTAGTGGTCATCCAGGACAGGCTGTGGATCCACAGGACTGAAAGAATTCCCATTTGCCCAACACACCCGTGGACTGGGGGAAAAACAACTCCAGCCTTGGAGCTGGCATGGTTTATTTGCCTCCTCTTGAGACCAAGGAAGAGACAAAGTAAAAACAACAACAACCCAACGACAGTGGCCATAAGGAGGAAATAAAAAAGTCACCTCCCACTTTCCGCCCTCTTGGCATGGGCTGGCAGGGGCATAGGAGAAGGCAGTCCCCCCACCTCGATGTTGCTCTCTCCTAGCCCAGCAAAGGGCTGGATGTGCCCGATCTCATCTGATCTCAGAAGCTAAGCAGGGTCAGCCCTGGTTAGTACTTGGATGGGAGACCGCCTGGGAATCAGGCTTCCTGCATTGAGCAGGGGGGTGGACTCGATGGTCTTGTAGGCCCCTTCCAACCCTATGGTTCTATGGTTCCCCTTTGGATGGCTTTTCTCATCCTCTACTACTCAGCTAGGGCATCTCTGACCCTTGACACGGAGAGCCTTAATAAGACATGTGTGCTAACACAGCGCACACAGCTTCCAAAATGGCTCACTCTGCCTCCCATGAAACAAATGTATTGGGAGAAGAACACAGAAAAGGGTCCTGTTGTCTATTGCTGGGAGCTCCAACTCCCCAGGGGCCCCTCCCTCAGAGGCCACCAAGCTGCCTACCCCTTCTAATTTTTATTTTCTTAAGATTTTTAAAAAATATAGTATTATTTTTTAACTGGGACACTGCCATGCTCTAAGGCAAGACGTTGCCCTCCAGCACCATCTTTATTTGGGTTCATATGAGTGTTTTTGTGTTTTGGAGTTCAGTCTCCACCTCTACCTTCTACTTAGGCTCTTGGCCAAATTACCTTTCTTTTCATCTCACCAGTTTGCCTTCTGGGGAATCAGTGTTTTGTGATCTGCCATAGCAGCCATGTTGTGAATAGGCAACCCCCACCAATAGTGGCCGTTTTGTGAGAGTGCCCACAACACTCTCCTAAAATTCAAAATGTGCCCACTGGCCCAAAAGGTTGGGCACCCCTGGGCTGTCACACAACAATCTAAGTAAAGTATTTCGGCTGTGGTTTTTTGGGGGAGAATATGCAGGAGTGCTTTTAAGAGAATGGAGGAATAGTTTGGGGTGGGGGGAAGAAAACTCCTTCTGGCTCACCTTGTGCTGTTGGAGTCTTTGCCAAATTCTGTCTTGCTGGATATAGAAATAATATACATTTCCCCTTTCTGAAAAATAATAAAGTAAAATTAGACGGAACCTCCTTGAATTGCCTGAGAAGAGCACCTGTGGCCAGATTGTGGGCGTATCTCTGCAACAGCTTGAGAAAGCAGAGTACTCAACATCCAGGCATTCCTTTTGGAAGCAAAAGGTTAATTATCTCCCTCCCAGCCCCTGCATGAAATACTCCAGTGCTATTAAAAATACGCTGACCATCAACCCCTTATGAGGTAAAATTGGTCTCTATGGGACGGCACAGACAACATCTGTGGACGATTATCCACAACGTGGCTGTAGGCTCTGTAGCCTACGCTTGCACCTGTGGATTTGCACAGAAATGACATGGATCCGACCTACAGCTTGAAATGATCTGGGGTGGGGATGGGAGAAGGACCCATCCTTAAGCAACATTCTCCTCCCTTAAGATTTCCTTGCAAAACCTCAAATTTCTACTCTCTTGCCAAAATCCTTTGCCTCTCTCATCAGTCAGAACAAGGGATGACTCTCCTTAAATTCCGTCACCGGCTTAATGCAAGTTACGGGAATACAAGTTCAGCTCCCCGAATATCTTGGGCTAACATCCAAAATGCTGGGGTAATTTGGATGCTTGGATAAACCCAACACTGAAACTATCAACTTCTACAGCTTGGCAGCTTCCCCATTCCACACCCCTCCTTCCCTAGGAACTGGTGCAGGGGCATATTTTGAAAGGTTACAGGCAGGGCTGCTGAAATTCCAGGTTTCCACTGTTCAGGTAGACTGCTCCTGCTCGGAAGATGTCGCTCAACAAACAAACACACAAATTAACAAAAACAACCTATGGGTCATTGCTGTCCTATGCCAAGTGTCTCTGATTTCCCCTCCCTACCACATACCAGAAGTATCAAAGGGCCAGATATGCTACACTGCATTAAGCTGCAGTAGGCACAGGATCATAGAATCATAGAATCATGGGATAGTAGGGTTGGAAGGGTCCCATAAGACCATCTAGTCCAACCCCCTGCTCAATGCTGGAATCCGAGTCAAAGCATCCCTGACAGATGGCTGTCCAATTTCATCTTGGTAGGCCTCCAGTGTAGGAGAGCCCACTATCTTCCTAGGTAATTGGTTCCACTCTGGCTTAGCCTACTGCCCTCACTAAGCCTCTGACCAAGAGAACATGACACAATTGAACATTATTTTAACTCTCAATAGGATTTTGCATACTAAACCCAGATTGTGCCCAGGGTGGGTGCCCCTGTTGCCCACTCTAATTATACTATTGAAAATACCAGGGTAGTGTGTTTGAAAACTGGCTATTAGACTAGCAGGAACTTTATATGTGTAATATGTGTAATATTTCGCATCTGGGTAACAGGCAGCTAGGCTACATCAGGGGTTCCCAATCTTTTTGGGTCGTTGGCACATTTTATATTTTGAGAGCGTGTCATGGGCGCTGTCATAAAATGGGTGCCATATTATGCCCATTCATAAAATGGCCACCATGGTGGACATGGCCAGTCACAAAACACTCATTTTCCAGCAGGCCAAAGAAAAACAACTTGCTCAAAAACCTAAGCGCAAGAAAAAGGTGGGCTCAGAGCTCCAAAACACTACACCGCTCTTTTGAACCAAATAAAGATGGCTCTGGAGGGCAACCCTTCACTTCGCAGTATGCCAACCTCCGCATTTTAAAAAAATAAACATACGTGAAGACATAAAATAAACATCAGGTGTGACAGAGAGTTTGGCAGGCACCAAGAGAGATGTCTGTGAGTACAGCGGCAGGCGCCATGGCTGTGGATCATGGGAGTTGTAGATGGGGCTGCGTGCGGTCAGCTATTCCACATGCAAGAGCTGTATCGCTATCAGGATCTGTATGCCTGATACAGTAAACCTTTGAACTGCGGGTGGCAGTTTGTCGACCTCAGGCCCTGAACTGGCTCTGCCCACCCAGACCGGCCATTGGATGCTTCTGGGCAGGACAGAGTATAAAAGGACTTCCTATTCCATTCAGGCCTTACTTGGGCAACAGGGTCTTGAGAACTAGCTCTACCGTGAGGCAGGGTGTGGTGGCAACCTTAGGCAACAATTCTGTGGCAATAGATATTAAAAAGGGCGCCCACTTTCTCTCTCGTGGCGCCCACCGTGTGGAATGATCTCCCCGCTGAGAGTGCGGAATGTTTCTGCTGATGCTTTAAGACATGTTTGTTTCCCCAGGTGTTTTCCTGACTATTAGGACTGCCAGCGACCCTGGTTATTGTGAATGAGATATTTTACCGTTATATTGTTTTGATTTGGACACGACTTAACGACTGAACAACAAAAATACTTTGTCATTTATTTTATTGTGTGAACCGCTTTGGGATCTTTTGTAAAAATGAAAAGTGGTATATAAATCTTCTGAATGAAATGAAATGAATGAAATGTAGTTCATCACATCTGGAAGGCACCAGATTGAGTAAGGCTGAATTAGACTAATACTAAAGGGATAATGACAGAAGGTCACAAATCCATTGTGGCTAAACATTTCATAGATGTAGGAATGAACAAATCTGCTAGTTTGGCTTTTTCCTCCATTCAAAAGGAGGATTTTAAATATCAAGTTCTTTGTGCCTCATATATATGAAGAAATATGTGCGATTTTGAAATTCTTATTAAAAACAAACTGAGTTGAAATCCTCACCCATCTGCACTGGCCAGTTTCAATAGGTACAGCTATTCCCAGCATGGGGAAGATGATAATGAACCTGCTTGCCACATAGCTGTTAAAGATGAGTAGCCTGTCAGAAAAAAAGAGATGTCAACCTCAACTGAGCACTAACATGGTTGAACCCACAGGGTTTCAAACTCAGACTTTTAAGACCAAAGGATGGGCCTGGATGGACAAATTGGTCAGTTCTGGTTTCTCCCACTTTCAATGTTTAAAAATCTCAAGTTGTTTCTGTCCCGAACATAAAAAAAAGAGAATTACAGTAAATTCTTATCAAAACTGAACTGAATAAAATTCTCACCCCCCCTACATAGAAGACACTCGTTTCAGAGCTTGGCATTTAGTTCATTGCATCGTGTCATCATGCTGGTGAGTCCAGTTTTTCCATCCTTCAGCACTGTAAAGGTTTAGCGTATCTTACCTGATGGAGCATCTCTCCCAGTATGAACCTACCTGTACACTATGGTCAACATCTGAGGCCGTTCTCTGAGTGTCTCCTCCAAGGAAAGCTCAGAGGGTGGCAACAAGGGAGATGGCCTTCTCCGTGGTGGCCCCCAACTGTGGAATGCTCACTCCGCTGACGTTTGCCTGGCGCCAACACTGATATCCTTTTAGCACCAGGTTAAGAGTGATGCACGCTGGGGCAAAAAATCCCAACTTCAAGTACAGCCTAATGGGATCTGAGCTAGCGGTGACTGACCAGGAAAGGGATCTTGGGGTTGTGGTGGACAGCTCAATAAAGATGTCAACCCAGTGCACAGCTTCTGTAAAAAAGGCAAACTCCATGTTAGGCATAATTAGAAAAGGAATTGAGAATAAAACTGCCAATATCATACTGCCCCTGTACAAAATCTATGGTGTGGCCACACTCGGAATACTGTGTACAGTTCTGATCACCACACCTTGTAGAGCTGGAAAAAATGCAGAAAAGCGCAACTAAAATGATGAAGGGGCTGGAGCATCTCCCCCATGAGAGAAGGTTCCAAAAGCTGGGATTGTGTAGCTAGGAAAAAAGGAGGGTAAGAGGAGACGTGATAGAGGACTACAGAATTATGCATGGTGTGGAGAATGTGGATAGGGAGACATTTTTCTCCCTCTCTCCAAATACTAGAACTTGGTCATTCCATGGAGCTGATTGTGGGAGATTCAGGACAGATAAAAGGAAGGACTCCTTCACACAGCTCATAGTTAAACTATGGAATTCGCTACCACAGGATGTAGTGATGGCCACCAATTTGGATGGCTTTAAAAGGGGGTTGGACAAATTCCTGGAGGAGAAGGCTATCAATGTCTACTAGTCCCAATGGCTATGTGCTACCTCCAGTACCAGAGGCAGTGAGCCAGTTGCTGGGGAACATGGGTGGGAGGGTGCTGTTGAGCTCAAACCCTGCTTGTGGGTTCCTGGTTGACAGCTGGTTGGCCACTGTGTGAACAGAATGCTGGACTAGATGGACCCTCGGTCTGATCCAGCAGGGCTCTTTTTATGTTCTTAAGACTTTCCTCCACTCCCATGATTTGACAGCGTATTATAGGATTTTAATGTCACTTTTTATCAGGTCTTGGTATCTCATTGTAACTGGTTTTAGCTGTTTTAAATTGTTTTAAATTTAAAGTTTTTAAATATTATTTTTTGTAATTTTTGTGTGTGAAGTGCCCAGAGAACTTTGGCTATTGGGTGGTATAGAAATGAAATACATCAATGAGGACACAATTCTATACCATCTTATGGCTGACTGGGGATTGTTAGGAGTTCTAGGACTTTTTTATTTTTTTGTCTAAACATGCATAGGATTGCACCCTTCATGACTGAATTTCTTACATCTAGTATTGTTTCCATGTTCTCCACTTTCATGAATCATGGGAAGTTCCACAGTAGCCTTTTGTGGCATCAGTTTCATTTGGTGTAGAGAACACTGGTGTTTTGTTTTATGCTTAAATGTACTGGTTGAGGAGGTATTATGGGGTGCAGAAACAAGCACACAGGCTCTCTTGGAATCATCCTTCAAAATTCCCCACCACCTCAAGTGCATTGGCCAATTCTAAAGCCCGGAATTTCTCCATGAGCAAAAAATTATGCTGGAATTATGGTACCTTATGGCTGAATTACTGGAAACAGCGGGACAATAATATTTTTTTTTAGGAAGCTGAAGGGTGGAGAAAGAAACATCTGAATTTGAGAATTTGAGATAGGGCTCCAGAGGAATGACTATATGACTTTAAAAATGTTTTTAAAAGATCTCTTTCTTGCATGGATGGGCAAAGTGAACAGGAAGAGAAAGAGATTGGAGCTAGCCAGCTGCACTCAGAGGTTGGCCAGAGGTAAGCATGTTCGCTTTACTGGGCCCTCCCTTGGTTGGGACAGCCAGTCTCCTGCTGTTGCTCTCTGTCCTGCAAACACATCAATTTAGGGAAGAACAAATTGCAAACACATCAATTTAGGAAAGAACAAATTAGCTTTTCCTAGGACTTACAGATCTTACCAAGCTTTGTTTTTCTGAACTATCTCTTTTCATGAACACTCTTCATACATGACAATCCTTTATTCATAAGATGATGTTTTATTACTGGGTCTTGTTACAGAGGTGGGGTCTTCTTTGCTGAAAAGGCTGATGCCCTAAAATACTTTCCAGAAGTAAATCCCATTCAGTTCAGTGGGACGTTTGCCAAGTAACCGTGTTTAAGATCAAGTTGGGTTAGATGTTTATGCTGGATTTAGAACAGAATCCTATATTGGACCTGTCTATCTATTACAGATTTATTCCACCCTTCCTCAAAGGAGCGCATGGTGTCTCCCTTTTCTCTTCACAACATCCCTGTGAAGCAGGTCAGGCTGAATGGCCAGGACTGACTTCATGGCTGAGTGGAGATTTGAACCCTGTGGCAAATTCTTAAAGAGATGGGAGTACCAAACCACCTTACCTGTCTCCTGAGAAACCTGTACGAGGGTCAAGAAGCAACAGCAAGAACCGGACATGGAACAACCGGTTGGTTCAAAATTGGGAAAGGAGTACGACAAGGCTGCATATTGTCACCCTGCTTATTTAACTTATATGCAGAGTACATCATGAGAAACGCCGGGTTGGATGAATCACAGGTCGGAATTAAGATTGCTGGGAGAATTATCAACAACCTCCGATATGCAGACGATACCACCCTAATGGCAGAAAGCGAAGAGGATCTCAAGAGCCTCTTGTTGAGGGTGAAAGAGGAGAGTGCAAAAGCTGGTTTGAAACTCAACATTAAAAAAACTAAGATCATGGCATCTGGCCCCATCACTTCCTGGCATACAGAAGGGGAAGAAATGGAAGCAGTGATAGATTTTATTTTCTTGGGCTCCAAGATCACCGCAGACAGTGACTGTAGCCATGAAATTAAAAAACGCTTGCTCTTTGGGAGGAAAGCTATGGCAAACCTAGACAGCATAGTCAGAAGCAGAGACATCACCTTGCCGACAAAGGTCCGTCTAATCAAAGCTATGGTTTTCCCAGTAGCAATGTATGGCTGCGACAGCTGGACTATAAGAAAGGCTGAGCGCCGAAGAATTGATGATTTCGAACTGTGGTGCTGGAGAAGACTCTTACGAGTCCCCTGGACTGCAAGGAGGTCAAATCAGTCCATCCCAAAGGAAATCAACCCTGAGTGCTCATTGGAAGGACAGATACTGAAGCTGAAGCTCAAATATTTTGGCCACCTAATGCGAAGAGAAAACTCCCTGGAAAAGACCCTGATGCTGGGAAAGGTTGAAGGCAAAAGGAGAAGGGGACGGCAGAGGATGAGATGGCTAGATAGCATCACCGATGCAATGAATATGAACTTGAGCACGATCCGGGAGAGAGCGGAGGACAGGAAGGCCTGGCGTGCTATGGTCCATGGGGTCACGAAGAGTCGGACACAACTGAACGACTGAACAACAACAACAAGTCTCCAGCCCTAGTCCAGGGCTCTAACCACTGCACCACCCTGGCTCTAGGACATAAAGCAGGTGCTTATATGAGTGGGATTCCCAGCAAGTTTATATTTTGGTTAATTTGGGAGAGAGTCAGTGGAGGCTGATGGCTCTGATGTCAGTGGGGCAGTGAATCTGCCCCAGGTTTCAGTCAGAACCAGTCAAAAAGGAGCTATCCACGGCATGAATTCTAACTGGTTCTGACTGAAACCCGGAGCGGATTTACCACCCCATTGACATAATTATGCTATAGCCATATACCACTTTACATCCTTAAAGGCCTTTCCAAACCTCATGTCAGGGTGGACACTGAGCCCATAGAATCCCAGAGTAGTTCTGATTCTGAGGAAGAGCAGTCGCTCCTGGGAGAGGAGCGCACTCCTCTTTCCCAGGGCCAACAGCTGACGGAGATTCCTCCCACCAGCATTCCTAGCTTAGATAGCAGTCCAGGGAGTGACAGAGCGCGGATAGCAGACTTGGTGGACGCGCGACGCCAACGCAGAGAGCGTCGCCAAATGGAGGGCGCAGAAAGGAGGCGTAGTGCCCGGTTGGTGCGCAAACAACAGCTGCGCCCAGAGGATCCAAGGGAAAAGGGGAGGGACTCTCCCTAGTCCTTAAGTTCAGGGGTCTGCCAGTAATTCCCTTTCAAATGGGGACCAACTGTTCCAACTTAGGGCATAGGTACTCTGCTGCTCAGATCTAGTTGCAAATGGTAGAGTTGTTAAGTGGTAAAAGAAGAATAAAGCTTTGAAAGGAATCCCTTTGTTTGTGTCTGGACTTGGCTACTAGATTAGACTGAGAGAGGCCTCCCAGGAGCCCTTGACACCTCATGCCCTCAGATGTGTTGGACTACGACATCCTTCTCCTGAACCAGCAGGCTGTTGGGCCTACTGGCTGTGGATAATGGGAATTGTAATCCAACAAATCTGGAGGGCACCAAGTTGGGGAAGACCTGTACAGGTGTAAGGACAAATAGAATGGACAAGTCTCCCTTACTACTGGCCTACCTTACAAGGCTTTTATAAGGATTACTGAGATAATGTGATATGCTTCGAACACTCAGAAAGGGATACATAAATACAAAGTATTTTTTCTCATCTTTTATCAGAAAAGGTGCAATAAGCTGATACAGGGCCGGCCCAAGACATTTTGCCTCCTGAAGCAAAGAACAAGATGGTGCCCCCACCCGTTTCTTGTACAAAAAGCAGAATGGACCATCAGTTGGATCTTCTTTCAATGCTGGCAATGGCACACCGTCCTCCACTTCACCTGAAGGCAGCCGTCCACCGTAGGGGTCATTTTGCAGGCCACGCGGCACACCACTTTTTCTTCCGGTACCCTGCTGATGCTTCCAAGCATCAGCCGCTTGAAGTGACTGCCTCACTCTGCCTAATGGTAGGGCTGACCCTGAGCTCATTCCTTCCATTGTCATTACTGAATTCTTAATAAAGTAATGCATACGATCTGTACCTGTTGTCCAAAAAACTTAAAAGAGGGTAGGTTTCTTTGTCTGGAAAAACACTTCTCTCTCTCTCTCTCTCTCTCCCCACCCCTCTCCCCTCCTTCCCTATATCGAATTCTGTGGGGATTCACTCATGAAAACTCTGTGGATTTAGAGTTACCTCCAGCAGTGTTCCCACCAGTGCTAGAGCTCAATATGGGGCATTGCAGTGGCAGGGGATGGCTGGGTGTTGGATGCAAACTGGGACCCACAGGATCCAAAGCCCCTTGTTCCCCTGACATGCCCATGGATCTGGGCCCCCAAACTATGCCAACCTGGGTCTGGCATGGTTATTTCCCCTGACATTGATGTCAATGGGAGGAAAAATAATCATTGTCATTAAAAATCTGCCGGGAAGGGGGGGTGGGAGAAGAAATGGCCTCACCATGTCCCAGCCTGGACCCAGAGAGCCAGCAGGGCTTAAGACATATCAGCTCATCCGCCATGGAAACTTGCTCCCCAGTCTTTATATATGCCAAGAGGAGTCATTCAGTGAAGGTTGGTGGCTCCGATGTCAGTGGGGCGGGAGATCCACTCCAGGTTCCAGTCAGAACCAGTCAGAATTCTCAAGGAGCTCTCCAAAGTGAGGAGACCAGAACCTTTCGTACACTTACTTATGCTAACAGTCACTATCCAAAAGCGTTGTTGTTGATACTATCAGTTGTAGTAGTACTAGTTGTTGTTACTTCATTGCAACTTCAAGTTATCTCTAAGCTTGACCAAAGTTGGCCTCAGTTCATGGCAAAATATATGACGCCTAGGAAGGTTTACCTGTGAACTTCAGTAGCGTTCGATTCATACTTGCAAGTTCAAACCCAGATGCTCGTTTCCCTCTTGTGTCCATTTCTCAGCCCACAAAAGGGGCTGGCAAGAGTTTGGTGATTATTTAGCCCTAGATGCAAAATGGGTTTTGTGTTTGCTTTACACTTGTTTTGCGTGAATGCATCTACCATGCACTTTCCTCTGTACTTGTCCTTTTCTAATAAATAAATGGAGAAGGCTTTCAATGGCTCCTAGTCCTGATGGCTCTATGCTACCTCCAGGATCAGAAGCAGTGTGCCTAGGTGCACCAGTTGCGGGGGAACTTGGGTGGGAGAGTGCTGTGGCACTCATGTCCTACTTGGGGGTTTCCCGTGGGCGGGTGACTGGCCATTGTGCGAACAGAATGGTAGTTTAGGTGGGCCCTTGGCCGGATCTAGCAGGGCTCTTATGTTCTTCAATAATAATTAAACTTAGTCACCCTAAAAAGGTAAAGGTAAAGGTGTCCCCAACCAGTCGTGTCCAAGTCTAGGGTGTGGTGCTGATCTCCATTTCTAAGCCGAAGAGCCAGCGCTGTCCGAAGACGCTTCCGTGGTCATGTGGCCGGCATGACTGAACACCGAGGTGCACGGAACGCTGTTACCTTTCCCGCCGAAGCGGTACCTATTTATCTACTTGCAATTTCTTGCTTTCGAACTGCTAGGTTGGCAGGAGCTGGGACTGAAGACGGGAGCTCACTCCGTCACGCGACACTCAGGTCCCGAACTGCTGTCCTGCCGACCTTCCGGTCTGCAGTTCAGCGTCTTAACCAACTTGAATTGGCTGGCCCATTGTCCCTGGAGCATTTTTTAAAAGCTGTTCCTTATTATGTGTGCCTGCTAGACAGTGGCACAGTGTGCGTGGGGGGAATGTGGGGCAAACTCAGTTCTGGGACTTCCGAGCAGGAATGGTGACATCATCTGCTAGAACAACAGGGAAAGGGAAACTGACTGGCTCTCCTTGCAATTTTGAACCCAGATTTTCCAAGATTCTAAATTGTATGGGGAGCTTCCATGAATACAGAAGGCTTCCCTCTGCAGACATTTGTGGAGGGCAATAAGGATGGCGACAGAAGGGGTGGTGACGTTAGCAGGTTCATTTGCACTCTCCCTATTCACAGGAGTAATTCAAACACATGAACAGGACATGTATGTATGTCTGTCTGTCTGTCTGTCTGTCTATCATCTATCTATCTATCTATCTATCTATCTATCTATCTATCTATCTATCTATCTGGCTAAATCTTAGAAATTGCCTCCCACCTCCCATTGCCCCGATGCCCAAGTCCTTTGTAGCCAACAATATGAACTGCTGTGACATCATGGAGTGTTCATAAACATTCTAACTGTGAAGTGAAAGCCTGGTTTGGGCTGCATCAAAAGTAGGGATGCTGGAGAAATTCTAGACAATCTAAAATGAGTTCGGGTTTCTCAGAATCCAACCTGCAGAATCTGCTATGGAACCCCCCACCCCACCCCCACCCCGGCCATGTGGAGTCTGTGGACTTTCAGATTTTTTTGGGTTACTTTCCTGAAATTTATGCAGATTTATTTGCAGGAAAATATGTATGTTTCTGCTGAGACTGGAAAATATACATAGGGAAAAGTTGAATGGAATGGGGGACAATATGCTAAATCTTACAAACTAAGGTAAATTATGGAAATTGTTGTGAACCCTCTTATGGAATCATTTGCGTATTTTTCCGCATACGGGAATAAAAATTTGAATCCATCTGTGAACGGACACCGGAACGAATGACACCACACTATCCACGGAACACACATGGGACAGATTTCACAAAATCCAGACGTCCTTAGTCAAAAGTTGCACAAGGTTTACAGACAAGGAAGTGTTGTCAATGTATAAAGGATAATCCCTCCCCCCTGCCCCTGCCCCATGCCCACTTTGCACAATGCAATAGCAAGACATGTATAGGCATGGTGTGTGTGCGTGTGTGTGTGTGTAGAGCTCCCTGTCTCCAGCTCAGTCTTTTGTATTGGCTCTTGGTCCATATCCAGCACTTCATCTTCTCCTTCTAGTTCTGGCAAGTTCTAGTACCTGGCTGGTTAGCTGCAATCCCTCATTCTTTCCCCGTTCCCCATTCCCCACCCCCTGCCACCTTGATCTGGTCAGGCCAGGTCAATGGCAAACCTGAAGTGCAGATTCTGGTTCTATGATTCACCAAGATGTTGCAAATACATTCATTTCTGTTTCTGGGATCTGAATGTCCTAGGATGACTTTGTATGAGGCAAATCAAACAAAATTGCTGTTAATTGCCTTTCGCAGGGCAGGGAAAGGTAATCTGAAATGACGCCTTTCTCCTCTTCCTTGTCAGGTGAACAAGTTTGGGGCCCTGACATTTACATGTTGGAATAGGCTTGGGACTGCAGCACATTCTATTCTTAGCCTCCCGAAAACTAAATTATGGGTGAAGACATACAAGCTGGGGATTGAAAATGAGCACAATTGGCATTGCCTGGGATAGACTGTGTCATGCAAATGTGCAAGAATTAATTACATAACCAGACATCTCTCTGAAAGCATCAGCTGGGTGAAAGAAGCAGCCAGGTATTTCCTGGGAATAAGCCTCCAGATCAGCCAAATGGAAAGGAGGTTTGTTGACATGGGGGAACGCTTCCCCAGAGAGAGACTAGCCCTCTGCTGACTGTTTTCCTGCTCGTGTGTAGGGCTGAAGTGGGGAGGGGGATCTGAACACACACACAAGCCCCGCCCCAACGTTCCTGTGTGCTCAGCTGCTCGTTAGACTGTCACATGTTGAGGTTTTTGCCCTATTAGGGTTGCTGATCTCAGGTGCCCTAGAAGCACAATTACCCGAATGCAGGGACGTATGGATTGTATAAAATCCATTCCATCTGTGTTTTGCAGATTGTCAGGTGGCTTTCATTCCATCATCTGCCCATTGACAGAATCGGATTTTTTTTTACATTTCCTGAATTTGCGCAAATTTGCGTTTGTGCAAATGCACAATTTCGCACATGTGGAGATGTGCAAATTCCCCCCAAATTTGCATTTCACACTTTAGCCTATGGGGGAAGCTCACATTTTTGGCTAGTTTTATCAAATTTTGTAAATTTTTCTATGATGAAATTCGCGCAAAATTCAGGAAAATTAGAAAATCGTCTGCAAGTCCATCGTGTCCGCTGGAGAAGAGAAAAGCTGGTCTGCTGTGGAATGTGCAAGTCGGATTCACAAAAGTCCGAACTCATTTGGTTTCACTGCGGATTTCTCCGACATCCCTACCTGAACGTGCTTACAGAGCCCTTTTCAGACCTTCATGCTCAATACACTTATGTGCACACCCATGTCCCCCTCCAAACTTTAGCCCTACACACAAGTGCTTTTGTATCTTGCTTTCTCATGAAGGACCAAGGAACCGGACATCATTGCATGCAACTATATCCTGGATTCCAGCTAGAGAGTTACTTGAAAGATATTTTTTAAATGCATACACAACAGAACAGTAGTTCTTCAGAGATCTCATTCTGGCTGAGCTGAACCCAAGAATGCCATTTTGGATTTTAGTGTGTGTGTGTGTGTGTGTGTGTGTGTATGTATGTAGAAGTTCAAAGGCCCACATTTGAATATAGAATCAAAGAGGTGGAAGGCATCTTGGAGAGCATGGCTCTGATGTCAGTGGGGTGGTGAATCCGTTTCAGGTTTCAGTGAGAACCAGTCAGAACTCTCAAGGAGCTCTCCAAAGTGGAATGGATTCACTGCCCCACTGACATTGGAGCCACCAATCTGCTCAGTGAAGGTTCTCCAATGCTGGATGCAACTACAGGATCGCTGACAAATGGCCTCCCAGCTGCTATTTAAATATCTCTAGGGAAGGGGAGCCCACCTGCTCCTGAGCCAGTCTGCCCCACAGTCAAACAGCCCTCACTGTTAGGAAGGTTCTCCAAATGCTTAGCTGAAATTTGCTTCCCTGCAATTTCCACTGCATTAGTTCTAGACATGCCATCTGGAGCAACAGAGAACACATCTGCTCCATCTTCTGCCCTTTGGATATTAGGGATGGGAGAGTAATTCATTGAAATCGCATTTTAATGCAAACTTACCTAATTCTGCATTTTCAAACCAACACACAAACCACACCTCAGTTATCCTTTGAACTTTGCACTGGTCAGAATTTTGCAATAAAGAAATGTGTACAAAAATGTGAATGTTGGTACACATAGAAATGCACTTTTATTTTTTTAAACACAGATAGCTGTAAAAATGCATTATTAGGAAAATGGCTTGCAAAAAAAATGTGTGTACAAAATTTGGAGAAATGCAGATAAACATATACAAATTTTCATGCAAACTTTTAAAAAAAGTTCTCAAAGTTTCAGATGAACCAAACTTAAGACTGGAAAAATGAGAAACTGATTAAAACTGAAATTGACAGATTCATCTATTGGATATTGGAAAGGAAGGAAGGAAGAAAGAAAGAGAAAGAGAAGGATGGAAAGAAGGAAGATCAGTATATTTTTAAATCCTTTGTTGTGGTGACTCTTTTTATCTCAGAATAATTATAACAAGGGCATTCACAGAGATCAGTGATCCCCTTTATTGTTACATCCCTTTCTTGTTTGGTATGCCCTCTCTAGCCTGTGTTGCACTCTTCCTGACTTCCAATTTAGCTGGATAATTTCTACAGTTCATGGAGGCGCAGAGGTCTATTCATGTTGTTTTAGCTGCAATGGCTATATGAGACCTCCATGTTCAGTGGCAGCCTACCTTTATGTACAGATGCTGGGGCTGGGGACAAAGAACAGAGAAAGAGCATTGCCTTCATGCCCCGAATTAGACTAATCTTTGGTCTGATCCAACTGGGCTCTTCATATTTTCTTAAGAGGTTTTTTTTCCGCCTCTGCGGAAGAGAGCTCACAACCTGAATTATTATTTGTGTTGTGAACCAGTGTAAGGGTGAAATTTAAGGGTTTTCAAATCTGTTACATTTTAGATTTGTATAAGAAGCAGACAGTAAACAAACAGCGCCCATTCCAAAGCCCTTGAAATCATAATATTTGAGGTGGCATAATTTTGTTTTAGAAATATAAATAATTTCTCCAATCAATCCACAAACAAATGAAACAATCAAGATTAAGACACCCTCTCTCCCTCTGTCTGTCTGTCTGTCTCTCTCTGTCTGTATATATATCTCACACACACACACATACAGTTCCACAGGAATTCACCATTAGGGTGAGTCACAGGATTATTTTTTTTTTAATCTCATTAAAACTTCTGCTGTGAAAATTACTGTCAGCCGAAAGGGCAGACACGATAACTCTTGATTAAATGAAATTGCATTGGGGTGTGGAATACATTATGGGCTTGTAGAAAGACTCACAGAGGCCTTGATTTGTCTGTTTGCGATAAGTGGCAACAGCTCACTGGCTAATGATGACGCTGGCACCTTCGGTAACGCTGTTCACTTGAGGGCCCCTGAGGCTGCACCAATGAATCCAGGCTAATAACAGTATGCATACATTGTTTGTTTGCAGCTTATAGAGAGCTCATCTGCACGTTATGCCAGCCTTCCCCAACCTGGCGCTCTCCAGATGTGTTGGACTACAAGTCCCATCACCCTGGTCAGCATGGGGATGATGGGAGTTGCAGTTAAACACATCTGGAAGGTAGGAGGCTGGGGAAAGCCCCAAATTATTGAATGATCTCCCCGACAAGGCCCGCCTGGCACCAACATTGTTATCTTTTCGGCACAAGGTTAAGGCCTTCCTTTTCTCCCAGGCATTCGGCAGTATATGATAAGTGTTTAATCGATCCTGGAATGTCTTATGGTTATGGTTGTTTGCTTTTGAGATTGCTTGTTTGAAGTTTTTTTAGATGTATGTTTCTTTTGTGTATATTGTCTGTTCATGTTTTTTTCTCAATAAATGGTTTTTAATCTCTGTATATTGCATTTTTAATGTTTTTAAACTTTGTAAACCACCCGGAGAGCTCCGGCTATTGGACAGTATAGAAATGTAATAAAGAAGAAGAATATTATGCAGAGAGGAATTGGATGACAGGGATTCTCAGGTTGAATCGGAAGGCCTCGTGGTCTTAGAATCATAGAATCATAGAATGGTAGGGTTGGAAGGGGTCAACAAGGCCATTGAGTCCAACCCCCTGCTCCATGCAGGAATCCAAGTCAGAGCATCCCTGACAGATGGCTGTCCAGCCTCATCTTGAATGCCTTCAGTGTGGGAGAGCCCACCACCTCCCTAGGGAATGGCTTCCACTGTCATATTGCTCTAACAGTCAGGAAGTTTTTCTTGATGTTCAGCCGGAATCTGGCTTCCTGTCACTTGAGCCCATTCTTCTGTGTCCTGCACTCTGGGATGATCGAGAAGAGATCCTGGCCTTCCTCTCTGGGACAACCTTTCAAGGACTTGAAGAGTGCTATCCTATCTCCGCTCAGTCTTCTCTTCTCAAGGCTACACATGCCCAGTTCTTTCAGTCTCTCCTCATAGGGCTTTGTTTCCAGTCCCCTGATCATCTTTGTTGCCCTCTCTAGTTTGTCTGCATCCTTCTTAAAATGTGGTGCCCAGAACTAGGGATATACAAAACTCACTTACCTTTGCTCCGTCCCTCCCCCAGGAATCCTCGACGGGGCGGGGAGGGAGGCGATCCAGTCCTCCCCACCGGAATCCTGGATGGGCGGCTCCACTCTGCGGCCAGGCCGCAGAGCAGCCGGCCAGGGCCATCTGCAGCCGGATTTCCGGCCGCGGATGGCCTGGTGCGGATGCAAATGGTGGCCGCCATAGCGGCCACCATTTGCATCCATCCAGACAGCCATGATAGATTCTTACGTAGCCTATCAAGGCTAAGCTCAAAAAAACAAAACAAAAACGCAGCATAGGCAAACGGCGGCGGCTACGGCAGCCACCATTTGCATTCCCTATTTTTCGCCGATTTATCTTATGTAAATATTTACGTAAGATAAAATGGCGAAAAAAAGGGGAATGCAAATAGTGTAGTGGACGCTATTTGCGTTCTCTTATTTTTCACCGTTCTAGCTTACGTAAATATTTATGTAGGCTAGGATGGCGAAAAATAAAGGAACGCAAATAGCGTCCACTGCGCTATTTGTGTTCCCCTTTTTTTCACCGTTTTATCTTACGTAAATATTTACATAAGATAAATCGGCTAAAAATAGGGAATGCAAATGGCGGCCACCGTAGCCGCCGCCATTTGTGTACGCTGCATTTTTGGGGTTTTTTTGAGCTTAGCCGTGATAGGCTACGTAAATTCTTATGTAGCCTATCACGGTCCAAGGATGCCAATGGTGGCGGCAGCAGCCCTGCTGAGGCCAGCCAGGAGACCAGCTGCCGGAGCCGCCGCTCGAGCTGCTGCCGCCGCTGCATCTGCCACATCCGCCCCAGGTAAGTGCCATCCTGGGGGGATTCCGCAGGGGGCAGGGGGGCAGGAGGCTGTTCCACCACGGATTCCGGGGGGCCGGATTCTAAAGAATCCGGCCTCAATGGAATCCGTGGCAGAATTCTCCGCCATCCCTACCCAGAACTGGACACAGTACTCCAGATGAGCCCTAACCAGTGCTGAGTAGAGGGGAACTAGTACTTCCCGGGATTTGGAAGCTATGCTTCTATTAATGCAGCCCAAAATAGCATTTGCCTTTTTGGCAGTCACATCACATTGTTGGCTCATATTCAGCTTGTGATCGACAACAATTCCAAGATCCTTCTTCCTTGTAGTGTTGTTGAGCCATCCCCCATCTTGTAACTGTGCATTTGGTTTCTTTTTCCTAGGTGCAGAACTTGGCATTTATCCCTATTAAATGTAATTCTGTTGTTTTCTGCCCAGCGCTCCAGTCTATCAAGATCACTTTGAATTTTGTTCCTGTCTTCCAAAGTATTAGCTATCCCGCCCAATTTTGTGTCATCTGCAAATCTGATCAGCATTCCCTGCACCTCCTCCTCCAAATCATTAATAAAAATGTGAAAGAGCACTGGGCCCAGGACTGAGCCCTGCAGTACCCCACTCGTTACCTCTCCCAAGTTTGAGAAGGTCCCATTGATAAGCACTCTTTGAGTCCGATTCTGTTGCCAACTGTGGATCCACCAGATGGTTGTTTCATCTAGCCCACTTTGAGCTAGTTTGCTCATCAGGATATCATGGGCCACTTTGTCGAAAGCTTTGCTGAAGTCGAGGTATATTATGTCTACAGCATTCCCACTGTCCACAAGGGAGGTTACTTGATCAAGAAATGAAATCAGATTCATCTGGCAGGATTCGTTCTTGACAAATCCATGTTGGCTTCAAGTAATCACTGCATTGTTTTCAAGGTGCTTACAGATGGATTGCTTTATCATCTGCTCCAGAATTTTCCCAGGGATTGATGTCAGACTGTCTGGTCTGTAGTTCCCAGGTTCCTCCTTTTTACCCTTTTTGAAGATAGGGACAACGTTAGCCCTCCTCCAGTCATCTGGCACTTCTCCCGTCCTCCATGATTTCTCAAAGAGAATAGACAGTGGTTCTGAGAGTTCTTCTTTATTACTCTAGGATGTAATTCATCTGGCCCTGAAGATGTGAACTCATTCAAAGTAATTGGGTGTTCCTTGACCATATGCCTATTGATCTCAAGCTGCAATCCTGCCCCTTCAGCCTGTACTTCGCCTTTGCCAGGGGGTCATAGACCTTCTTTTGGGAGAAGACTGAGCCAAACTAGGAACTGAGCACCTCTGCCTTTTCTTTGTCATCTGTTATCATTTTGCTATCCTGATTTAATAGTTGAACCACCATTTCTTTCCTCTGCCTTTTACTATGCACGTAGCTGAAGGAAGCCTTTTTGTTGCTTTTAGCATCCCTCACTAACCTCAGCTCGTTCTCAGCTTTCGCCTTCCTGACGCCATCCCTGCAATTCTGTGCTACCTGCCTGCACTCTTCCTTTGTTGCGTGGCCTTCTTTCCACTTCCTATATGTGTCCTTTTTTGTTTTCAGGTCATCTCTAAGCTTTTTGTGAAGCCACATTGGCTTCTTCTGTTGTCTTCCACCTTTTCTTCTTGTTGGAATTGTTTGTAATTGTGCCTTGAGAATTTCCTTGTTTAAAAGCTCACACCCATCTTGGACTCCTTTTCTCATTAGAGTCGCTTGCCATGGGACCTTACTGATCATTGTTCTGAGTTTATTGAAATCAGCTTTCCTAAAATCCAGGGTATGTGTTTGACTACACTCGGCTTTTGCTTCCCTTAGAACCAGGAACTCAAGTGCAACATGGTCGCTTTCCCCCAGAGTTCCTGTAACTGCTACTTTATCCACTAAGTCATCTCTGTTGGTTAGGATCAAGGTAAGGATAGCTGATCCTCTAGTTCCTTCCTCTACTTTCTGTAGGAGGAAGTTATCCGCCACACAAGTCAGGAATTTCCTGGAGGGGCCATGTTTTGCAGAATTTGTCTCCCAACAAATATCGGGGAAATTGAAGGCTATTTGCTTTTCAAAGTTTCATCCTCATCTTCTCCTTGATTGGGTGGCCGGTAGTAGACTCCGACCAGCAGGTTTCTTTTATTCTTTGCTCCATTTATTTTGATTCAGATGCTCTCGATGGGGCTACCAAGCTCATCCTCCTGTATTTCTGTGCAGAGATATGTATTTTTCACATATTGTGCAACCCCACCTCCCTTTCTGTTCCTCCTGTTCTTTTTGAACAAGTTATATCCTTGAATTGCTGTATCCCAGTCACGAGAGTCATCCCATCAAGTCTCAGTTACACCTATCAAGTCATAATTTCCTTCTTGTATTAAGAGTTCAAGTTCGTTCTGTTTGTTTCCCATACTCTGGGCATTAGTATATAGACATTGAAGAACATGTGCTTCATAGTCTGGCTTTCTTCCTACATGTGTCTGAAGACTATTATTGGGCACTATTAGAGCTGTTCTCTCCGCTGTGGTGCATGAGACTTCGTCCATTGTTACCCCCAGCTTTACATCTCCCTTCCCCGTAGGATTCAGTTTAAAGTCCCCCTGATGAAGTTCTTCATGCTGTGGCCAAACACATTCTTCCCAGCCTTTGTGAGGTGCAACTTGTCCCTTGCCAACAGGCCATCTTCCAGGAAGTATAGCCCATGGTCCAAGAATCCAAATCTTTCGTGCCGGCACCACCTTCGTAGCCAGTCATTCACCCGGAGTATTTTCCTTTCCCTTTCTATCCCTCTTCTAACTACTGGAAGGATGGATGAGAAAACTATCTGGGCCCCAAAGTTCTGGAGTTTCCTTCCCAAAGCTTCAAAGTCTGACGTGATCTCTTCGTAGCTCTGCTTGGCAGTATCATTTGTTCCCACATGGATGAGAAGAAAGGGATACCTGTCAGTGGGCTTTATGAGTGCAGACAACCTTTCAGTTATGTCTCTAATCCATCCTCCTGGGAGACAACATACCTGGTGAGTCCACGGGTCTTCACAACATACTTGGGTCTCGATCCCACCCAGCAAGGAGTTTCCCACAACTACTGCTCTTCTCTTCTTGTTGTTGTAGGCCTGGGTTTCATCGCCTCTGCTTGACTGACCTTCAGCCTCTTGCTCACTCTCATGCAGGTTCCCCTGTAATTCTTCCTCTGCAGGCTGTCCTCCAGTCTCATCCTCAAATACTTGGAATCGGTTCCACAGCTCCACTGCTTCCACTGGTGCAGAGTGGCATCTAGTTCTTCTGCACCTAACTGTCACCCTTTTCCAAGGAGTATCCTCTACTGCATTTTTCCTCACCTCAGCATTTCCCACTTCTGCCTCAGCTTGCTGTTGCTCTTCAAGCTTCTGGTCTTCACTTTGCTGCTGTAGTTCCACCATTCTGTCCAAGAACTCTTCATGTTCTCTTATTCCCCAGGGGGTCGACAGTCGCCGCTTCAGTCCTCTTACTTTTTCTTCCAGCAGCGTGATCAACTTGCACTTGTTGCAGGTGTAGGCCATGTTGTTCTCAGGCAAGAAAACAAACATTGCACACACCTTGCAGGTCACCACCACTGGAGAGTCTTGTCCTTCCATAGCCTCTTTTCCCTTTTGTGTTTAGCTTTCTGATTGTTCTAGACTAGCCTGTGCCTGCTCCTCTACTCACTAGAGGTTAAAAGCAGAGTCCCACTGGTGCGGAAGTGTGTGTTACAAGAAAAATAATTAAAAAAAAGAGATTTAGGAGCCTCCCCCTTGACCTCCCCTGCCAATCTCCCCTGGCCAACTCCTGTTTGCTCCCTCTGTTCGTTCACTCTGGTCGCTCGCTCTCTGGGAGCTTGCTTGCTTCTGTAGTCCCTGGAACAGCTGGAGCAGCTTCCTCTGCTCTGCTCAGCTGGGAGGCGGGAAACAGACTGAAGCTTCCTGCCCACACAGCTGCTGGGAGTACTCAGGCCACACCCCCTCAATTCAGTTGGAGCTCTCAGGAGCACCTGGTGAGCTCACAGCCACTTAGAAGGATAAAGGGCAGCCCCCTGGGCTTCCTGCAGTCCACTTACCTCTTTGCCTTTGTCTCCTTCATCTCCTTTGTCTCTTCTACCACTGCAACTCCCCTGGCCAACTCCTGTTTGCTCCCCCTGTTTGCTCGCTCTGGTCGCTCGCTCTCTGGGAGCTTGCTTGCTTCTGTAGTCCCTGGAACAGCTGGAGCAGCTTCTTCTGCTCTGCTCTGCTCAGCTGGGAGGCGGGAAGCAGACTGAAGCTTCCTGCCCACAGCTGCTGGGAGTACTCAGGCCACACACCCCAATTCAGTTGGAGCTCTCAGGAGCACCTGGTGAGCTCACAGCCATTCAGAAGGATAAAGGGCAGCCCCCTGGACTTCCTGCAGCCCACTTACCTCTTTGCCTCTGTCTCCTCTGTCTCCTTTGTCTCCTTTGTCTCCTCTGTCTCCTTTTTCTCCTTTGTCTCCTTAAGGAGCCAGCTGGGACTGGAATAGGGCTGTGCAACCTGAGCCCCAGTGATTGACAGACAGTATGAAGCTTCTTTGTTGGCCAGCCCTGGGGCAAATACTAGGAATCTTCTCCTCTGCCCTTCCCTTCTTGGTTGGAAGAGCAGAACTTTCTGTCTTCTGAATTTCAGCTGCCAACCTTTCAGTGCAGGGACCCTGTGCTGGAGAAGACATAAGACTCCTGCTCTAGATTTGGGTGTGGTCATCCAACAGTCTCCCATGGCCTGGTCCTGACAGGGGTGATCCTTTAGCTTTTGAAAAGCCCTGTTCTCATTGAACCTAAACGGTAAGGTCCACCTAGACAGGAGGAAAAGCAAGTGGGTTAATGGAGCAGAGTCAAACAGACCCCCCCCCCAAAGGACCAAAGGGGTGCTGGAAATAATATCAAGGCCATTCCCTCCAGTCAGTTGGCTGACACCTCCACAGCCTCATGAGCAGTTGATTTAAAACACTCTTAAGTGTGTCAATAAAAAAAGGCTTCCGCAGCTGAGATGCTGTTTCCTCCTTTTCTGCCGCTCCACATTACCATGGCAAAGTCTTTCCGCCTTGCAATATTGCTGTCATCTTGCTCACTGCCTCCCCCAACCCCTGATCCATAATTCACCTCCTTTTGATTGTTCTGTCATTCTAAGACTTTAGATAATGGACCATTATTCTCTGAATATTGCTATTATAGTTTATTAATAGGCTCAGGGAAAATTTATAGCTGCAAACTCAAGGAGATTAGCAATTGCAGTGCTGTCGTTCTCCTGATGGGTGATTAATTTCAGCAACACAGTTGACAGGAGGGAAGAACCCTGGGTCCCCATCTCCCTCCTTCAATTTGTAGCAGCATTCTTGACCTTAATCCATGTAGCTCAGGCTGTCTCTGGTCTCCAAAGTGATGGAGCCAACAAGGGACGGGTGCTTTTGAAAGATAGCCAGAACTGCTGAGAAGGCCAGGTTGGTACAGGTAGCTGTGATGGCTTCTGCTTTTCTCCTTCAGACATCACTGGCAAGGCAATGGTCACTGAGTTCCCCAAATTTCTCCTGACCTGGAGAACTGCACAGATTGCAGGAAATCTGTCAGTTCAGGTTTCTCTGTTCCTCATTTTTCCAACCTTAAATTCAGTTCATCCTGAATTTGAGAATTTTTCTGATCTTAAGCTTGGTTCATCCCAAGTGTTGATTTTTTAAAAAGTTTGCATGAAACTGTATATGCATTTCTCCTAATACATACACTTTTTGTATGCAATTTTGCTTGATTACACATTTCTGCAAGCAATTTTTCCTAATATAATGCATGTATAACATTATTTTGTTGTTCTTTGTTGTTGTTGTTCAGTCGTTCAGTCGTGTCCGACTCTTCATGACCCCACGGACCATAGCACACCACGCCATCCTGTCCTGCGCTCTCTCCTGGAGTGTGCTCAAGTCCATATTCATTGCATTGGTGATGCTATCTAGCCATCTCATCCTCTGTCGTCCCCTTCTCCTTTTGCCTTCAGTCTTTCCCAGCATCAGTGTCTTTTCCAGTGACTTTTCTTTTCGCATTAGGTGGCCAAAATAGTTGAGCTTCAGCTTCAGTATCTGTCCTTCCAATGAGCAGTCAGGGTTGATTTCCTTTAGGATGGACTGATTTGACCTCCTTGCAGTCCTGGGGACTCGTAAGAGTCTTCTCCAGCACCACAGTTCGAAAGCATCAATTCTTCGGCACTCAGCCTTCCTTATAGTCCAGCTCTCAAAGCCATACGTTGCTACTGGGAAAACCATAGCTTTGATTATACGAACCTTTGTCGGCAAGGTGATGTCTCTGCTTCTGACTATGCTGTCTAGGTTTGCCATAGCTTTCCTCCCAAGGAGCAAGCGTCTTTTAATTTCATGGCTACAGTCACCGTCTGCGGTGATCTTGGAGCCCAAGAAAATAAAATCTGTCACTGCTTCCATTTCTTCCCCTTCTGTATGCCAGGAAGTGATGAGGCCAGATGCCATGATCTTCGTTTTTTTAATGTTGAGTTTCAAACCAGCTTTTGCACTCTCCTCTTTCACCCTCAACAAGAGGCTCTTGAGATCCTCTTCGCTTTCTGCCATTAGGGTGGTATCGTCTGCGTATCTGAGGTTGTTGATAATTCTCCTGGTAATCTTAATTCCGACCTGTGATTCATCCAACCCGGCGTTTCTCATGATGTACTCTGCATATAAATTAAATAAGCAGGGCAACAATATACAGCCTTGTCATACTCCTTTCCCAATTTTGAACCAACTGGTTGTTCCATGTCCAGTTCTTACTGTTGCTTCTTGACCCTCGTACAGGTTTCTCAGGAGACAGGTAAGGTGGTCTGGTACTCCCATCTCTTTAAGAATTTGCCACAGTTTGTTGTGATCCACACAATCAAAGGCTTTAGCATAGTCAATGAAGCAGAAATAGACATTTTTCTGGAATTCTCTTGCTTTCTCCATGATCCAGCGAATGTTGGCGTTATGATCTCTAGTTCCTCTGCCTCTTCTAAACCCAGCTTGTACTTCCAGTAGTTCTCGGTTCACATACTGCTGAAGCCTAGCTTGTAGGATTTTGAGCATCACCTTGCTGGCAAGTGAAATGAGCGCAGTTGTACGGTAGTTTGAACACTCTTTGGCATTGCCCTTCTTTGGAATTGGAATGTAAACTGACCTTTTCCAGTCTTGTGGCCATTGTTGAGTGTTCCAAATTTGTTGGCATATTGAGTGCAGCACTTCAACAGCATCATCTTTTAGGATTTTAAATAGCTCAGCTGGAATACTGTCATCTCTGTTAGCTTTGTAGTTAGTAATGCTTCCTAAGGCCCACTTGACTTCACTCTCTAGGATGTCCGGCTCAAGTTCAGTGACCACACTATCATGGCTCTCAGGGACATTCAGATCTTTCCTGTATAGTTCTTCTGTGTATTCTTGCCACCTCTTCTTAATCTCATCTGCTTCTGTTAGGTCCCTGCCTTCTTTGTCCTTTATCATGCCCATCTTTGCACAAAACGTTCCCTTGAGATCTCCGATTTTCTTGAAGTGATCTCTAGTCTTTCCCATTCTATTGTTTTCTTCGATTTCTTTGCATTGTTCATTTAAGAAGGCCTTCTTGTCTCTCCTTGCTATTCTCTGGAACTCTGCATTCAGTTGGATATATCTTCCCCTTTCTCCCTTGCTTATCACTTCCCTTCTTTCCTCAGCTACTTGTAAAGCCTCATCAGACAGCCACTTTGCTTTCTTGCATTTCTTTTTCTTTAGGATGGATTGAGTTGCTGCCTCCTGAACAATGTTACAGACCTCCGTCCATAGTTGCTCAGGCACTGTATCTATCAGGTCTAATCCCTTAAATCTATACCTCACCTCCACTGTATATTCCTAAGGGATATGATTTAGGTCATACCTGAATGGTTTAGTGGTTTTCCCTACGTTCTTCAATTTAAGCCGAAATTTTGCGATAAGAAGCTCATGATCTGAGCCACAGTCAGCTCCAGGTCTTGTTTTGACTGACTGTATGGAGCTTCTCCATCTTTGGCTGCAAAGGACATAATCAATCTGATTTCGATATTGACCATCTGGTGATGTCCATGTGTAGAGTTGCCTCTTGTGCTGTTGGAAAAGAGTGTTTGCTATGATCAGCATGTTCTCTTGGCAAAACTCTATTAGCCTTTGTCCTGCTTTGTACACCAGGGCCATGCTTGCCTGTTATAACATTATTTACACTAATATAAACCTTTTTGCATGCATTTCCCCCTAATATGCACATTTTAGTACACATTTTTTTTAATTGGAGAGCTCTGTTGCAAAGTTTGGAGCCATGTGAATTTTAAAGGATAACTGAGTTTTGGTTTGTGTATTGGTTTGAAAGTGTGAAATTCGGTCCCCTCATCCCTATTCCTCCCTCAGAACTCCGAGGAGGTAGAAGAGGACTTCTGTCTGCAAGATTTGAACCAGTGGAGGCTGGTGGCTCCAAGGTCAGTGGGGAAAAGTCAGTGCAAAGCACCTTGGAGAGCTCCTTTAGGGTTCTGACTGAAATCTGGAGCAGATTCACCACCCCGCTGACACTGGAGCCACCAGCCTCCACTGAACTGAGCCAACATTTTTCTTATATTCCATTCCCACTTAGCACATCTGCCTGGGACTCTAGGGCTTGAACCAAGAACCTGAAGCTATGAGGCTGGTAGCCAGCCTAATGAGCTCTCCGTGTCATTGTCTGCTCAATCATGTTCAGGTACACCAAGGAATGGAGGTGTGCAACATTGGTCCCTGTGATTGGCAGGCACTAGGAACTGTCTGGATTGGCCAGGCTTGGTATACATTCCAGGAAACCATCCTTCTGCCTTTGCCTGACCAACAGAGCTGGACATCCAGCCTGCTGCCTGCATTTCAGGATCTGGCCAATTTCAACAGCCCTCAGAGGCCCGGTGCTGGACAATGTTTGCCTTACAACTGGATTTGAGGTGTTTCATGAGCCCCAGCCTGTCCCTATCAGTCGCAACCAAAGCCAATGGTGGGGGAACGTTTCAAGAAGAACCAGGCCATTTAACCCAGGAATCATGGGAGTTCTAATACAACACTCAGCTTTGGAACGCTGCTCCAAGATCTCAGGTAAAAGTCTCTCCTATCCCTGTGAGTTGAGACCTTTGATTTGGGACACCCAAGCTCTGACTCCAAGGCCTCATGTAAGTGAAACACTGACATGTGCCCCATCTATCTGGACAAGCCATCGGGCAGCTAAAATGGCCAGTGCCCCATACGCGGTGCTAGCAGAAAAAGCTCCCAGTGTCGTCTTGTGAATGTGGCAGCAGAGGTGAATTAATGTCATCAGCATGCTGAGTAAACACAGGTGTCTTAATGCACAACTTTCGCAGCGGCAGAGGCAGCCAGTCGTGTTCCGCGGGATGCCCTGTATGCTTCCGTGGGCAGCGTGTGGTGGCAAGGAAGGCCTCCTTGGGTGGCTTGGGGCGTGTGCGGGGGTGGGGTGGTGGTTTCCCTCTTCTCTTCTTCCGGCAGCTTTGTTGCCCTTCCCTGTTCCAGCAGAGGTCACGGGGATCTTCTTACTGTAGAGCAGAGCCAATGCAAACATTTTGGGTGGGGCAGAACGATTTCAGCTCAGCATTCCTCGAACGGCGCAACATGTCGACATCGCTCGTTGCTTTGCCTGCTGTCACCTGAGCTGGAAGAGTTTCCACAGTTCAGCTTCAGTGACATTGAGTTAGTCACCCAGCCTGGGGGTGCTAATGAGAGGGAGGGGAACCAAAGGATTGAGAGAGAGAGAGAGAGAGAGAGAGAGAAAGAAAGAAAGACGTGCTCCCAAGACAAGTTTTTCAGTTTGCCTGACAAATGCTAAAGCTTGGGTGACTTTTATGAGAGGGAAAAGGTGGAAAGTCCCACCTTCTTTACTGGGGTAATTGTCTTCCTCAGGGAGGCACCCAGGCAAACTAACCAATCTATAATAACTGAGTTTATAGCTCAATTGCTCAGTCAGCAAACATCTTCCTAGAAAGACAGTGGAGTGGAGTCACTCAAATTTAATTTTTAATTCCCCAGGTATACATATAACAATAGTTCAAGGCTGGTCCTTCTCCTCTAACTCCTCGTCCTCCTCCTTGTGGCTTATCCCTTAATATTTGGTCTTTAAAAACCAAAGTTATCTGCAACTTCGTCCAGATAGATATCCACTTTTCCTCTATATCTAGTGCAGGAATGGGACCCATGTGGCCCTCCTGATGTTTTAACCTACAGTTCCCATCAGCCCTAGGCAACATAGCCAATGGTGAGGGATCATGGGAGTTGTAGGCCAAAACATCTGGAGGGCCACTAGTTGCCCACCCCTGCTCTAGTGAAATCCAACTTTGAAACCCTACAGCTCTTTTGGAATCGCTTGATGCTGTCTCACCAAGACTTCAAGACAGAACTTTCCATATCCTTGGTTGCTCTCTGGGGAAAACTGTCCAATTGACTCCTGTGGATGACGGGCCAGACCAGGATCTACCATCACAGACCTGGTGAGCATGTGTGTGCATGTATGAGGGAGGGATCTGCCTCTATTTCCTCCCAGGTCTGTAGGGGATGCTTGCTCCCCCCGCCCAATGAATGCTTCTCCTGCGCTTTGTGGCTCCTCTGCACTCATCTTGCCTTGTCACCCCAGCCCCTTTCTTCCCATCTGATCCCACTTCCATCTCCGTGCTGGAGCAGTCATACCAAAATGTACTTATTACATCATTCCCCCCTCACCTTTTTCTCCAAGGAAGTCAAGGCAGTGCACATAGTTATCCCTCCCTCTTTTATCCTCACAACATCCCTGTGAGGTAGGTTAAGATGGAAGATAGTGAGTGGCCCAAGATCACCCAGTGAGCTTCATGGCTAAATGGGGACTTGAACCCAGCCTGTCTTGGGCCCAGTTCAACTTTTTAGCGATGAACTCTGTCTGTTTGCCTCTCTCTCTCTCTCTCTCATGGCCAGATGCAGATATCCTGCCTGAGAACTCATACCTAAAACTTTTAACCCAGGTGGGATGTCTGGTCTCTTCTGAAAGAGACCACATTTCCTTACCAATTTCCAGAGGGGCAGTCATGCTAGTCTGTTCCAGCAAAAACAACAAAGAGTCCTGTGGCCCCTTAAAGACTGAGGGCAAAATCCAACATAAGTCCTACTAAGAGTACACCCATTGAAATGAATGGGTCTCCAGTCAGTCAGGACTAACTTAAATTCAATTCATTTCAATGGGATTATTCTAAGTAGGACTTACGTTGGATTTAACCCTAACATATTTATTCCCGCATAAGCTTCCATGGACTATAGCCCACCTCATCAGATACATGACACGTTACGTCGAGTTGCAGGTATATACACCTGGTGGGGTGGGTGAGAAAACAATGAGCTCAGAATGTTTAGTGTCCCCCCGCCCCATGTCTATATGTACCTGCAACTTATTTCTGGAGCTCTGCCAACCTGGCACCCTCCGGATGTGTTGGACTACAACTCCCATTACCCATGGCCACCATGGTGAGGATAATGGGGGTTGTAGTCCAACCCGTTGGGGAAGGCTGCTGCAGCTGCTCTGTGACATTGGCAAGGGCTGGGTGAATCTATCCCAATCCAGCAAAATGCAAACATTTGTGGCTTCTTTTGGCTGCCCTCACCTTCCTCCCTTAATCCTACTCTCCGTGGGCAGCATCATCGGTGCCCTTTGGGAATCGCCCTCCTCCCATGTGCTGCTCTGCCAAGAGTCGCTGACGTTCCCTTGCACCAGGCAAACAGCTCCAGGTACTTTGTGGAGCGTATGTTGAATGTCGTGGCAAGAGTGTTAATCCCCTGAACAAACAACAGGCCTATTATCAAGCGCAGCACTCGGTGTCTTTGGCTCTTTTAGCAACTTGGAAGAGCACCCTTGGAAAACGCCCACTTGGCAATGTTTGTTCTGCCATTTGCCACTCCCCACTGGGTGGTAGAAGCTTTCAGAGCAGCCACAGTCAGCTTCCCCGTGGGAAGAGATTGCGGAGTTATTTGTAATAAACCCGTACACATAGAGCAGGTGAAGTGCAAGCCGGGCGAGTCTTGAAATAGCACCAGTCCTCCAAAGAGTGGCAAACCGTCCTTGTGATGCTCAGAGGTGGCTTTTTTGTGACCCGTCTGCCCAACTCAAACATCTTTCTCTTTCTCCACCAGATTCTGACAGCCGTCACCAGTTTCTTCAGCCTCCTCCCCAGGCAGGGTACGGCACAACATTTCAGGGCCTACAAGCAGCCACAAGCCATCGAAGCCCGTTAAGAAAGCATCTTCAGCTATCAAGCCGTATGAACATCTAGTGAAAAGACCATCTCTCTGCTTGGTCTTGCAGAAGGGTACGCCCCTTGGGACAGACTCATAATGCAGATTTCCACCTGCGTTGACAGATAGGGAAATCAAAGCATGGGGATAATGGCTTGCCCAAGGTCATGCAGCAGGGGCGGGGAAGCTCTTTCAGCCCAAGAGCCAAATTCCATTTCAGAGAAGCACTCTGGGGCCGCATTCCAGTGATGGGTGGGACCAAAGGCAAAGCGGGCAGAGCCAACCACACCAAAAATACCAGCCAATTTTAACTTAAAGCACTTTCCGCCAGTAACTCTGCCTTAGGAGAGGCATTTTGACCCTTTAGAATGGGGAGAAAAACTGTGCAAAATCCAGGAAACCAGCAAAGAAAGGGGAAAAGGAAGAGGGTGTGGCCAGATTTGGCCTCTCAGCCTGAAGTTGCCAGCGTGGTGTAGTGGGGAGAGTATTGGGCCAGGAGCCGGGAGATCCAGGTTCTAGTCCCCACTCAGTCATGAAACTCACTGGGTGACTTTGGGCTCATCAGACAGACTCTCAGCCCAACCTCTCTCGCAGGGTTGTTGTTGTGAGGATAAAATGGAGAGGAGGAAGATAATGTAAGCCGCGTTGGGTTCCTTGCAAGGGGAAAAAAGGTGGGATATAAATGCAATAAATAGATAAATAAATAAATAAGTTCCCCACCCCTGTTCTACACTGAATCCAAAGCAGAACTGAGCTTTGAACCCAGGTCTCTGGAATGAAAATTCTGCTCCTTCTCCACTGGACTGCATCACATGGAAGAAGACTTTGAAAAGGCACCCCCCCCCCCAAGCTCCACACCACTTCGGGAAGCTGGAAGGATACAAGGCGCATTCCTTTTAGGGAGCCAGCTTTCTCCCTGCATTTGTGCAAGGGTGCCTTAGCCCTGCCGCTCTGAATACTTCGTCTCCGTTTCCGTCCGTTTGCCATTCCGCCTTGCGTGGAAAGTGGCGGCCCTTCCCTTTCAACACATCCCATCTTGTTTGCAAAGAAGGAGGCCTGTCTGATTCTGCTTTTGGACTCCCCCAAACCTGATTCATCTTCTGTGAATGTTCCAATTGTGCCGCCTCGCCTGGGTGTCACATTGGGAGGGGAATGCCAGAGAATTCAAGCGATGGGGACTTTTGTGTCTCTGTGTGTGTTATTTTGCTTTTTTTCTCACTCTGGTCCCTTTATGTTGCTATCCCACCTCCTCTCCTGCTGCCCTCTGGCCCCCGGCCTCCCCCTCTTCCTTCTCTTTCCCCTTCCTATTGAAATGTCAGATGCAGCAGTTGTCTGTAGCTGAAAGAGGGGCACCCCGGTGGGAACAAAATGCCCTTCTAACCCAGCGGAATAAATAGAGGCCTCTTCCTCTCTTTGGCGCCTTCTTCGGTCCCACATCCTGAGCAGATTTTCTGTTCGTGGCAGCCAGGGCAGGCAATAAGCAGGCAGTTTCTTTTCACCTGGCGGCGTGTGAATGATGGGGGCAGCATCTCCATTGACGCCGCTGTTTTTCCCACCAAAGGAAATGTTGGTGCAGAGAGCGCATTTGCTGGGCTTGTAGTTTGGGTCAGTGGAGGCTGGTGGCTCTGATGTCAATGGGGCGGTGAATCCACACCGGGCTTCGCACCCTGGAGAGCTCCTTGAGAGTTCTGACTGGTTCTGGCTGAAACCTGGAGCAGATTTACCGGCCCACTGACATCGGAGCCACCCGCCTCCACAGAAAGAGTCTCTTCTGCTTTGGGCCCCTGTACTTTGTAGAATGGGAAATTATCCTGATGGCAGAGAAGCCGTTTGTGTGGGTGCTAAGAACAGAGAGTCAGCAACACTTAGCATCATCTTCCGTCCCCCTAACCTGCACTGTGCACACAAACAGAATACTTCCATGACCTAAGAACAACTTTGCTGTAGCTCTAAATGCAAGGGTTAAGTAGCTATACTTGTTTTTCAGGCTTGCACATTTTGTGGCTTCTTAAGAGCCGGCCCCCTATCTTTTCATAAATTAACATAACGAAAGCCCTGCTGGATCATACAGAGGTGGGTTCATCCAGTCTAGCTACAGCCTTTCCCTTAAAGATTCTAGTCCTCATGGTTCTAAATCCGGATTGGGTGACTTGTGGCCTTCCAGATGTTTTGGCCTACAACTCCTGTTAGGCCTAGCCAGCAGAGCCAATGGTGGGGGATCATGGGAGTTATAGGCCAAAACATGTGGAGACTTAGAAGTAGCTCATCCCTGGTCCAGTCCATCATCCTGTTTCCCACAGTGGCCAACCAGGTGCCTCTGGGAAGCCCTCAAGCAGGACATGAAGGCAAGGGTCCTCTCCTGCCAGCCTCTCTGTCTCCCCCCCCATGAATTGGTATTGAGAGGTACACTCCCCCTGAACATGGAGGTTCCACTGAGCTGTCACATGGTTGATAGTTGTCAACAGACCCTCTTCTCCATGAATTTGTCTGAACCCTCTAAAAAGCCATCTAAGCTAGTAGTTGCCATCACATCTTGTAGTAGCATATTGCCCAGGTAACTGTGTGTCATGTGGAGAGAAGGGCTTCCTGATGTATGGCCTGAACCTACAGACAACTTTTCAGGGCGATCCTAAGTTCTAGTATCATGGGAGAGACATCACATGTATTGTCTGTCTACTTCCTCCACACTGGACTTCTATAATGCCCCAACTCCCTTAATTGTCTTTTCCCCTGAATTGGGGTGGAGAATGTGTGGCCCTTGGCCTAACTACATCTGGCCCTTGGGCTCCTTTCAAAGGCCTTCAGCAGGTGACCAGTTCAGGCGTCTGGCAAGAGTGGTCTGTTTCTTCTCCAGAAGCCCACTAGGTGGTGAGGAAGAGGGAGAGGGGTGGGGAGAAGAAGAATGGAGTGATGAGAGAGAGAGAGAGGTGAGAGAGGTGTGAGAGAGGGAAGGGGTGACCAAGAGGGAGGAGGGTGACAGAGAAAGAAAGAGAGAGAGAGAGAGAGGCATGAGAGAGGGAAGAGGGTGACCAAGAGTGAGGAGGGTGACAGAGAAAGAAAGAGAGAGAGAGAGAGAGAGAGGCATGAGAGAGGGAAGAGTGTGACCAAGAGTGAGGAGGGTGACAGAGAAAGAAAGAGAGAGAGAGAGAGAGAGAGAGAGGCATGAGAGAGGGAAGAGGGTGACCAAGAGTGAGGAGGGTGACAGAGAAAGAAAGAGAGAGAGAGAGAGAGAGAGAGAGAGAGAGGCATGAGAGAGGGAAGAGGGTGACCAAGAGTGAGGAGGGTGACAGAGAAAGAAAGAGAGAGAGTGTGAGAGGGAAGGGGTGACCAAGAGTGAGGAGGGTGAAAGAGAGAGAGAGGGAGAGAGAAAGAGGTGAGAGAGGGAAGGAGTGACTAAGAGGGAGGAGAGTGACAGACAGATCTCTCTCTCTCTCTCTCTCTCTCTCTCTCTCTCTCTGTCACACACACACACACGTGAGAGAGGGAAGGGGTGACCAAGAGAGAGGAGGGTGATGAAGAGAAAGACAGAAGGGAATGGCAGAAAGGGAGATGTGAAAGGGGTAGACCCACCTACTTTTGGCACTGGCTCTCCTCACTGCATCATGTGCTCACCTGATAGAATACCCCTGAGGAAATGCAGCCCATGGCAGAACAATGGTTCCCCATCCCTGCCCTAAACTGAAAAGTCCCAGGCAAGTGTAGCCCAGGGGTGTGGAACCCTTCAGATGTTGTTGGATTACAGCTCCCACCATCCCTGACCATTGGCCATGCTGGCTGGGGCTGATGGGAGTTGGGGTCCAGCAACATCTGGAAGGCCACCAGGTGTGTATCCTTTTTGTGGAAGAAAAGGGCTCTAATCCCTTGATCCCTGGGCTCATCCTTTGCAGCTCTACGATGTCGACGCTTGCTCTTCAGGGTTGGCCTTGGCCTAGCCGCCACCTTGCCTTTTGCAATGGCTCCTCTCAAAGTACAGAGTCAGGCCTGGTCTTTTATGCTGCCTGTTTATTTCTCCTGAATGTCTGGCCTCCCTGAGTAATTTTTGTCAGAGCTCTGCGAAACTGCAGATGTTTGCTTGTGGAAAAAGTAGAAGATGTGTCTCACTTGTGAAATACTTCACCCTGGTGTAGCTTATTTCTGCTGGGCACAAGAAAATGTCACACTGACATGGGAAAGAAGGATTTCTGCTGCGACATTCCACAGGTTCTCTCTGGGCATTTCACAAGTGATGCTAGGAAGACATTTTGGTCTCTCCGGTGCATTGGTTCGGAATATGGCTCATGAGGTACACAAAAAGTGGGAAAATAGCCATTTTAAAGTTGAATCTCCATTCTGCTCAAAGCAAGTTTTGTGTTCTATTTACAGACATGGGGAGTTTTTGAAAACACTTCCACTAATTTTAAGAATTAAAGGTGCATTAGCCTCACAGAATCAGAAATCCACAAGGACAGTGTTCACCTGTCCCGGAAAGAAAAAATGTTCCATTCCTCCAGTCATTTTAATAGCTCTTTGGCATCCCCAGATGGACTGAGATGGAGCCCACATCCCATAATGAAAGAGGCATAGTTCAATGGTAGACCCCTCACCTTGTTTACACAGGCTCTCCTGGTTCAGTCCCTCCCTAGTATTTCCAATTAAAAGCAAACAAGAACATAAGAAGAACTCAGCTAGATCAGACCACAGGTCTATCTAATCCTGTATCGTGGTTGCTAGAATCATCAGCCAGAAGCCTCCAAGGACCCTACAAGCCTGGTATGAAGCTCTAATAGCTCTATTGTGGGGTATCGCAGGGCTCAGTCCTGGGCCCAGTGCTCTACAACATTTTTATTAATGACCTGGAGGAGGAGGTGCAGGGAATGATGATCAAATTTGCAGATGACACAGAATTGGGCAGGATAGCTATTACTTTGGAAGACAGAAACAAAATTCAAAGTGACCTTGATAGGCTGGAGTGCTGGGCAGAAGACAACAGAATGACATTTAATAGGGATAAATGCCAAATTCTGCACCTAGGAAAAAGAAACCAAATGCACAGTTACAACATGGGGGATACGTGGCTCAACAATACTACAAGTGAGAAGGCTCTTGGAATTGTTGTCGATCACAAGCTGAATATGAGCCAACAATGTGATGTGGCTGCAAAAAAGGCCAATGTTATTTTTGGCTGCATTCATAGAAGCACAGCTTCCAAATCCTGGGAAGTACTAGTTCCCCTTGACTCAGCACTGGTTAGGCCTCATCTGGAGTACTATGTCCAGTTCTGGGCAGCGCACTTTAAGAAGGATGCAGACAAGCTGGAGAGGGTTCAGAGGAGGGCAACAAAGATGATCAGGGGACTGGAAACAAAGCCCTATGAAGAGAGACTGAAAGAACTGGGCCTGTTTAGCCTTGAGAAGAGAAGACTGAGGGGAGATAGGATAGCACTCTTCAAGTACTTGAAAGGCTGTCACAGAGAGGAAGGCCAGGATCTCTTCTCGATCATCCCAGAAGGCAGGACACAGAATAATGGGCTCAAGTAACAGGAAGTCAGATTCCGGCTGAACATCAGAAAAAATGTTTTGACTGTTAGAGCAACACGACAATGGAACCAATGACCTAGGGAGGCGGTGGGCTCTCCCACACTGGAGGCATTCAAGATGAGGCTGGACAGCCATCTGTCAGGGATGCTCTGACTTGGATTCCTGCACTGAGCAGGGGGTTGGACTCAGTGGCTTTGTAGGCCCCTTCCAACCCTACCATTCTATGATTCTATTGTGCTCTTGCTCCCCAGCCCTAGCAACTGGACTCGGGACTCCAAGGACCACCATTCCCCATGTGAACCTACCAGGTTCCAGTGGTCAGCCTTCAGAAGCCTTTCTCTGGATACCCCCACTCTGCAGGATGGGGGCAGTTCAAGAATGGACATTTTCTGTGTTAGCCCTATGTTTGTGGAACACTCTCCCCAGAGAAGCTTGCCTGGTGCCAACACTGTCATCTTCCCGGCACTGGGCAAACATGTACTTTTTTCTCCGGGCATTTGGACAGCCCAATTGTTGTGGGCTGCTCTTGTGGTGTTCATTCTAGGCTGGTGGGTGGCGGTGGGGTGGAGATTTGTGTATTGTGGATGAACTCTTCTGTATCGTATTGTTTTTAGATGATGTTAGGCGAGTGAGGGCAGACATGATAGAGGTCTACAAAATTATGCATGGGTGGAGAATGTGGAGAGGGAGACATTTTTCTCCCTCTCTCATAATGCTAGAACCCAATGGGGTCCTCCCATGAAGCTGATTGGTGGGAGATTCAGGACAGATAAAGGAAGGACTTCTTTACATCGTTAAACTATGGAATTAGCTACCACAGGATGTAGTGATGGCCACCACTTTGGATGGCATTAAAAGGGGGTTAGATAAATTCCTGGAGGAGAAGGCTATCGATGGCTACTAGTCATGATGGCTACCTCCAGTCTCAGAGGCAGTAAGCCTATGTACACAAGTTGCTGGGAAACGTGGGCAGGAGGGTTCTATTGCACTCATGCTTTGCTTGTGGGTTCCCAGTCAACAACTGGTTGGCCACTGTGTGAACAGAATGCTGGTCAAGATGGACCCTTGGTCTGATCCAGCAGGGCTCTTCTTATGTTCTTACGTTTATGGTGTTTACTTTTATTTATATTATTGTGCTGATTATGTTTTATATTGATTTGGGTTTTTTTCCTGTTATATTAATTATACATTTCTGTATTTGTGTCTGGAAAGTTGCTTCGAGAAGGCTTCTGCATGCAATCTAGAATCCCGGAAAATCAGGGTTCTAAATCACGTGTACATCAGAAGAACGGTGCCAGTGGTGCAGAAGTTACCCCTCCAAGATGTGATGAGGATGTGATGGAGAGAGTGGGGCCCACAAGCTCCCCACCTCAATTGTAATTGCCTGGGGGTGAGCTCCTGAACAGGGCTTCTGATCTAATAATTCGATCTCCTGTAGCAGGACTGGGAAAGACTCCTTAATGAGTACCCTGGAGAACTACTTCCAGTCAGGGCAGACAACCCTGGGCTTGATGGATGGATGGCCTGGCTCAACAGAAGACAGCATTCTTCAAGACTTTGGATGTTCTTCTGGGCATCTTGGGTTTTATTTAAGTGAAAATGGCATGGTGGGAAAGAGCTAACTGCTTGTAAGGGGCATCCTTGGCAATGGATATCAAGCCTGCTAGGCAACCAGCAGAAAGAGCTTCAGGAAGCTGTCAGACCCCTTCTCTGGTCTCTCCTCTGGAAACACTCCCTGAAAAAGACGTCTTTGTCACCATGATGAACTGCACCACCCCCCCCCACCTTCTCCTTGTTGAATCATTTCCTTTTCAAGCTGATGAACAGAATTCTCAGAACTGATCATGATCAATAAGCCCCAAATGCCTTCGGCCCTGGGTACCTGGAGATGTTCTAAATTATGAGGACCACGTGGCCCTCCAGATGTTGTTGAATGGCACCATTGGCTATGCTGGCTAGGGCTGATGGGAGGGGCAATCCAATGACAACTGGAGGGCCACATGTTCTCTATCCATGTTCTAAGTCCTCTCTGTTGATCGATTGTGATCACCAAGACCAGCCATGAATATCCTGTGATCACACCTAGCTTGGGTGCCATGGATGTGTATGGAGGAGTCTTAAACAGCCGTCGAGGTGACTGGGTCCCAAGCCATGTAGGGTTTTAAAGTAGTAATAATCAGCACTTTGAATTGTGTCTGGAAACAGGTGGGCAACCAATATAGCTGTTTAAGTAATGGTGAGGTATGTTTCATAAAGCTCAATCCAAATAGTATCTAGCAACAGTATTCTGAACAAACGTATGTTTCTGGGAAGTTTTCAAGGTCAGACCCAAGTATAATGCATTACAATAATTGAACTTGGATGTTTCCAGGGCATGGATAACTGGGGCAAGGTGATCTCGGTCCAGAAGGATTGCAGCTGGTACACCATGGAAGGTGCTGCATGTCATGGAGGCCACGGAGGCCCCCAGTGATAAAGCTGGATCAGTCAGCGCCCCAAGTGTGACCCTGGTCCTTTGGGGAGAGTGCACTGCCATTCAGAACAAGATGAATTCCACCTCCCAGGGTCAGAACATCCATGCACCAACAGCATGTCTGCCTTGTCCAGACTGAGCTTCCATTAACCAGCTCTCATCTAGTCCAATCCTGAGTTGAGGTCAGAAACTAACTGAAAGCCAGTGACAGTGGGAAAGCACTGAAGTAATGTGCTTTGCACCTAAATCAGCTTTCCCCAACCAGATGTCCTCCAGATGGGTTGAACTACAACTCCTGTCATCCCAGACAGCATGATAGGAGTTGTAGTCCAACACATCTAGAAAGCACCCGGTTGGGGAAAGCTGACCCAGAGCATTTTGCAGTAATCCAATTGGTTACTACGGCATGTGTGATTTATTTCTTTATTACTTTATTTCTTTCTTTATTCTTTAAATATTCTGACAAAACGCAAACATTACATAGGAAATCCAATTACAGTCGACTGGGATCACAGGAGTTTCCATATATTAATAACCTTATATTTATCCACAGAAGTTCTTCAGGGGTTTAAGATTCAGTTGTAATGACTGAAATATATCTCTCCATATCTGTCCATGACACGATGGTCCCCAGTTTCTCTTTCCAAGAATCCATCCTTCCTTCCTTCCTTCCTTCCTTCCTTCCTTCCTTCCTCCTTTTAAGCACTTTGTATGTCTTTCCCTGCCAGCTTGCTTGCTTGCTTTCTCTTTCTCTTTCTCCCTCCCTCCCTCTTTTCACCTACTTTGAAGACATGTTTGCCTACCTACCAACCTCCTATTGCCACGCTCTCTTTTCAACTATCCTCCCTCCTTCCCTCCCTCCTTTTAACCACTTCGTATATCTTTCCCTGCCAGCTTCTCTCTCCCCCCGCAACCAATCTCCCTCCCTTCCTCCCTCCCTTCCTCTTTCTAACTACTTTGCAAATGGATTTGCCTGCCTACCTCCTATCCCTATTCCCCATTCTCTCTTTTCGAGAATCCTTCCTTCCTTCCTTTTTAAAATTTTTTATTTTATTTTTGCTTACTAAGAACAAAAACGATACAAAACAAAAAACAACAATAATAACCCTCCCCCACCCTCCACAACTACCCGCTGGGAATGTTTTTTTATCAAACCCAATCAGCAAGGTGAGTCCTTAAGCATAAACATATATTGTCCTCAATGAAAACTAATACATGATTAATACATAAATTTCATAAACTTATTCTTCAACTCCGCCAAAGCGTTTCAAATGCACTGGGTACTTTAGTCCTCATTGCAGATATATCTGTATATCTTTATTAGGTTTCTATTCCACCCAATAGCCGAAGCTCTCTGGGCAGTTCACAAAATAAAACTTAGAACGATACAATGTAAACACAGTGCAAAAACACCGTGTACAACCACAGTAAAAACCAGCTTCTGTGCAAGATCTAAAAAGCACTAATACAGTTTAAAAAAATGGAGGGTGCAGTCCTTTGTGTGTTTGGACAGAAAAAAGTCCTCCCATCTCCAGGAATGTTGGGAGTTGTAGGACTTTTTTTCTGTCTACACATGAAGAAGATTGTGTCTTGGATGACTAAAGAGCCTGGGAGAATAAAGGTCTTCACCTGGTGCTGAAAAGAATGCAATGTAGGCCAGGTGAGCCTCTCCGGGGAGGGTATTCTACTTCTGGGGTGTCACACCACTGAAAAGGCCTCCTCTTGTAGCCACCTGCCTCACCTCATTTGGGAGGGCACCTGGAGGAGGGCATCTGAAGACAATCAGAATCATAGAATAGTAGGGTTGGAAGGGGCCTACAAGGCTATCAAGTCCAACCCCCTGCTCAATGCAGTAATCCAAGTCAGAGCACCCCTGATGGCTGTCCAGCCTCATCTTGAATGCCTCCAGCGTGGGAGAGCCCACTACCTCCCTAGGTAAAATCATAGGGTTCAGGCAGGTATACGTGTCATAGTGAATTCCACATCCTCCTTGTACCCTGAAGATGTGAGCAGACCATCCAAAGTACGATCTTCTGCTTTGATAATCTAGGAGATGATGATTAATTCCTATTACACTGTCAATGTATACAGCACTCCCTGCCCTGAAGAGCTTACAATCTAGTTAGGGGCCATTGTTATAGTGGCCAAATCATGCTGATGTGAAAGAAAAGGCTTTGAATAAGGAGACAGTTATGTGCTCTACCATCGTGTTACTTTTAATAATGTTACATTCTCTGAGCCTGCCAGAAGGGATGAGCTATAAGTTCAACTAGAAATAAAAATGGAAAGCTGTAGAAAACTGAGCTGGTTGCCATGCTTCTGGGTTCAAAGCTCTTTGGCTTCCGGAGTCTCCCCCCGCCACTTAAAATGTTGCTGTTTGCTTTTCCCAGAGATGCATCAGTATTCTTGTCCCAAACTCTTGAGCAAAGACACTGAAAAATGGTGTCTCCCCATAAGATATTGGATGCCAAGTACAAGTGGACATTCTTTAACAACCTCCTGCCTGCTTGCTGTAACTCAGGGCTGAAACGTCTAGGCGAGTTGGTAGATTTGGCTGACGCTGAACCACTATATGAGCCATGGGTTTGTGGGCTCGGTGCTTTCTCACAGACTTTGACAGGCAGGGTTCAAAGACAAATGAGTTCCAAGGGAAGAAAAGGCCCTGTAAGGCATTCTTGTCAAAGGACATTGCTTTCGATTTTTCTCAGCCTGCCCCCCTTGCGGGGGGTTACTCCTAACCTCTCATCGACTAGTCTTGAATAAAAGATAGTCAATGTTTGGAAAAGCAGCACTTCCATTTGTGAAAGATCTTTCTTTCGTTCGTTCCAGGGTGTACAATGCTATGCCTTAAAATTGGCTTTAATAGTCAAAAACAATGCACAGTGATAATGAAATCTAGAAATCACAAAACAATTTGGAGTAGCCTTCCTCAGCCTGGTGCCCTTCAGATGTGCTGGACTACAATTCCCACCTTCTGTTGCTGACTGGGGATGATTGGAGTTGTAGTCCTGTCCAGCATATCTGGGGGGAACCAGGGTGGAGAAGGCTGCCTTAGAGCTATAGGTCAGTGTTGTTATTCTGTATTGCCGATATATAGAGCTTGACCAGGGCCCCCCAACCTTCTGGGATCTGTGGGCACATTTGGGAATTTGAGAAACTGCTCTTGGCGCCACCACAAAATGGCTCCCATGGAGGATGTGGCTAGCCACATAATAGCTGCCGTGGGGGACTGGCTAGTCAAAAGACAAGTAATTCACCCAAGAAACTGAGTGCAAGCAAAGGAAGGGTCTGAACTCCAAAGCCAGTCCACATATTTGACCCTAAAGAAGCAACAACATACCCATTTAAGGTCGCAATCCCGTGCATGCTCAGATGGCACTTAATGAAAATTATGTCTGAGTAAGCCTTCATAGGATTGCTCTGCTCATCCCACCCACTCACCCGCACACACACCGTTCCCCAGCTGTAAAAGAAAGGAAAATGCCCCAGACCCAAGGGAAAGAAAATATTTTTCCTCCCTCAACCCCCGGCTTATCCACTCCATTCTCCACCTGGTGCTCCTAACTCCTCCTCTGCCATCAGAGCCCTCATTCAAGAAGGTGTTCTGTGTGTGTGTGTGTGTGTGTGTGTGTGAAGAACGAGAGAAGGGGCTGTGAAGGGAGAGAGAACAAGAGCAAGGGGAGGGCTCAGAGGAGGAGGAAACAGCAAGATAAAGGGACCAGAGGGAGAGAAAGAGCCAGGCCAGGGACTGGGAGGGAGGGGGAACCAGTGAGAGAAAGAGCAAGGCTAGAAGCTAGGAAGTGGGGGGGACAGTGAGGTAAATAGGTGTGGGGAGAGAAATAGTGAGGCTAGAGGCTGGAAGGGAGGGGGAAATAGCAAGGCAGAGGGGAGAAAAAGAGCAAGGAAAGGGGCCGAAGGGAGAGAAAAAATGAGGAAAAGGGATGGATTGTGGAGAGAGAGAGAGAGATAGCAAAGGGGTGATCTGCATCTGTGTGAGTGAACTGGGCAGGCCAGGGAGGGACTCTTCCCTCCTCCTCCCGCCTGCCGAACAGCTGATGAGCAGCAGGTTCAGGAACAGGAAGGAGAATCTGGCATCCTAACAGTTTTCAAGTTTTAAAAATTAAAAATATAAATTTGAAGGGGGCAGTGAGTGGGGAGCTTTCTGGGCACCATTTGAGATTCCGGGGTGGGGGGGCACACACTGGCACCTGCTGGCATTGTGCTGGGAATCCCCGAGCTAGAGAGGAGGGGGAAGGTGGAAGCTGAGAGAGAGAGGGAGAGCAAAGCAGACAGATGAGAACAACAGAGGCCCTGGCAGACAACATTTTTGTGTTGACGAATGTGCATGGGGTGTTTGTGTGTTGGGATCATGAGCCGTGCTTGTTTATCGTAAGATGTGTATGAATGGAAAGGCCAGCCCAATGCATCTTCCTGCCAGAGCAGAAGGTCAAGATGGCACCCTCCATTCCACACATGGAAGCTGACTGGGCAGCTGAATCTTACTCCCACAGGGGCACTGGGACAGCATCCTGCACCGCAGTCGCGAGCAGCAGGCTAACTGAGGGGGTACAGCTGGCTCTGTCTTCATGTACACGCAGCTCAGCCCTGCCCAACAGAGGCAAACAGGTTTGGAAACTCAGGACGGACAGCTGGGGGTGGGGGCTGCTACCACTGCTGTCTCACCTCCCAGCAAGTTCCACCCGAGGCAACCGCCTCCGTCTGCCTAATGGTGGGGCCGGCCCTGTGTGCAGGGGTAGGCTTGTCACGCAATCGGGAGCTCTGCAAAAAGCTCAGAGGGCGTGCACGCCTGCCGTTTGTATGAATATAGGCTCTGTTCAGACATGATGATGAATCCAGTTTTAGAGGGGTGTGTGTGAGCAGATGTGGTCCCTGCCCCATCGATTCAGTACATCGATGTTGCCTGAACAGGGCTAAAGAGTGGCGTGCAGAAGGCCTCCTCGCAAATTCTTGGCAGTGGTGTGATGTGACCCAGGGGTTTCTTGGTTCACCTCTCAGCCTCTTGTAACTTTCCCCATGCATTTTATTTTGATGAAAAGCAGCCATAGGAGGCTGTGGTCTCAAGTGAGGGGCTGCTTAACCCCTTTCTTCTCAAGTTGTGAGAGTTTTTTGCACTCCCCCCCCACCGCCCCTTGTCAAGGACTTGCATCCTTTCCACTGCTGGCGCTGGTGTGAGAAGGAGAGGAAGCAACTTGGAGTTTGTTTGTTGGTTTATTAAATTTCTATGATCAGGGGAAGATGAAAGAAATGGGCATGTTCAGCCTTGAGAAGAGAAGACTGGGGGGAGATACGATAGCATTCTTCAAGGACTTGAAAGGTTGTCACAGAGAGGAAGGCCAGGATCTCTTCTCGATCATCCCAGAGCGCAGGACACGGAATACTGGGCTCAAGTGACAGGAAGCCAGATTCTGGCTGGACATCAGGAGAAACTTCCTGACTGTTAGAGCAATACGACAATGGAACCAATGACCCAGGGAGGCGGTGGGCTCTCCCACACTGGAGGCATTCAAGACGAGGCTGGACAGCCATCCATCGGGGATGCTCTGACTTGGATTCCTGCATTGAGCAGGGGGTTGGACTCGATGATCTTGTAGCCCCCTTCCGACCCTACTATTCTATGATTCTATGATATACCGCCCAATAGCTGAAGCTGTCTGGGCGGTTCAAAACATTAAAACCACAAGGTACAGCATAAAACAATATAGAGTATGTGTGTGCGTGGGAGACATTTTGACCTGGAAAACACCCCGCAGGAAAAGGGTTACATCTCTTCCCCCTGCTCACCTTCCCCCTGCTCCTGATTGTAGCCTGCGTTTTTGTTTCAAAGAAAGGGGAGAAAAGGAATGAAAGTTATAAACATGTGTAGCAAAAAAACATAGCTTGTTTTGGTAGAACAGTATTACTTCCTCCACTTAACTTATTTAACCAATTAAGATCTCTTTGTTTTGCCATTTGAAGTAAATGCTAAGAAGGTGAGTGTTCCTGAGCATGTGCCGAGTGCCTGGCTGGCTGCGGATGCTGGGAGTTGTACTCCAAACACATCTGGAAGGTGCCAGGTTGGGAAAAGCTGTCTTATGGCTTCCATATGGGTTGAGGCCTGATGCCCCTTTGTTTTCATATTTGTCACTGTTGAGGTTTAAAAATAAATGAATCCCTAACCGGCGTAAAGACTGAGATACGCTGGGGTTTTGGATATCAAAGAAACCTGTAACGGAATCAAATGATTCTGCAGATTGTGCAGTGGACAGGCTTTTCCCATGTTGCATGGATTCTGCGGACTTGAGGACCAGTTTTTTTACTTTCCAGAATTTTACGCAAATGGATGGTGCAATCCTGTGGGGATAGTCGGACACCTCTGAACTTGGACTATCCAGTGCAGTGTGGGCAGAGCGTGGAGGGGATCTTCTCCTCCGCACTCCGGCTGCCCTGCATTTGTGGCTAGACAGCTAATTTCGGCTATCTAGCCAAGGGGCCTTGGAGGGGGAGGGGGGAGGCCGGCCGATGCATAGGAAGCATTGTAACGGTGCTTCCACAGTCCCCTCCCCGCCCCCAGGAACAGCCCCTTTTCAGCCACTCTGCACTGCGCTTATGAACCCGGAGCCGGGGACGAACTGTCTTGCCTATGAGGCGGTAGGGGAGGAGGCGGGGAGTGACATTGCTGGGAACTGACCTCGGCGTGCTGGCTCCAAGCTCGGTTCCCAGAAACTGAAAAATTCTATGGCCATCTAGACGCTGTCTAGAGGCCATGGGATCGTGCCCTTAGTCATAGAAAAATATGTAAAACAATAATAAAAAAACAGCTGAAAATGTGCATATCCCCATAGGCTAAAGCATGAAAATGCACATTTTGTTGGGTTTGCACATTTTGGGGTGGGGGAATTTGTGCATTTTTGCAAGTGTGAATTTGCGCAAATTCAGAAAACTGGAAAAAATCCAGTTCTGCCAATGAACGGACGACAGAATTAGGTGATGCCATTTTTCTATCTTGAGTCTCCACATGTGGGGTGCCAGTGGAGACTGGTGGTTCCGATGTCAGTGGGGCAGGGAATCCTCTCTGGTTTTCAGCCAGAACCAGTCAGAACTCTAAAGGAGCTCTCCAAGGTCCTTCATATTGAGGAGGATTGCTTATTTGAAAGTTCCTCTTCCTAACATGCTAGCTTTCTACATGTAAGGACATTCTGATGCAAGAGCTCTTTCAAATGGGCAGTTGCTCATTTGCATGCAGAGGTGGTAGAGTCCAATGGAGGGCTACACCACATGCCCATCCCAGTATCTGAATCAGCCCACTGGGAGAGCTCATATTCAGCAACGAGGGCACAATACTTATGCATGCAAATGAAGCCTGTGCCCACAATCTTGTGGGCCACGTCTGTCTAAATCTGCAGCATGACATTATTAATAGGCAGGGTGTCTCAATTAATTAAGTGCTTAATGTATGATGTAGAATCTGGGGAAGGAATTTGTGCTTCATTTTGAAAAAGGAGCACATGGTACCAGAGCTAATTATTTGTCAGAATAATTATTTTTTTTCCACCGTTCAAATTACTGGGAGCAAATTCACCGTGGTGCATTTGTGGATATTTAATTATCATGAAGGCACGGAGAGTTGAGGGACTCGATCTAATACATTCTTAAATGAAATCTCCTGAATTTTGTTGGCGGCTGTAAAGAATCCATTATTTTGCAACAGCTGGATTCAGTTTAGGTTAGATAACTATAGGAAATGGCAGTTGTGGGGGGATTATGTTAGAGGTGTAAAAAAAGAGAACAACTCCTCCCCCATCTGAAATTGCCAATGGAAAAGGCACTGCGGAAAATGTCACCTACATTGACAGCAAGTAACTTTTAGATCCATCGTGGCAAGTTTTGACTTTTCAAGTTATGGGTTTTGACCTGTATTTGTTGGGTTGCAGGGGGTTTGCGAGGAGGCAAATTGTGGCGAGTTCACGCTTTACGCAGAGGGAATCTGTATTTCCTCAAGCATATATCACAAAGGGAGGATTGCACCCCTACCATTAGACAGAGTGAGGCGACTGCCTCAGGTGACAGAAGCTGGGGGGCAGCAGTGACGGCCCCACAGCTGTTCCCCCTAAACCCCATAGCTATTTCCTTCTGTTGGCCTCAGGGAGTCAAATGTCTTTGGCCAGTCCTGGCTGTGCATAAATGGCCTCTTGAAATTCTTGACCCTATTTGTGGGCAGAGATATTGGGAGGATATTTTCACTGAAATTCTCTTGGGGGAGGAGAAACAATTTCTCACTGGTAGGGCTCACCGTCGGCAGGACTGTAGCACAGCTTCGACTTTTTTTGAGCTTACCTAGTAGCGCAAGGTGGCTGCGTGTGTGTTTGCTTTCTATTACACACCTCTCCATTGCCCTGCAGTCTCCCAGGCTGCCTGCACTTCTTAATCTGAAAAACAAAACAAAAACCTCTTATGGGAGAATTTACCATTCACATGAAAACAGGAGACTCTCACACATACTCCTTGGCCACCTCATAAGTAAGATAAGTACAAGTACAAGATGTGGCTGCAAAAAAAGGCAAATGCTATTTTGGGCTGCATTAATGGAAGCATAGCTTCCAAATCCCGGGAAGTACTAGTTCCCCTCTACTCAGCACTGGTTAGGCCTCATCTGGAGTACTGTTGTCCAGTTCTGGGCACCACACTTTAAGAAGGATGCAGACAAGCTGGCAAGGGTTCAGAGGAGGGCAACAAAGATGATCAGGGCCCAGGGACTGGAAACAAAGCCCTATGAGGAGAGACTGAAAGAACTGGGCCTGTTTAGCCTTGAGAAGAGAAGGCTGAGGGGAGATATGATAGCGCCCTTCAAAGGTTATCACAAAGAGGAAGGCCGGGATCTCTTCTCGATCATCCCAGAGTGCAGGACACGGAAGAATGGGCTCAAGTGACAGGAGGCCAGATTCCGGCTGAACATCAGGAAAAACTTCCTGACTGTTAGAGCAATACGACAATGGAACCAATTCCCTAGGGAGGTGGTGGGCTCTCACACACTGGAGGCCTTCAAGACGAGGCTGGACAGCCATCTGTCAGGGATGCTCTGACTTGGATTCCTGCATTGAGCAGGGGGTTGGACTCGATGGCCTTGTAGGCCCCTTCCAACCCTACTATTCTATGATTCTAACCCTGAACCAAACTGATGAAAATTTCTCCAAAATTTCTTTCTCCTTTGAATTCCTTTTTAATAGCGATTTCTTTTCTATCAAATTGAATGAAAATGGTTGAAAAAAAATGTGGAAGAAATGTTAAGTGCAGCACCAGCTGCAATTTGGGATGGGCAAACTCCCCTGTGCCCTGTCCATGTGCTGCTTGCCAGAATCCCACCAGTTGCCTGACCCTGGCGTGCATGTGGGATGAGCCACCAGATGGTCCGTGGGCTCGCAACTTCTTTTTATGCTGAGTTGGGCAAGCTCAGGGATCCGTGAGCTGCCATCTGCGGGGCTGAGCTGGAGAAAACGCACCCAGCTCCACCCCCACACTGGATTCCTCTGACTTCCCTAGCCGCCACCAGCCACAGCTCTCTTACTGGTATGATGTTTGTCACATTCACGTCACATTATCGCGTCATAATCCTTACAATGTTTGCTGCAAGGTAGGTCGTCATTCTTATCATCATATTGCAGATAGAGGGACTGAGGAGGTGTTGAGTTGATGGCGGAGGCAAGTTTTAAACTGCGAATTTTCCCATTGGTGAAGTCACCATGCTACATCAGCTCTCTTGACGTTGGAAAGTCTGGTGTGGCTTACAGCAGAGCTGCCTTATACCAATAAAGTGTGGTAATGCTGCATTTAGTAGTAGAGGGAATAAATGCGTTCAACAGCCAACTTAGAAGAAGTCCAAATCAGCTTGCTTTATTAGTGCTTTGATACACATTGCCAGAGAAGGCTATCTAACACTATTTAACTACAAGCACCCCTTAAAGCTGGGTGCATGAGTGTAAGCAAGCAAAGGCATGAGATATAGTTACTTGCTTCCCCCAGGGAGAGAGCACATGTTGACTGTTGCAGAGGCAAAGAGGAAGAGGAAGGGGAGGGAGTATGAGAAAGAAACAAGCAAGTTACAAGACAACAGGGGGATGAACAAAACAAGTGGCTGTTGATACAACATGCGCTCTATTGCCCTCTAGCATCTGAAACTGTGCGGAGTTGTTCCTATTGTCGAACACTTGAAAGTATTACCTATGAACTTGCTGTTTGACACCTAGGATGGTGTTACAGCAGCATTTCCTGACATGGATCCCTACAAATGTGTCAGGCTACAATTCCCATAATCCCCAGCCAGCATGGCTATTGTTGTTTTGTAGCAATCCTAGGGTTGTGTTGTCCTCATTCACTGCTTCCTTGTGCTGCAGGACTAGGGCTGAAATACTATGCACACTCACCTGGCTCAGTGAACACAGTGGGACTTACTTCTGAGTAAACATGCATAGGAGTGCAGCAGAATAGCTTTTAAGTGATCCTCCTTTGCCAACTATTTCCATCACTATTGCCCCTGACTACTGCCTGCATATTCATTTAAGCCAGCAAGCAAACAAACAAAAATTATCTGTCTTTGCAGTTGCTTTGTCATCCATCTCTCCAGAATCTCTCCACAGCGGGCACCCCTGTCTCTCTGCCCAGCAACTGCAAGGGCTACCCGGCAGGATATTAAGTGTTAGAAATAAATACAATTTGCAGTGAGGTCAAAGAGGGTCATTCTTTTACTGGAAGAGGAACGGTACTTGATCTTATCAAAGGAAAACAATTTGGGTGCGTTGCTTCTCAGACAGACACCGCCTATTTGTATGCAATGCATGTGTTTGCTCGGTCAGTGCGGGGATTCAGGACTGCCAGTTACTCTGTGCTGCTTGCACACTTTAAAACAAATCTAGACAAGTAGCCATAAAAAGCACATAATTGCCCTAGACGATATCTTCTTGATGCGCTGAACTGGGGATGACTAATCAGGAAAGAGATCTTGGGGTCATGGTGGACAGCTCAATGAAAACATCAACGCAATGGGGTGGAGATGAAAAAAAAGGGTGGGTGGGGGATTCCACACCAAGGATGATTAGCAGAGAGCTTGAAAATGAAACTGCCAGCATGGTAATGCCTTTTTAGAAATCGATGGTGTGGCCACATTTGGAGCATTGCCTACAGTTCTGGTAGCCTCAAATAAAAAAGAACATTGTAGAAGGGCAACAAGTGGGGCGGGGTAGGGGGAACCTTCTGAATGAGGAATGGCATGGGCCTTTTTAATTCAGGCTGAGGGAGGCAGGGATATAATGCGTGGTATGGAAAATGTGGGTGGAGGCATTTTCTTTCCCAAGGTTGCCCAGCAATGCTTGTTGCCATTGAAACTTTGCCATAGATTCAGGGCAGACAAATGGAAGTGTTTCTTCCCATAGCACATACTTAACTTATGGGATCCTTTGCCACAAGATTTGGCAATGGCTGCTAGTTTCAATGGCTTTCAATGGGGATTAGGCCAAGACGTAGAGGATAATAGGGTCTATGAATGGCTATTAGGCACGATAGCCGTTGGAACCTCCATGTTCAGAGGCACTGTAGCTCTGGATCAGGGATCCCCAAACTTTTTGGTTGGTGGGCACATTTGGAATGCTGAGAGACTGTTGTGGGCACTCTCACAGAATGGCCGGGGGGACCCCGCACATTCATAAAACGGCTGCCATACTGAGTGTGGCCAGTCACAAGGCACTCGTTTCCCAGAAGGCAATCCGGTGTGGCTAAAAGGAAAGTAATCTGCCCCAAAACCCAAGTACAAAGCAAAAGTGGAGTCTGAGTGCTAAAACCTTAAACCCAAATAAAGATGGTGCTAGAGACTTTGCTTTGCAGCATGCTAGCCTCCCAGTTAATTTTTTAAAATTTTAAAAAATAAAATAATAACATTGAAATCAGGAGGAGCAAGGCGCTTGGCCGACACCTAGAGGAGTGTCCGCGAGCACACTGGTGCCCACAGCTGGCTGGGGCATGCTGGGATTTGTAGGTTTTTTCTGTCTAAACATGCATAAGATTGCGCCATAACTGTCACCCTCACCCTCACACACGTGCACACACACACACACACACACACACACGGGCAGGGGGGAGAGAATTCCAAACACCTCAGACTCAGTGCCTATCAACAGAGTCAGTTCTTACATTCAGCTACGAGCTGTTAAGTGAAAAGTTATTGGGAACAGAAAAAACAAGGTGTATATATATGTGAACCTCTCCTCCCATTATTCAAATAAGAAAACAACAGCAACCCATGCCTATTTGGCTGGGTTTTAAGAAAGCAAGTAGAAGAAAGTCAATGCTGACGCCATTTATCTAGGAGCAGAGATCCAGTTAGGCAGGTCCAGTGGCTGTTCGAACAGAACACAACTCCTCCTGTGGCATGCACAATATGCTGTACCGGAAATGGCTTGTAAACTCTTCTAGTTTCAGTAGCGATTGGTTGGGCCGGGGGAGGGGGTTGCTGATGTTACCCCCCACACACAAACCCAACACTCCCTTAGACATACAGAACTTGTTGCAGGTTTTGTTGGATCTTGGCCAAGGAAAGCTAAATGCTATGGCAGCCCTCTCCCAAGCCGGTGCTCTCCAGATGTTTTGGGACAACGACTCCCAGCGTTCCTGACCCACTGGCCATGCTAGCTGGAGTTGATGAAAGTTGAAGTCCAAAACACCTGGAGGCACCAGGTTAAGAAGGCTGTGCGATTGTATATTGGGATGGATCCCTCTGTCTCTGTCTCTCTGTCTCTCTGTCTCTCTCTCTCTCCCCCTCTGTTTCCCCAGTTCAATCTGTTTATGTTGGTTTTCTTGCAGGCAAAAGCCACAAATCAATCCATCTCAATTAATCAAGCCAATTAGGTCCAAGCCGGATGTGATGGGAGAGGTGTGCAAAGGCATCTCTGATGTCTTTTTTGTTTTGTTTTGCTAAAAGCAGCTGCATGTGGGGCAGGGGGATTTGGAGAAAGGTCTAACCTTTTTCTCCACATACCATGGCCCTGAACCAAATCATCCCCCCCCCCCCGCCCGCCCCAAGCTGCTGCATCTCTGTTTTCTCCTCTCTGGCAAAGAGTAGCTCCGAGGGGGAATTTTCCATCAGAGACATGGCACAGGGAAAAGGGGCTGGAACCCCCCCCCCCAGCTCATCTCCATCCAAATGGAGCCAGTGTGGTGTAGTGGCAAGAGTGTTGGACTGGGAGCTGGGAGATCCGGGTTCTAGTCCCCACTCGGCCGCGGAAGCTCACTGGGTGACTTTGGGCCAGTCACACACTCTCAGCCCAACCTACCTCACAGGGTTGTTGTTGTGAGGATAAAATGGAGAGGAGAAAGATAATGTCAGCCACCTTGGGTTCCTTGCAAGAGGAAAAAAGGCAGGGTATAAATGTAATAAATAAATAAATAAATAAATAAATATGCCCAGGGATGGCAGATGTCCTCATAGTGAGGCTCTGGTGGCAGATGTGGGGGGGCGGGGCGGGGCGGGCAGAGGCTGTTTCTCCTGAGCCCCCCAGCATTCCCCTCTTTTGGAGGACAGAATTGTGTATACCACCTGGAAGGTCCTGAGCCACCTAACTTTGTTGGCTCAGGTGCGCTGGGGGATGCTATCCCATCACCATGGGATGCTATGCCAGTCAGCTTCTGTACATGGAACGGGAAGATGGGGGGGGGGTGCCATCCTGTTCTTTGTCATGGGCAGCAAAACATCTTGGACTGGCCCAGCAGATATCCCCCCCACACACACACACACCCAATTGGTTTTCCAAAAAAGGAAAAGAAAATATGTCAACGACGAATGTGCACATGAAGTCACATCTCCTTTGGACCTTTGTCTTTGGGTTCTGAGTGGTGGCTTTGTGGAGTATAGCTTTCTTGAAGGGAGGGCTTTGAGTGGTCCCCTCTGGCCCCCTTTGGAGTGCATGAGGTCTTCTTAGGGTAGGGGTCTCCAAGGTGGTGCCCACCAGAAAAAGGTACTCAATGCCTTTCAATTGATAGTGTTAGGAGCCCTCTGTCTGGAAACACCCACTGTGTAGCTATTCCATCTTTTCCTCCTTAACACATTTCTTTTGAAGAAAGAAAAAAGATGGAAGAAGTGGAGAGAGGAGGGTTACAAATGGAAGATGCTGCTGTCTGGAACTCCTGCAAGATTCTGTGAATGAAGCAGGGCAATTGCATGATAAAAGGCTCGTCTGGTAGCACCCCTTGTCAACTACAGGCTGTAAATTAAAAACAAATCTAGAAAATGGCCTCCAAGCTTGTCACCCATCTCAGCTTGCGGCTCCTCAGATATAAATTCTAATGGATGTTTGCCTTTGGCCTAGCTGACGGTGACACTTTTAGACATATAGATAATAAGATGGCATACGGGGATGTCCCATTACCACCAGCAATGGTCTCTTGAGGGCTCCCTGAACCCCAATACTCAAAGTATGTCAGCTCGGATGCGCCTCTTGGAAATCTTGGCAAAATGATAGTTTATGCACAGCTCACAAAATGTTTCTTGAGGGGCAATGCTGCAATTTGAAATAAGCCACTTTCCACAACCTGTACCAGGTACTGAGTGCTTGGGATGGGGTACATTTGGGGCAGGGTTGCAGAATCCACCCTGCCTGGGGTCCCACTCTGGCCCTCTGGGATTCCCCAGAATATCACACCCTCTTCCTCTGGCCCCATCCCCCAGGGCCAGCCCAAGGCATTTTGCTGCCTGAGGCGAAGAACAAGATGGCGCCCCCTCCCAGTCCGTGTACAAAAGCGACTAGATTGGCAGATGAATTGTTCTTCAGTACTGTGGATGGGACAGCATCCCCCACTGCACCTGAGGGCAGTAGGCTAGCTTTGGGGGTGCAGGGCATAGAATCAGAGAAGAGCAGGGTTGGAAGGGGCCTAGAAGGCCATCGAGTCCAACCCCCTGCTCAATGCAGAAACCAACCAAGAGCATCCCTGACAGGTGGCTGTTCAGCCTCGTCTTGAATGCCTCGAGTGTGGGAGAGCCCACCGCCTCCTGAGGTCATTGGTTCCATTGTCGTATTGCTCACGACGTTTTTCCTGATGTTCAGCCGGAATCTGGTTTCCTGTAACTTGAGCCCATTATTCCATCTCTTGCTCTCTGGGATGATCGAGAAGAGATCCTGGCCTTCCTCTCTGTGACAACCTTTCAAGTACTTGAAGAGCGCTATCATATCTCCCCTCAGTCTTCTCTTCTCAAGGCTAAATATGCCCAGTTCTTTCAGTCTCTCTTCATAGGGCTTTGTTTCCAGTCCCCTGATCATCTCTGTTGCCCTCCTCTGAACCTTCTCCAGCTTGTCTGCATCCTTCTTAAAGTGTGGCGCCCAGAACGGGACACAGTACTCCAGATGAGGCCTAACCAGTGCTGAGTAGAGGGGAACTAGTACTTCACAGGATTTGGAAGCTATACTCCTATTAATGTAGCCCAAAATAGCATTTGCCTTTTTTGTAGCCACATCACATTGTTGGCTCATATTCAGCTTGTGATCGACAACAATTCCAAGATCCTTCTCGCTTGTAGTACTGTTGAGCCAAGCACACCCCATCTTGTAACGGTACATTTGGTTTCTTTTTCCTAGGTGCAGAACTTGGCATTGATCCCTATTAAATGTAATTCTGTTGTTTTCTGCCCAGAACTCCAGTCTATCAAGATCACTTTGAATTTTGTTTCTGTCTTCCAGGGTATTAGCTATCCCGGCCAGTTTTGTGTCATCTGTAATTCGATAAACATTCCCTGCACCTCCTCATCCAAGTGATTAATAAAAGTGTTGAAGAGCACTGGGCCCAGGACTGAGCCCTGCGGTACCCCACTCGCTACCCCTCCCCAGTTTGAGAAGATCCCATTGATAAGCACTCTTTGAGTCTGATTCTGTAGCCAACTGTGGATCCACCGGATCGTTGTTTCATCTAGCCCACTTTTAGCGAGTTTGCTCATCAAGCTTTGCTTGAGGTATATTATGTCCACAGCATTCCCACAGTCCACAAGGAAGGTTACCTGATCAAAAAATGAGATCAGATTCATCTGGCAGGACTTGTTTTTGACAAATCCATGTTGGCTTCAAGGAATCACTGCATTGTTTTCAAGGTGCTTCCAGATGGATTGCTTTATCATCTGCTCCAGAATTTTCCCAGGGATTGATGTCAGACTGTCTGGTCTGTAGTTCCCAGGTTCCTCCTTTTTACCCTTTTTGAAGATAGGGACAACGTTAGCCCTCCCCCAGTCATCTGGCACTTCACCCGTCCTCCATGATTTCTCAAAGAGAATAGACAGTGGTTTTGAGAGTTCTTCTGCCAGTTCCTTTATTACTCTAGGATGCAGTTCATCTGGCACTGGAGATTTGAACTCATTCAAAGTAATTAGGTGTTCCTTGACCATATGCCTATCGATCTCAAGCTGCAATCCTGCCCCTTCAGCCTGCACTTCGCCTTTGCTGGGTGTGGGGTGGGGTCATAGACCCTCTTTTCGGAGAAGACTGAGCCAAAGTAGGAATTGAGCACTTCTGCTTTTTCCTTGTCATCTGTTATCATTTTGCCATCCTTATTTAATAGTTGAACCACCATTTCTTTCCTCTGTCTTTTACTATGCACTGCACGTAGCTGACGGAAGCCTTTTTCTTGCTTTTAGCATCCCTCGCTAACTAGGGCTGTACGAAAGTGCCCTTACCTGGCTCCGCCGGGTTCTGCTGGGGGGGGGGAGGCGCTCCGTCCCTCCCCCCGGAATCCTGGCCGGCCAGCTCCGCTCTGCAGGGATTCTGCGGAGCCGCCGGCTGGCTTCGCCAGCAGCTGGACATCCAGCCGCTGGCTAGCAGGGACGCAAATGGTGGCGGCCGTAGCCGCCATTTGCGTCCCTGTAGTCAGCCGTGATAGGCTACGTAAAGGCTTACGTAGTCTATCACGTCTGGCTTAAAAAAAACACAAAAAACGTGCATATGCAAATGGCGGCAGCTATGGCTTCTGCCATTTGCGTTCCTTATTTTTGCCCGTCTTAGTCTACGTAAATATTTACATAGACTAAGACGGCGAAAATAAAGGGGAACACAAATAGCGTCTGCTACGCTATTTGCGTTCCCCTTATTTTCTCCGTGTTAGTCTATGTAAATATTTACGTAGACTAAGTCGGGCAAAAATAAGGAACGCAAATGGCAGCGGCCGTAGCCGCCACCATTTGCGTACGTGCAATTTTTTTTTAAAGCCAGACGTGATAGGCTACGTAAGTCTTTACGTAGCCTATCATGTCTTGTAAAAAAACCCCAAAAACCTCCAGACTGCAAATGGCGGCAGTGGCAGCCTGTCGGAAGACCAGCCGCCGCCGCTGCCGCCCAGAAGATCCGCCCCAGGTAAGTCTCGTCCCAGGGGGGATCTGCCGGGGGGGGGGGCAGGCCGTTCCGCCACAGATTTTGGGGGGCCGAATGCACTGACATTTGGCCTCACCAAGATCCATGGCGGAATTCTCTGCCATCCCTATCGCTAACCTAAGCTCATTCTCAGCTTTAGCCTTCCTGACGCCATCCCTGCAATTCTGTGCTACCTGCCTGCACTCTTCCTTTGTTGCTTGGCCTTCCTTCCACTACCTATATGTGTCTTTTTATTGTTTTCAGGTCATCCCTAAGCTTTTTGTGAAGCCACATTGGCTTCTTCTGTTGCCTCCAACTTTTTTTCTTGTTAGAATTGTTTGTAATTGTGCCTTGAGAATTTCCTTTTTTAAAAACTCCCACCCATCTTGGACTCCTTTTCTCGTTAGAGGTACTTGCCATGGGACCTTACTTATCATTGTTCTGAGTTGATTAAAATTGGCTTTCCTAAAATCCAGGGTACACGTTTGGCTGCACTCGGCTTTTGCTTCCTTTAGAACCAAGAACTCAAGTATAACATGGTCACTTTCCTCCAGAGTTCCTGTAGTCATCTCTGTTGGTTAGGATCAAGTCAAGGATAGCTGATCCTCTAGTTCCTTCCTCCACTTTCTGTAGGAGGAAATTATCAGCAACACAAATTATCAGGCAGACCTCTTGGCACACAGCTCTTCGCTCCAACACCTTTCTGCTGGCTCCCAACGTCTACCCCCTGGGGCTACTGCCTCACTCAGCCTAATGGTAGGGCCGGTCCTGTAACCCCCTTTCCTCTGACCACTGACGGCTTCCTGACTTTTGTGCAATTTTTCCCCATTGTAAAATGTTGACATGCCTCTCCTAAGGCTTAGTTAATGGCACTAAGAGCTTTAAGCTAAAATATGCTGGTATTTTTGGAATCTTGACCACACCTGTTTCGTTTTTACCCCACCCTGTCCATCACTGGAATGCTTCCTGTGAAAGCTTCTCTGGATGGAATTCAGCCTTTAGTCTGAAAGAGATTCAATTTCCTGGTTTATGGATCACCTGAAAAGGGGACACATATTTACATAAAAATGGCATATGCTAATTTATATGTATAGACACACCTATTTGGAAATAATTACTTTACCGTAAGTTAAACAAAAATAAAATACATCTCATAATAAAATAAAATACACTCTGCTGTGGCACCCTGGTCATGGAATGCCCTCCCCTTGGAGGCCTGATTGGCGCAGGCGTTGGTTTCATTTCAGTGCCAAGTTAAAACATGACTTTTCACCGAAGCCTTTGAGGGCTAATTGAATTCCCTAAAGTTGCACACTGTTTTAACTCTTTAAGGGAGCAATCCTATGCAGATAGACGGCCACCTCAAAACTTGGGGGTGACCACCTATCCAATGCAGGGCTGGAGGAGTGCAGAGGGGATCGTCTCCTCCGAGCTCCAGCTGCTCTGCATTTGCCGCTAGACGGCTGATTTCGGCTGTCTAGCCGCGGGATGTCAGAGCATGGGGTGGGGAGGCTGGACAACACATAGGAAGTGTCATACCGGCACTTCCGCACTCCCCGCCCCATCCCACCTCTGGGAACACCCCCTTTCCTCTCGGTCTGTGCTACTCTTCCAAGCACAGAGCCCAGGGACAATCCACGCCGCCTACGAGGTGGCAGGGGAGGGGGTGGGGAGGCGGGAACTGACCTCGGAGCGCGGGCTCCACGGTCGGTTCCTGGAAACTGACCAATCCTATGGCCATCTAGCTGCTGTCTACCGGCCATAGGATTATGCCCTTATTGTCTTAGAGTTTCTAATTGGTATCAGCTTATTTAATGGTTTAATCTGCTTTAAGCTGTTTAAATTATTCATTGTTTCATATTGTTTAAATTGATTTTATCTGTACACCGCCCTGAGATCACAATGATATAAGGCAGGATACAAATGTTTTAAATAAATAAATAAATAAATAAATAAATAGTAGAAAAATAATGTAGTGGGGAAGATAGTGACCAGATGACTTGTGCAACTGCTGTTTAGTCCGCCGTCCAGGTTCTAACTGAAGGTCAGGAGGAGGCAAACGCGTGGGGCCTGTGGGCACATTTGGCAACTTGAGGAACTCTTCTGAGCAGCACTGCAAAATGGGTGCGCTGCAGATGAAGGCATCGGCCTGCAGCCACCTGCCACCTTCATTTCTCAAGGCTCTCTCTGAGCCCAGAGGCATTCATGGGGGGAAAATGATGGGAGCAGCAAGAGGCCCCCACTTTGCTTTGCGGCATCCCAGATGAGAAACATTATCATCTTTTTCAAAAAGGTGTAAGGGGCAAGACACCTTGGCAGGTACCAAGAAAGGTTTCTAAGGGCATACTGATGCCTGTGGGTGCCACAGTGCCTACCCCTGATATAGGTGGATGGGCAGCTTCAAAGCCCCAGTCGCTCTCCCTTCTGAGGGCACTCCTTTATCTTTAAACTGTTCTTGGACTAGACAGCTCTACAAACAGAGGACTGCCCTCTGTAAAGGAGGATGCATGGCCACTCTAAATACCTTATGTAGCATTTGGGGCCCATGTGACACCAAGCTGTTGACTGTGACAGGGAGATGGAGGGAGACTTTGAGCAAAGCTTCTTTTTTCCTGGGTCAAGTGGACATTGGAGGCCTCAGGAGCGGCACTGGGTTTCCTCCATCCGTGATCTTCCACATAGGTGGCCAGGTGTCCTCATTTACCAAAGACGGTCCTCTGTTTGAAGGGCTGCCAGAGAGCAGTCCTCTGTTTGAAGGCATCCTCCCTTTAAAGGGCTGCCCAGTCCCAGTCCAGTTTAAAGATAAAGAGCCAGAAGAACCGTTGCCCATCAATGGACTGAGCAGGCAGGGACACAGCAGGTCACCTCGTCACAGTCATCCACACCATGGTGAGATGAACTGCATTTCTATTTAAATCAGAATAATTTCTAAACATGTTAGCATAGGCAAATGTCGTACAAATCACTGCCCACTTCTCTGGCGATGCATTTCCTCTTTTTTGGCAACGCGTAGCGGCCATCCTGCCCCGACAGCACTACATGCTCAGCCCCTCATCAGCCCATAGAGCACCTCAGCGTTGTCATCCCGCTCTGTCCCCTATGTGCTCATGTAGGTAGCCAAGTGCAGTCAGTATAGTCCTCTGGCCACAACCCTTCTGCGTACCCGCACCATCACGTCTGCTGCCAAGGCCTATGTGCCTGCCCTGGGGATCAGTGTGCCTCTTCCCCAGGGGCCAGTTGCCCTCCTCACACAGTGCATACACTTAAATAGAGGAAAATATGGGGCCGGCCCTACCATTAAGCAGAGTGAAGCAGGTGCTTCAGATGGCAGATGCGGGGGGTGGGGCAGCAGTGAAGGATGGAACCGTGCATGCTATGCAGCCTGTCCTGCACCCCATAAGCTAGCTTGTTATCCTCCCATATGCTGGAGGACACTGTCCCATCAGGAGTGCTTAAGCAAGATCCAGCTATCACTCTAGTTGGCGTCTGTGTGTGGAATGGGAGGGGGGCACCATTTTATCCTTTATCTCAGGCAGCAAAATAATCCAGCTGGCCCTGGGAAAATAGCTCTGTTTATGTTGTGTTAAATGGACAAGAGCTTCATAGGGCTGGTCCAGATGCCAAGCATCCTCTACGCAGCGTGTACCTGCAGCTGTGCATTCTACAGCAACACCCCAGTGGTGAATCACACAAGCATGATGGATACATCCCTCATCTTTGCAGCCTTAAGGGCTAGGAACTTGCTTATTTATCCCGGTTTTGAAATGAGCCCTGAGATTTCGCGAGGTGCGCTCCGTACCATTTGCTGCGCTTGGTGGAGTGACTGCAGAGTAGCACACACAGCCCTGCCTGATGTTAATATGTACCCTGTAGACACAAATGTGCCTCTGGAGCAACTGAATCCAGCTCGTTGGAAAGGCATGGTGTAAGAAAGCAGAGTGAGTAGTCCTCATGTCCTTCTTGTCTGGGGATATTAGCTGAGCAAGTAGGAGCAGAGAAGAGAGCAGCCAGAATGAGAAGTGTTGAGGAGGAGTCCAGTTTTATGCGCAGCAAAGACAGAAGGTTCTTTCCCTCCCTCCCTCTCTCCCTCTTGTAGTGGGGCTGCTGGGGGATTGGCGCAGGTCTCCTGGACAAATTAATTCCCTGCCACACCTGCTCCTTTTAACAAGGCTTACAGCAAGCCGAGAAAGCGAGACTGCTAGCCCTCCTCGCTCTTTAAGAGTTGGCAGGGGCCAGCTTTGCCGCAGCAGCGCTATTGGAAAGATGGTCAAAAGAGCTGGAGAGGAAGGGCAGGAAGCCCCCACCAGCCACCAGCCACGGCCCTCCCCCCGCGCTGTTCCACCTCCTGCAAACTTGGAAGAAGCAATTGCCCTTCCTTCTGCGGGCTAGGCAAAATGGCGTGCTTTCACCATCTGAAGACAGCAGGGAATTCTTGGTCCACAGTCGGGGAGATTGTACCACTGCCGGCTTTCGTATTTCCTCTCTTTCTTATTAGGGCAAGGCGATCAGGTGGGGGTGGGTGGGGGGGATAAGTGGAATTCATTTGCAGTCGGTTTAGCTAAATCGCTTTCTCCTTTTATGTTAGCCCCAGGCCTCCGATCCTGCGCTGAATAAAAAACAAAACAACCCCCCCACATCGCACAATTAAGCGGCAGACAGCAGCCTTCTGCTCTGTGGTGTTTTCCAAGGAGCACTCTTCAAATTACTGGAGGGCTACTCTGCAACCCGGGGACTGGATGTGGCAGACATCGAGGGCTCTCTGTGGGCGATTACGCCTCATTTCCCATTTTTATAGGATGGGCCAGAAGGAAGGGTTGTAGTTCAATGGTAGAGCCCATGCTTCACACATTGGAGGTGGGGGGCTCCAATGTCAGTGGGCTGGTGAATTATCTCTGGGTTTCTGTTAGAACCAGTCAGAACTCTAAAGGAGCTACGGCTTTGCGAGTTCAAGGAGGTTGAACTTTGCTGGTTCAGTCTCTAGCAACTCCAACTAGAACTGGGAAAGACTCCAGCTTGAAACCCGGCCCGTTGGTGTAGACAAGACTCAGTTAGGTGGACCAGTGGTCTAATTCCGGATAAGGCAGCTTCCTGGGTTTCGATTTCTTAAGGCAATGGCCATAGCTCAGTGGTAGAACAGAAGTTTTTCTCCCTCTCACATAATACTAGAACCTGAGATCATCCCATGAAGCTGATTGGTGGGAGATTCGGGACAGATAAAAGGAAGGGCTTCCTCACACAGCGCACAGTTACGCTATGGAACCCGTTGCCACAGTGTGTAGTGATGGCCACCAACTTGGATGACTTGAAAAGGGGCTTGGATAAATTCAGGGAGGAGAAGGCTATCAATGGCTACTAGTCCTGATGGCTCTGTGCCACCTCCAGTACCAGAGGCAGTGAGCCTGTGTACATCAGTGGCTGGAGAACATGGGCGGGAGGGTGCTGTTGTGCTCACACCCTGCTTGTGGCTTCCTGGTTGACAGCTGGTTGGCCGCTGTGTGAACAGAATGCTGGACTAGATGGACCCTTGGTCTGATCCTGCAGGGTCATCTTATGTTCTTATGTTTTGCATGCAGAAGATCCCAGATTCAATCCCTGGCATCTCCAGGGACAGCTGGGTATAGACCCCTGTCTGAAAACCCAGAAAGCTGCTGCCAGTCAGTGTACGACTGATCTAAATGGACCAATAGCCCGACTTGATGTAGAATAGCTCCCTATAAACCTGTGATCCTCCATTCCTTACCTTTCTATCATCTCATTCACATTTTTGTGGTCAATAACATGGCATTGTGTAAACGTGTGCCTCTGTTCCAGATTCTGAAATCTGTCTGTCTGTCTGTCTGTCTGTCTGTCTCTCTCTCTCTCTCATCTATCCATTTACAGCATTTATATACTGCTCCACATCTAAACAGATTCTGGAGTGATGAACAATAAAAGATAAAATAAATTTTAAAAATCTTTTAAAATTGTTATTAAAAAAACCAGTACCAATAAAAACTGTGGCTGGTTAGTCAAGGAAGCTTCCTGGAATAAAGATGTTTTCAGGAGGTGCTGGAAACTACACAGTGTTGGCGCCTGCCTGACCCCCACAGGCAGGGAGTTCCATAGAAAGGGGGCCACCACACTGAAGGCTCTTCATTCAGAACCACCGAGGTTCCACATCACACACCTGGACCGCTATCCTTGTGCCACTCTTACAGGTAAGCAGAAATTGTTGCATGTCTGCATCTCACATCTGAAACTGTTATTTAAAGATCAGTCCTCCGCATGTGTCATTCACACGTTATTCTAGTTCGGGCTTCAGCCTTCAGATCTTTCAAAGCTGATGACACATTTCCCCAAATGATGACACGTTATCTCAGTGAAATGATGTTTTATTGAAAAGCAACACATACCCACCCACCCTGCCTTTCTTCCCTTCAGAGGGATCTTTGCCTACAGCCAAGAAGCAGCTTTTGAAAATGGCGCTCCCCCCACAAAGCAACAGCCCGGCATCCCTGAAAAGCAAAAACAAACAAAGGAGCAGCTGGGGTTCGGCGTGAAGGTCAGTGAGAGGCGTTAGAAGGAGAAGGCCTTTCCAAAAGCTGTGCATGCCAAGGCAGTCAGCAGGAGGGAGGGCCTGGACAGTTAACCACCCACCTGGGAGCCATTGTAGAGTTTCCACCACACGTGCTCAGCAGCGGTCCCCGTGTTCTCCCCCTTAGTGGTGTGGAATTTGCATTTTCTTGGCCTCCTTAACCAGAGAAGGAGGGAACACCCTTCTGCCCAGTTGATGGTGGGAAAAAATACAGCCTTGCACAGCCCCCCTTTTCCAGTCCTGGTTACAGAAATAGGAGAGCTGCCAATCCCAAATACTCACCTGTTCTTTTGCCCACTCACTCACTCACTCACTCACTCACTCTCCTCGACCTCCTCATCCAGGCTTGGCCTCCTGGCTATGCCGTTGGCTGCCCAGGCCAGCTGGCTCACTACTCTATGAATCTCTGTTTGTCCCAACTGTTAGGAATTCTCTCTTGCAAAATTCTTTCCGGACCAGTCTCACTTCCCCTCATTATGTTTCCAAGTAAAAACCAAAGTTGCTCTCATGCATCACATCAAGGCATAATTCCTCATGTTTCTCTGTTGTTTGTTAGATTTATATCACATTTCTTTCCCTGCAAGGAACTCAAGGTGTCTTACATGATCCTCCTCCTCTCCATTTTATCCTCACAACAACCCTGCGAGGTAGGTTAGGCCAAGTGTTAGTGATTGACCTATATTCATCCAGTGAGCTTCGTGGCTGAGTGGGGACTAGAACCCAAGTCTCCCTAGTTCTTGTCCAACACTCTAACCACTACACCACACTGGCTCTCTCTGAGGCAACATCTCCTCTACTGCAGAATTTTCAGAAGGATCCTGTCTCTGTGTCAGGCTTTCGGCTGAACTGAACTTGGGGGAGACTTCCTTCGAGGGGGATGATTGGGATTCCACAGCAAACCCCAGTCCCATAGAAGACATGGGGTCAGCCTGAGGAGTCTCATCCTCAGCTAGGGTCCTGAAGAATGCTTTCGGACCCATCCTGAATCCTGCCTTGATTCCTGACTCTCTTCCCTCGTCTTGCAGCTCTCCAGAGCACTGGTGGCAAACCAGGTGGGAGATACAGAGTCATAATCAGAGCACCCACCTGGATGCCAGAAGACCCTTTTCCCTGGGGTCCACTCAGGTCTGCTTGGGAGGAGGGGAAGGTCCCAGCTGCAACTGCTGAACCAGAAAGAGAGGTAGCTGACAGCAGGTATACAACACAGCCTTCCCAACCTGGTACCTTCGAGATGTATTGTACTAAAATTCCCAGAATCCCCCAGCCAGTTGGACTACAATTCTGGAAATTGCATTTTCAAACCATGCCTCCTGCTTCTTTGGAAGGAAGGTTCCTTAAAGTTCCATGGGACTAACCTCTCCGTGTCTGTGGGTGGGCAGAAGGGGATGGTATCTGTCATTATCTGCCATACTGCCCATTGTATAGGGCACCTACAGAGACATTTCTAGGGTGCAAACCTATGCATGTTTAGACAGAAAAAAAGTCCTACAACTCCTAGCATTCCCCAGCTAGCACTGCTGGTTGAGGAATGCTGAAAGTTGTATGCCTTTTTTCTGTCTAAACATGCATAGGATTGCACCTCTATCCTGGTTTCTTTCTTCTCCTGTGATGTCAGTGTTTGAAAAAAATTGGTACACCTTTGGCTGATCAGAACAAATATGTTGGGTCCCTTGAAGACCAAAAGGGAAAGTTTTATCATTTATGGTGGACTTGTAAAAAAGCTATTCTGGAAACGAATACAGTCTTTAGCTCAAAGAATATTAAAGAGTACTATAGAAATAAAGCCAGAAACTTTTTTATTGGGACTAACAGATAAACACGTGAAAGAGAAGGGAGGAACCCTCTTTCTCTACATGACAATGGCTGCAAGGTTATTGTGTGCACAAAAGTGGAAGAATGAAACAATACAAACTGTGAGCTAGTGGATCATGAAAATGATGGAGCTGGCAGAGATGGCAAAACTGTGTTGTTCAGTCATTAAATCGTGTCCGACTCTTCGTGACCGCATGGACCATAGCACGCCAGGCCTTCCTGTCATAATTAAAGAAGGATCAACAACTAAATTTATGTTAGATTGGAAAACTTTTATAGAATTTGTACAAGAAACAGAGAAAAATGATATCTATGTATGTGGATTTTGAACTCTGAGATGGTTGATTCTCTTTTTTCTGTTGTTAAAATTAGGAGAAAGGAGGCAATGTTTGTGAACTCAATGTATGATATACAACTAAGACAAGAACTAGAGAATAATAATAATAATAATAATAATTTGTTGTGTAAAAGGAGCCAAAGGTAGATATCTTACAATCTTAAGAGATATTTTAGTGTATGTGTATTGTTGTTGTGTTTCTGTTGTTGTGTTTTGTTTTTCTTTAAAAAAAAAGACAAAAAAAAGAACAAACATGTTGGGTCCCCATTTTTGTCATTTGGAACGGCAGCTTTTAAAATGAGATGGAATCGTGTATTATCATGTTTATTAGTGGTGGAGATCATCTGATTTGAACCTTTTATTATGGGTTTGTTTTGAGGTTTGCAACGATCTTTGGTTTTAAGCAAATAATGCTCGATTAATTGATTGTTAGTCCAATACATCTGGAGGTCACCAAGTTGAGGAAGACTGATATAAGGCCTCAGTCTCCTCCCAGACTTTTGGTTTGAGCCATTACCTCTGGCACCTTACCCAGGGCACTCCGTTCCCTCCCTGCAGCATCCTGCCAATCTCAGGGCCACACGTGTATGTATGTTGCTTCATTTCTCTCCACTCAATTCCTCTACGTTTGAGTCTAGTTTGCACCTGCAAGTTCATCCCTTGATAACTGCAAACATCAAGTAATGACTGGCATGTGTGAACAAGCTATCTCAGAATGCTACAGACAGAATTCTACTCAAATGTGGTGCTTTCTCATGGGATGAATCTATCTCTTCAGCTGCCAGTCATCAATTTAGTGCACAGTCATCAAGTCATGTATGTGTGAACCAGGTCTAAATGCCCTACGGTAGAGTGGAGCAACTAATTCCATGGAAAAAACCTTGTGTTGATGGTGATGTGAAGAGAGGGATGGGAGCGCAGGCTTTCATGTTATAATTTGCAGTGGCCAATTCACACATTCCCTGCACCCCTTGATGTTGCACTCATGCAGTTCACCGTGCATGTGCGAACCGGCTTTTAACGAACAGCAGCTAAGTCCTGTGGGCCATGAGGCATCAGAGCTATTATGAAAACTAACCCACACTTTGGTTGGTGCAACATTATAACTCAAGTGAAAAAAAAATCAAGCATTTAACTTGACAGCAGGCTAATTCTCAAAGATCCATCCTTTTTTCAGCATTATTGTTGTTGTTGTTGTCCAATAATATATATTGCATTTTTAATGTCTAATTTTCACTGGTAAGGTGGGCTATTCTAATTAAACTTGCAGTCCTGCCAAGGATAGGTATTCTGGGTCTGAATGTAAACACAAACCTTGTTATCTTCCACCCTGTTGTGCACAAATAATACACCTCCATCTCATGCTCATTACCCACACGAGATGACAGCACGGGTGACCCACACAGTCCCATAAATGACGCTCTCTTTCATCCCTCAGAGAGAGAGAGAGAGAGAGAGAGATGCTCTGGCACTTTAATCCTTGACAGTAATGGCTCCCTTTCTGGTTGGACAGTTTTGATGGGCTGGTAATTTACTCTTCTGCCTTTCTGCCTGGCCCGTTTGCTTCACATTCAGCTGATTCCTGCCAATTTGCTGCCAAGAGAATTTTCATGTGAGCTGGAGAGAGATTTGAGTTAAAACATGTGTTGAGCATGCTATGTTGATGCGTCCCTCCACACAGGTTCTAAATGGTGTAATTTTCAACCTCTTGCAGACTTAAATATCACCTGCTGAATCACAAAAGGTTCTTCATTTCCTCTTCACTGAAATAGATGTCATACGTTAGCTTCTTGAGTCCTAGGATGCTGGAAAACAATTCTGGCAGAAGTATTTGTGTCCTTGGCTTTGGCCAATGTTGTTTCCTGACCAGCCACAAATTGACTGGAGGAAGGGGGCTCTTTCATTTGCAGACATTCAATGTATGCAAATTGAGCACGCCCAAGCAGAGATTGTGCTGGCAGGCCCTACCCTTGACCTATGCATGTTCAGTCAATTGTCTGAACAGACCTTATGTGTGTGCAAGCACAGTCTTACCTGTGTCATCTGGAACCCTGTCTTTTGCACATAGACTGTATGTTTGTGCATAGACCATCTATGCATAGGAATTCCTGTCCCTGACAATTTGTTTGCGTATAGGCTTTGTATGCACATAGACTGAGTGTGCATAGGAATTCCTGTTCCTGGCAATTCACCTTAGAGCAAGGGCGCATAACTTTTTCAGACCTGAGGGCTGCATGTGCTGCTGGTCAGGGGACACATACATGCATACAGACACACTATACATACATGCACACACACCCCTATGTACACATATATGCATGCACACGTACACATCACAGTGATCCTGATACCGATTGCTCTCTCCTCCCTGCTAGCAGCAGTGAGGAAAGAACAAGCTGTATGAGAAAACTGAGGGGTGGGGGATTTGGCAGCAGGGTGGGGGGATCAAAGGAGCTGCATGCTGCCCACAGGTTGTGCACCCATGCCTTGCTAGAATGGAGGCTTTTCTCATGATCATTGCAACAAAGGCATTAATACCACAGTTGAATCTAGATTTTAAAGCAATGAACAGCCCTGTGGCCAAAAGGAGGATCCACTCAGCAGGAAAACGCCCGGTTCTGCCTTTGATTTATGACAAGGGTGATTTCGTAATTGCTCCTGGCTGTTCCGATGTTTCAGACCTCCTCCACGCCACATGCTGCAAAGTGTTGAGGCAGCAATGTCAGGGGAAAGGTGTTCAGGTCAGCGATGGGCTGTGTAAATTTACTGTGCCAAAGGTTGAAATGCAACCCCCCCCCACAAAACACACACTGACAAATAAACACAACACTCCCCACCTGCAAAAAGCAAAGCCAAATTGCTGCAAGATGTATTAATATGCACAATAACTTTTGGCTTTATGTCGGTTTTGTGGCTTCCCTTAATAAGCACAGCGCACAGACCCCAAACACCCAAAGTGAAGTGTTGAGGCATTTGTGTCGATATTGGCTTCCAAAAGAAAAAATAAAAATCTTTCACCCCTGCAAGCATTTTCCCTTCCTACGCTGTTCTGCAGTAGCATAGCCTGGCATATCTCCTGGCTATTTCTTGAGCAGTTTGATTCCTGTTTTAATCTGATGCTTTAAAAAATGTCGTAACTGTGAATCACCGTGAGCGTTTGTCTTCCTTCCTTCCTTCCTCCCTCCCTCCCTCCCTCCCTCCCTTCCTTCCTTTCTCTCTCTCTCTCTTTCTTTCTTTCTCTCTCTCTCTCTCTTTCTTTCTTTCTCTCTCTCTCTCTCTCTCTTTCACTGTGAGCGTTTGTCTTCCTTCCTTCCTTCCTTCCTTCCTTCCTTCCTTCCTTTCTCTCTCTCTCTCTTTCTTTCTCTCTCTCTCTCTCTCTTTCACCGTGAGCGTTTGTCTTCCTTCCTTCCTTCCTTCCTTTCTCTCTCTTTCTTTTTTTATGGAAAGGTGGGATATAGTGGAAGGTCCATCATTCCGTGGTCTAGCATATACTGCACACGTGAAAGAACCTGCTTCAGTTCGTAACATTTCCACTGGGAAAGGTCCCCGTCTGAACCCCTTAAGCAGCACTGTGCCGAATTTTTTGATCAGTTTATTTTCGACCATTTGGGGTGTGTGTGTGTGAAAGGAAATTGCACCTGAAAATTTGTGGGAAGGGGTGAGAATAAGAAGAAAAGAATAAGAAAAATAACAATAACTCCTTGCTCAGCTTTCAGGCACTCAGCAGGCAAAGCCCCAAGGGAGGAAAGCCTGCCGAAGTCCTCCAAAGAGCTTTCCAAGGAGCTCAAGCAGCCGGAGAAGCTGCAAGGACAGAATGGGTGGAAATGGTGAAAGAAAGAGCACATGCACACACCCCTCGGCCCCCACCTCACAGTCAGGATGCTGTCCTGCACCCTGAGAAATTTCTCCAAAATTCTCAGCAACCCAACAAAATAGGCAGAGAAACAAAGACGCTGTTTGAGTGCTACCCTGAAGACCCACTACCAATCAGACTGTGGGTCAGCATTGCCCAACCTGGTGCCCCCCTGATATGTTTTGGACTTCACCTCCCATCAGCTCCAGCCAGCATGACCAGTGGTCAGGAATGCTGGGAGTTGTAGTCCACCATATCTGGAGGCGAACAGGTGACCCCTTCCTAAAATCCTGGAGAGCCACTGCCTATCAGTGTAGACCAGCCCTCCCAAACCTGCTGCCCTCTAGAGGTATTGGACTACAACTCCCATTGTCCTAGGCCACCATGGCCATTCCTGCCAACTGGAGGGCATCCGGTTGAAGAAGGCTGGTGTGGACAATGCTGAGCCAGGAATCTCACTCAGCAGGATCAAGCAGCTGCCTATGTTCCTCCTGAAAAGGAACGAATGAATGAACATTTTCCGTCCATCCACACAGGCCCAACCACCTCTCTCTTTAAAGCAGAGCCCCCACGGCTCCCCCTAGCATTTTGCACAGCTGGAACACAGCCCCACTCCCTGTTGCACAAGGCCCCACTCCCGTCGCCCCCTTCTCATCCCCGTTTCTGCCTGTCGTCAACACGCAGGCATCCTTTTTTGCGACTCTCCACCAGATCTCTTTCCGTAGGCGAGCTCTGCATGGAACAGAAATATTCAGAGAGAAACAGCCGCAGCGAGTCAGTCACGGATCCCCCGATTTTACGGGAACGGCTGGGTGGGGTGGAGCTGTAGCACTGGGCAGCCACTGCAGCAGTTCATGAATTTAAGGGATTTGTAGGACACGTTTCCTGAGCTCAAAGTGGATGATAATGATGATAATTGTTAAAAAATCCCTACTCCAAGCTGCTTTGGGGAAACATTTATCATCACCATCATCTACATTTCTATACCATCCCATAGCCAGAGTTCTCTGGGTGGTTTACAAAGGTCAAAACATTAAAAGTACAGTATGCAAAATTTAAAATATAAAACACACCCAGACAGTATACACAAAGACAATTTAGTTTTGAAAGGTGATATGAAAGCCTTTAAAACTGCTGTGACCTACCCAGAGACCTTTGGCTACTGGGTGGTATAGAATGGAATGAATCAACAAAACAAAATAAGCATTTCTATGGCACGTTAGACAGTCCGGAGCAGTTCATCTACACAGCAACATCAGGGCAGGGCCAGCAGCGAAGTCACTGGCCCATTCATACAGGGCCCTGCTGCCCCCTGTGTGAATGGGGCTGGTGTCATCAAAGGAAATAATGTAATTTAGCCTGCTGAGTTGAAATTGTCTGAGAGAGTTCCATAAGCTCTGTCCCCTGTTCTGCTCCTAATTCGGAACCCATGCACACATGAGCATAATTAGGATAATTTAACCCACAGAGTATTGCTTTGCAGTCATCAGCTTTCATCCAAGCAGGTGTTTGATTTGAAACATGCTCACAACTGATTAACCTGACCAAAGAAACAGTATTGTCCAAGCCAGTAAAATACTGATCATTTCAGTTCAAGTAGATTTATTTCAGCCATGTGCTGTAATAAGCTTATATGCATTGATACAGAAATTGAAAATGGCAAGACCACAAGATAAACAATATAACAGGGGCGTGCTTCAGATTCGGTTGAATTCTGAACCAAATCGGGCTGATTCAGAAAGATTTGGGAGATGTCCACATTCAAGTGGGCTCTATTGAAGGGGCCCAGATCCATATCTGAATCCTCCTGAAGTTTCATTTAGTGATTCGGAGAAACACAGAGCACCAGGCTGTGCATCTGCAAAAATTTATACATTTCTCCCAAAGCTCTCGATGTAAGGAAAACATCAGGGTGGCGGGGGGAGAGAAGGAGGGGGTGTTTTGTGACTGAATGCTCTAGCTTCTAATCGCAGTGAATTGTTTTACAAGGGCGCTCCAATCCCAGTGCTTTGTGGGAGGGATGCTGGAGTGAAATATTGCAAGACTGATCCAGGGTTCAGCGCTTTTTGTGCATTCTTTCTCCCAGGAGCAGGAGAGGTTTGGTGGAGTCTGTAGGCCAGGGAGGGTGCAGCACTGGGCACTTGCCTGGAAAATGCTGGATGTTCAAGTCCTTCTGCCTCTGAATGCTCCACATCCGGTCCTGTCCTGTTGTGCCTTCTGTGTCTCGGGTGCCAATTGAGAACATCTTAAACTCTTTTTTCTTCATCATAACTTGCTAGTCCCCGCACTGATCCTTCTGAAAATTTGCAGGCCTCTTGCCTAGGGCCATCTTTATATATGCCGTTTTCAAAATGGTCAAGAAAAAGCTACAGGGGTGGAAAGAGGTAAGAAATCATGCCCCCCACCCCAATTTGAAGATTTCTCTTCTACAAAAACTGTTTGACCTATCTCCCCCCTCCCTGCCCAAATTTTAAAGTTTCTTAGTTAGAACCATTTCTATGCTGTAGGTCATTTTCATTTTTAAAAATCCCTGCAAAGAACATAGGAGGATAAGAGCATCTTATTTTGGAAACCCCCAAACGGTAACAGCTGCTCATGCGGAGAAACTCCTACACCTTTCCATCTGAAACTTGGCAGGCTCAATCCCCTCAGAAGGAGCAACTATAGCTGCACATTTCAGTCAGTTCTACCCAAAATTAAAACAGTAATCAACAGTTTGTTTTTAAAAAACCAATAAGTCAATTTTTAAAAGCATCTACCACAAAATGCCCTGCGTGTCTTTGTTTGAATTTTGGTAGATTTAATTCCTTACATGGGAATACAATGCCTGCAAGTTTGATCCAATTCTGTCAGAGAATGAAACTGTTACAGTCATTTGTTGATTTCCAGGGATACTCAGTGGGAGGCCTGAAGTGTTGGATTTCTGAATCTATATTTGTATTCAGTCCCTGAGTCAAATCGGGTGGCCTCCAAATCACTCCAAGGCAAATTAGGATGATTTCTGAATTGACGAATCAGGGTCCGAACTAAATCTTGTGGTTTTAAAACCTCCATACAACATATTGTTCATGCAAACAAGACAATTAATTCACATCCCATATAAACTCATTTTCCAAATGGTGGTTAGTCACAACACTGTTCACAAACCTGCTGTCATCAGGGCTTTGTGTGTGCGTGTGCGTGTGTGTGTAAGTTTGACCAATGCTTACATCCCTTCAACAACTCAAGGAAGAATTTGTTCCTCACACTCTTCATTTCAAGGTAGCAGAATAAATAGGGTGGCAGAAACAGCAACCAGAGATAAATGAATTCCAGTGGAGGCTGGTGGCTCTGATGTCAGTGGGACTGTGAATCCATTCTAGGTTTCAGTCAGAACCAGTCAGAACTCTAACACAGCTCTCCAAGGTGCTGAACCCATTTTCAGGATAGGGTTCAGCACCTTGGATAATACATCTTGTCAGTCCTTGGAGGGGAGACCACTTGGGGACCACATGTAACCACCTGATGGAAAATATACCTTTAGAGTTCTGACTGAAACCCAGAGTGGATCACAGCTCCGCTTGCATCGGAACCACTAGCCCACTGACAAATTCAGCTTCCTGAACTCCACCGAGATAGCTGGGAAATATAGGGTAGTATCCAATGTTACTCCTACATAGAGCAGACCCATTGAAATGAATGGGTCTACTTACGATGGTCATAACTAATTTAAGTTTCATTTATTTCAGTGGGTCTACTCTAAGTAGGACTAACATTGGATGCCACCCATGGGGCCAGGAGCAGGTCAACTGGGCGCAGTGGTGCAATCAGGGTAAGACTTTGGGGCAGATGTCCAGGGCGGAATGAGCAGGATACCCGCCAAATGCAGCAGGGTTGGCCTACCATGTTTTGAAGTAAGTGAGATAATACACATTGCCACAGAAAGACAGGGGCCCTGTAACGCCATTAAGTTTGGAGTCAAAGATTACCTAGCTGCTCCACTGACTGAGTGCTGAAATTAAGCTGAGGTCTGGCTCCAAATTTGGTAGCAATCAGCGGAACTATGAATAATGAAGAGCTGTGTGGACCATTTGACACTCACACCCTGTTTCCAGGCCCATCCATAGAAGACCCTGAAGGCAGAGAATTATTTCTGTTGCTCTTGCAGGGCGGCAGAGCAGGGGGAAAAAGAGGCCCAAGCGCACACTCCATTAGACATCTTTATGTTGCAAATAAGTCAAGCTAATTTGCCTGTCATGAACATGAGCGAACCTGAAAGGGAAGTGGAAGATGAACAGAAGGCCAGCTCTGACTGTGAAGAGGAGGGGGAAAGAGGTGGATTCTGGAAACTGTTGCTCAGGCCTAGCAAGGCTCAGAGTGGGGCCACCAAGGGATAGAAAGAGACAACAATGCAGGAGGAATCACCATTGGGGGCTGGATTCATTTACATGTTTTTTTTTAAGTCAACCTTGTGAAATATTATGATCCATATAAACAGTTCTAATTCTTTTAAATTTCTATCCCACCTTTCCCCCCCTCTTGCAAGGAACCCAAGCTGGCTTACATAATCCTCCTCCTTCCCATTTTATCATCACAACAACCCTGTGAAGTAGCTTAGGCTGAGAGTCAGTGACTGCCTGGCCCAAAGTCACCCAGGCCAAGTGGGGACTAGAACCCGGGTCTCCAGAGTTTCAGTCCAACACTCTAACCATTACACCGCACTGGCTATAGAATATTTGGACATTATTGCCAGGGACTGTGTCTGGGAGGCAGTTCTACAACTCCAAACAGGGCTTAACTGCTCAAATTTCACTGAGAAACTTGGACAAGGGTGTCCATGAGTCCTACTGCACAGATGGCAGTCCTCTTTTTGAAGGCCTCCTCTGTTTGAAGGGCTGCATTGGTGAGATGTATTCTATTGAAATGACAGTCAGTCTTTCAGGGCAGCATACACCCTCACTGTTTAACCTCACAACAGCCCTGTGAGGTAGGTTAGGCAGAGAGAGAGAAACAGAGTTTGGCCTTTAGTCAGCCTGGGAGTTTCATGGTCAAACAAGGATTTGAACCCAGGTCAAAGCCTGGCCCTCCACCCACTACATGGCACTGGATACTCATTCAGTGTACGCAGTGCTTTGTAGCACAGGTGAAAAGACAGGAATTTGGCCACAAGGAGCTTGCAATTGATTTTTTTTTTTTTTTAACAATGGGGAGATACAGGGGAAGTGGAGGGACAGGAGAGATAAGGGTAGTGAGAAGTGAACCCCAAGAAATGAGGCTATTTTGTTGCAAGTGGGAATGAAAATGGAGAGGTTAGGAAACGGCACTTCCGGCCCTCCCACTAGGCAAAGTGAGGTGGCTGCTTCAGGCAGCAAATGCTGCCCAGGGCGGGGGGGGGGGGGATAGCAGCAACCTGCTCCCCAGAACGTTCCTGTTGACGTTTCCTCCCCCCGCCCCCCGCATCCCAGGATGGAATTAGACTGCACAACTATTCCTTATGGATACATGCAACAAAAATGGGAGGGGGTGAGGTGGGGAAAGCATGCATAAACTCATAGGGTCTATTGTACCTTCTAGCAAACATTTATCTCTGGCTCCACCTCAGTTCTTTGGGTTTGAGGGGCTCATATCTCAGGGCTACGGGAGGAGAAGGCAGGCAGCAGAGGAGCGTGTGGATTATGTTAGCTCCATCTACTAATTCTGGAATAAAACGTTCCTTTAAAGTTAATTCTGTGTGTGTTCAGCATATGCAGCTTGACTTGGCGGAGTTGGGGTGCCATTTTGCTGCTCTACAGGCGCGAGGGGGCTTTGTGGTTTCAGTTTTCAGAATGGGTTTCTCCCACAAAAAAGTATCATGTATTAATCTTAACGATCCGTAAAAAGCTGGAAACACTCTCTCTCTCCCCGCCCCCCCTCTCTGTATGTAGGAGAGGTCACATGACCAGCTCAATGCAGAAATTGGCATGTGTTGACTGACTTGAGCATGGAAAAGTGGCACCATGCGCTAGTTGTAAGAGTATAACCTCGGGGAGAACTTAAGGGGCAATCATGAGATGAAAGGAAATGGGGGAGCAATCCTTTTTCCATCATTGTTCTGCCAATATACCTCCAACCAACCTACCCTTGGGAAGAGAATCCCCCAAGGTCAGCAAAATAATTTGATCTCTGTGTTTCTTCAATCACTGTGCCCCATTCAAGATATATTTCCAGTTTTTTAGCTCCGTTATTTTTTAGCTGGATAGATTTCTTCCTTCTGCCAATACATAATCTCATGGCTATATGAATTTCCTCTGGCAGATTGTCACTGCTTCTTCTGTAACGTGATGGACGATGCAAGGCCAAAAAGATTCATCTCATTCCAACAGAGAGTGTGTGTGACAAAGCAGTGAGTTCTGGAGACTTTCTTCCAGTGGAAGCTTTTGCAAGAAAAAATAATGACAAAAGGTGCACTAGGCATCATTTTTATTTGTGGAAGGGAGCATGCTGGAAGGCTCCAGGTTCCAAGAATGGTATGTACAGTATTTGTATGTCATTCCACATCAAAAGACCTCGGAGCGGTGAACAGCGGACAGAATAGAGAATAAAAATACCACATTAAAATAATTTAAAATTGTTTTAAAAAGACACAGAATTCTGATAAAATCAAGTCTGATAAACGGCAGCCAGTCACTTGAGGAAGGCTTCCTGAAATGACAATGTTTTCAGGAGGCACCGAAAACAACACAGCGTTGGAATGCTATGGAACTCCCTGCCTGACCTCCAAAGGCAGGGAGTTCCATAGGAAGGGGGCCACCACACTGAAGGCTCTTTGCCTGGTGGATTCCCGCTGGGCCATGCGTCAATGTGGAACCACCAGGGACATGCCCTCTGATGACCTCAGTGACAGGACAGCTTGGTAAAGAAGAAGGTTCTCTCTCAGGTATCCTGGTCCTAAGTTGTTCAAGGCTTTGTACACTACTACTACAACCTTAAACCTGGCCTGGTAGCAAATAGGAAGTCAGTGTAGTTCCCTCAGCAAAAGTGTTGCACGCTGAAAAGGGGCAGCTCCTGATAACAGCTGAGCTGCTGCGTTCTGCACTAACTCCAGCTTCCGGAGCAGCCTTAAAGGCCAGCCCCACACAGAGTGCATTGCAGTAATCCAGTCTTGTACCACTGTGGCCAAGTTATCCCTGTCCAGGAGAGGCCATAGCTGGCGAAGCAGCTGAAAGGCACTCTTAGCTGCCGTGGCTACTTGGGCCTCCAGCATAGGGATGTCAGAGAAATCTGCTGCGGATTCAAATGAGGCCGGATTCTTTGGAATCCGCAGCGGATCGGGACCACTTACCTCCGCTCCAGAAGGACTGGAGACAGAACAGCACTTGGCTGCTTCTTGCCAGCCAGAGCCGTTCGCCTCCTCCCTGTCCCTGCCGATCGCCATATCTTAAAAAAAAAAAAAGACGATCAGGAGGATGTGCCCATAGACTTATACGCAAAATAGAGCCGTGAATCTTGCGTATAAGCCTATGAACACAGACTTAGACGCAAGATTCATGACTCTGTTTCTCAGGCCAATCCCCCCCCCCCGGAATCCGAGCAGAGCAGAGGTGCTCTGGAGGATTCCGGGCGGGGGGGGGAGGAACGGATCACACCCCCCACGGATTCCCCACTGGAACAGATGGTGGGGAATCCGTACACCCCTACTCCAGCAACAGTGATGGATCTAGGCGTACACCCAGACTATGAACGGATCTTTCAAAGGGCGTGCAACCCTATCCAGAACAGATAATGTACAATATGCAAGAGATAGCTTTGCGTAATCAGAACTACTGTACCAAGCCACAGCCCTTTGCAAGACCTTAACTCCTCTGCCAGCAAAGATCAGCCCGAGAAAAGGTTGGCTGTGTATCAGTTAGGAAGAGGGATGCTCTCAAATAAATCTTGAATGAAATTCACAACACAATAACCTAGTCTGTCCTTCACTGGTTCCCTGCCATGGATTCCATATGTTCTTCTCAGATACAGTTGCAGATAATATACGTAATTCTATACATACTTGATTTCTGGTCCATATATACATCAACCTGATTTGTGCGCACTATGAATGAGATCTGTTCAACTGAGCCCAGGTTCCAGCTGCAGGCATAATCTACCTAGCAGTCAAAACACCTTCAGCGGCTGGCCAGCTAGGCGTATTGGAGAAATCTGCAACAGATTCAAATGAGTTCAGATTTCTGTGAATTTGACCTGTGGATTCCGCAGTGGACTGGCGTTTTCCAAGCCATGCAAATGCTGTGGACTTGCGGACTGGATTTTCACTTTTGGAGAAGGGGGTGGGATTAGTGCTAATTCGCCCGAACTAATTCGCATCGGTGCATTTGCCAAACAGGGAGACAAAAGAGGATGACAGGTTTGCATAGGATGTGCACATGCTTATTTGTATAGATGCAAATTAGAAATAATGACCACAATTTAACTAGAAATGCAATGCAACTTGCTGTGATGTGGGTGTGCTAACTCTCCCTTTTTGTGGTTAGTCATCTTTAAACTGGACTTGGACTAGACAACGCTTCAAACAGAGGGTCACTTCAGACAGATGACTCTGTAAATTAGGACACATGGCAACTGTATATTTCAGCCAGGGGGCCGCAGTGGCTTTTAAAAAATGCTCCAGGGACAATGGGCCAGCCAATTCAGGTTGGTTAAGATGCTGAACTGCAGACCGGAAGGTCGGCAGGACAGCAGTTCGAGACCCGAGTGCTGCGTGACGGAGTGAACTCCCATCTTCAGTCCCAGCTCCTGCCAACCTAGCAGTTCGAAAGCAAGAAATTGCAAGTAGATAAATAGGTACCACCTCGGCGGGAAAGGTAACAGTGTTCCATGCACCTCGGTGTTCAGTCATGCCAGCCACGTGACCACGGAAGCGTCTTCGGACAGCGCTGGCTCTTCGGCTTAGAAATGGAGATGAGCACCACACCCTAGAGTCGGACATGACTGGTTGGGGACACCTTTACCGTTTTTTGTGACAAATCACTAGTTTTGATTTTGGGGTTAAAACAAGCTGTTTCGGTGGAATAGACACCCCCCACCCCAAACAAATGTTTTTTCCCCTCCCCCCACACTACTTGGCACTAGGGATGTTGGAGAATTTTGAGAGGGACTAAAATGAATTCAGATTTCTAAGAATCTTACCTGCGGAATCTGCTACGGACCGGCCTTCTCAGGCCACGCAGAGTCCACAGACTTGTGGATCTTTTTTTTCACTTTTCCCCAAATCATGCAAATTTATTCGAAGGAAAATATGCAAATTTCTGCTGAGACATATGCCATCCTGGAAAATGTACGAGGGGAAAAGTGGAATGGAGTGGGGAAGTATATATTAAACGTTACGTACTAACATACATTACATAAATTGTTGTGAACCCTTTTATGGAATTATTTGCGTATCTTTCTGCATAATGGGTGGGTGGGTGGGAATTTGAATCCGCCTGTGAATGAATGCTGGAACGGACAACACTGCACAATCCACAAAACATACATGGGATGGGTTTCACAAAATTTGGACATCCCTAGTTGGCACCATTGGTTGTGTAGCTGCTTCCTCCCCACCCCCCTCCCGGATTTAGTCAAATCTGTGATTCTACATAAGCATGTATTACATAATGAATGGGATGGTGTTATGTTTGATGTAACACTCTAATTGGGTATTCATTTAAAAAAACCCATTGACCTGTTCTGTTTACATGATGATGGCTCTGAGGACAAGTGATGGCAATTGAGACTGAGGACAGTTGAAAAGGATCCTATGAAATCCTATGCATGTTCGCTCTGAAGTAAGTCTCATTAAATTAGGACATTTGCGCAAATTGAACTGGGAATCAGGAAGGAGCCAAATGCGAGCACGTATTTGTCAATTTACGATATTTTCAGTGGTCACGTTCAGAGCTTTGAATGAGGCGTGCTCACATGCTTCACGAGCAAAAACAAAATTCCCTGGAACACACACACACACACGAGTGTCTAGAAGCCCTTTTCCTTTGTACTTCTCCAAAAGGGGCTCAGAGTCTTTGGCAACGCGGCTGTTGGGATTAGCTTTCCTTTTGAATGCTTTTAAACAGTCCAAATCAGAGGAAATCCTTGCAGGCTCCAGATCTTCAGCTTGCCAGGAATGTGCAAGCAGGCCAGCAAAATGGTTAAAAGCCAAGGGGGAGGAAATTGCAAAATATGTGCAGCTTGCTGACAGCATTTTGATGTTTGATGTCTGATAAAGGATTTTGCATTTTTATGAGTCTCGCCTTTGAAATGCAATAAACTTTTTTCTTTGGGGCGGATGAAACACTGCCTCATCACCCTCCCTCCCTCTAACAACAGAGAAAAAGAACAAATCATCCCAGCCTAAAGCCCCCAAACATGCAAGGTCATTAAAAAGGGCCTCTCAAAGTGTGCAGAATGTTTTTCTTTTTAATCACACACACACACACACACACACACACACACAAGCACGCACCCCCCCCCAATAGCAAACTCCGGTTCTTTATGTAGCTAAAATTGCACCATTCGTACACAGGAGGGAGGTATTTGCAGGGTGGGGAAACCCAGTGCAAGCTGGCAGAGCCAATGTCGGGGGGCGGGGCAGTGAATCCACTCCAGGTTTCAGTCAGAACCAGTCAGAACTCTAATGGAGGTATCCAAAGTGCTTCAAAACCTTGGATAGCTCCTTTAGAGTTCTGATTGGTTCAAGCTAAAACCTGGAGCGGATTCAATGCCCCACTGACATTGGAGCCACCAGCTTGCGCTGGGGGAACCCAGTGGTTTAAAGAAGTAGCTCTCCAACCCCCACATATAAAAACCCCTAAAGGTAGGCGGGGGGACGGGACTCCAAACCCAGTCCAACGAGGACTGAGCATGTGCAGTGGCCATGAAAAACTGGCGGACTGCTGGAAGGGAAAAACTAGAAGAGTAGGGGTTGGGGAATAGAATGTAATCCTGAACAGAAATGCTCCGTACTGCAACATTTTGCTGCAGGTCTCCCTTGATTTACCTCACTGCAGAGTAATTTCAGCCACAGGATTAAGAGGCAAGTACACTTTGCAGGTGAAACTGTGAACAGGAGAGAGCCAGGCAGTTAGGGGTGCTTCAGGCCATGAGACTCCATGTACTTAGTAGTTAGAGGCACTTTGCCATGCTAGAACAAACAAACAAAAAGACAACGTCTTTTTAGTAAAGGCTTGTCAAATTCGGCTAATTGTTGGAAGTGTAATGCAGTCAGTGCTTCATTTATTCATATGTTTTGGAAATGCCCAATGGCTGCCTCCTTTTGGGAGGAAGTCATTGTATGGACAAATTTTGTATTAGAAAGCTTTTTAATATCTACTGATGTAAATGTTCTTTTAAACTACTTACCTGCTTCTTGGAATGTAACACATGGTCAGAGTAAATGGATGTGTTGTGCTCTTTTGGTTGCTAAAAGACTGATACTTAGGGATGTCAGAGAATTCTGTGACGGATCACGGTGAGGCCGAATGCCAGTGCATTCGGCCCCCCGAAATATGTCGTGGAACGAAGCCCCCGCCCCCCCCAACCCATGAAAGGCGTGCGGGACAAAGTCCCCGCTGCCCCCAACCCACAAAAGGCGCACGAAATGGAGCACTTACCTGCTCCCGTCCACGCTGCTTTGCGAATGGCGGCCGTCCTGCAGTCGTCATTCGCTTCCTCCTCTTCGTGGCCATGATAGGCTACGTAAATACCTACGTAGCCTATCATGGCTAATGCAGGGACGCCATTTGGCGGTAGCCGCCGCCATTTGCGTATGCTGGGTTTTCCCCCCCCCTGCTGAGATAGGCTACGTAAATACTTACGTAGCCTATCATGGCTAAATACAGGGACGCAAATGGCGGTGGCTACCCATGAGCGCCTCCCCCCCACCGCGGAAACAGAATGGAACGGAAGGTAAGTGTTCCATCCATCCCTACTGATACTATGATATTGGAAGGATAAATTTCACCGCCTATAACGCAATGGACTGAAGACTTAACAACACTAGCACATTTGAAAGAGTGATATATAGGCGTAACTTGCAAATGGACTTATATGCAAATATTTGGTCTGCTTTTACTGAAGTTTATGTGTAACCTTTCCCCTGCCCTCCCCCCACCCCAAATATGGTAATGTTAGAGACTGAGGATTTTTAACATGTTGTATTTTTATTTTTATTTCATTCTTTTTTAAAGTTTGGTAATGTTTTCAGTTGTAAAAACTCACAATAAAAGATTAAGTAAAACAACAAACAATTGTTGTGTCAGAGGATGCTGAGAGAGAGATGCTCATCTGCTATGAGAAATGCATAAAACAGTGTCCCCAACCTTTTTGGGCCTGTGGGCACATCTGGGAATTTGACACACTGCTGCGGGCACCACCACAAAATGCCTAATCAGTGGATCACCACTTTGGCATCTACCTGTCACATCTCTGGCTCTTAGGCTGCGTCTTATTCAGCAAAACATTTGTTTCGTGTTTATTGGGCACCACAGCATCTCTTTAAGAAGGGTTCTTCTAATTCAACTAATAGCTAGTGGTGCAATGCAGCCAATGCTTCTTTTAAACATACGTTTTGGTGATGTCCAGGAGTTGCTTCTTTTTGGGAAGAGGTTATTATATGGATAAATTTTGTCCTGAAACAGTCTTTAATATTCGCTGATGTAGTCGCTATTTTAAATTATCTACCTGCTTCTTGGCCAGTGTAAATAGATTCCCTGTGCCCTTTTGGCAGCTAAAAGACTGATACGATAACATTGGAAGGATAAACGCTCACCTCCTATAGTGCAATGGACTGAGGACCTGACAGTGCTTTCAGTATTTGAACGGGTGGCATATAGACGACACCTTCAAACTGATATTTATTTGGATATTTGACCTGCTTTATGTATAACTGCTAGAAAGATGTATGCATTTCATATGTACTCATTGTTATGGGTATATACAAATCCATGCATGTATATTAACCCCCGCCCCAGGAAATACACACACACACACATATACACACAGAGTTTTGTGGGTGCCCCTTTGGGACCCCCCCATAGGTGCCATTGAGGGTGCTTGCAGGTACCACGTTGGGGTGCCCTGGCATAAATCAAGTACATAATGAAAGGCTTCTGTGAGCTCAAACCTTTCAGCCAGAGAGAGGATGGCTGTTACCTCTATGAGTGAGTCACTGCTCTGGCCATTGCCTCTTTCCACATGCACCCTCCTTCCCACTTCCCACTTGTATGACGCATCTCCCCGTTCACATGCCTGCACACACACTAAGATCCCCCTGCAGCGGACTTGGAAAAAATCCCATTAGAGCCAAACTGCAGCATGTGTGCGTGCGTGTTGCACCGTGTGTGTATTTGTGTGTGTGTGTGTGGTGCAGCTGAGGAAAGACGGTTCAACCACAGTGTCCCCAGCCCAGCCTGCCCTATATAAATGCACAGCATAACTAACCACCTACAGAGGAGGAGGTCTGTTGGATCTCAGCACAAGTTGCTGCTCTGAGCTTGGCTTTTTCCATTAAGGAGGCACACCGAGACCAGGGACTCATGCAGAAACTCAGGAGGCAGACTTTCTCCACAGGGGCAACTGTTACTCTTACACATACTTTAAGGCAGTGGTGCGGTACCTCTTTCAGCCCAGGGCCAAATTCCATTTTGGAGAAGCTCTCAGGGGCCACATTCCAGTGGTGGGCGGGGCGAGAAGCAAAAGAGGTGAGGTGAAAATGCCAAAAATACCAGCTGGTTTTAGCTTCAAGCTCTTACCGCCAGGAATGGAGCCTTAGGAGAGGCACTGTTTTCAGCCTGTTAGAATGAGGAAGAAAACTGCACAAATGCCAGGATTCCACCAAATGATGGGTGGCTGGGGGAAAGGGGGAGGGGCCAAGGAAGGGTGTGTGGCCATCTTGGAAACCCTGGCGGGCTGGATTTGGCCCATGGGCCTGAGGTTCAACATTCCTGCTTTACCGCCTAGTTCTCAGCCAGATGAAGCAGTAAACCTATGCCTTTGATCGTAACACTTCAGATTTCAGGTGGGGGCTCCCAAAATGGCCTTCTGGCTCTCCCATAAATAAAAGCTAGCTTGCTAGACCCCTTCTCCCTAACATCTAGTTTTCTCTCTGTGTGTAGGGATTATTATTATTTTGTATGTAGGAACATTCAGTCATACAAGCCTCCAACCTGGATTCTGAAGCCCAGACATTGGTTGACTACCTTATAAGAATGAGGCCTAAAAATGAATGCTTTCAGGGGTCAGAGTGAAGTGTGTCTCCCATTTAACTATATGTAGGGAGGGATGTTGGACGAATCTGTCCGGGGGCTGAAGATTGCCGAGTTTTAGTCAGCTCACCCCCCCACCCCGCCCCGACTGTGGCTTTCTTTCCCACAAGCTGGCCTGACTGAAACTGCATCAAGTCGGGCCAGCTTGTAGATTTCTGTTTTTTCAATGTGTGTAAAGCAATCTGTGCAAATTATGCAAAGTTTGGCCATAATTTGCACAAATCATGCAAATTGCAGCCACAATTTGTGCAAATGGCTTTTTATGCAACACCCCCCCCCCCAGCCCGTTCCTGGTTTCCTGGCTTGGCTCAGAAATAGAAACTGAGTTGGGGGCGCTGTGGGAATCTATCAGGCCCCCAAAGGGCAGGATTTCATGGCAGCAGGCATCCCTAAAGATTGCACATAAGTGTGAGTGGGTTGTGACCTTCCTGCCCTGGGTTCTACCTTCTCCAGCTTCCACCTGATGAAACTGAGAAGAAACCCCCCTCAGGACGTCTGCCTCCGCTGGGTCAGTTGTCCTCACTGACACCCACAGCTTCAGCCCCTTTACTCTCTGGGTCAAAGAGGCCCCCCCAATATGTCTAATTGGTTCCCTCTACCCAATACAGGAGAAGCAACAAGGAAATAGGTTTTTCTAATGGTAGTGCAATAAGACAAACCAACGTGTGGGATTTTGTAGTTATAATACCATAAATAAAAATGTATTGAACACAAGAAGATTTATATATGATTAATCAATACTATGCTTGGTCCTAACCTACCTACTCTACCCCTTCTAAATACTATTCCCAAAGCCCCACTAACTAGATGTAGCTTCCTCAGTCCCTAAGGCCCTATCTGACTTCTTACCGTCAGCTCATTCCTTTTATAACCTCAGAATCTTCCCACAAGCATCGCCCAGAGTGGCCGGGTGACGGGCCAGATGGGAGATTAAGAAATTTAATAAATACATAAATAATAAATAAATATATTACCTGGGTCACATTTAACAATGCAAACACATGCATTAATATAACAGGCATATGTTACAGGGCCTTGAACAAAAAGATGGGCAATTCTCCGCTTTCGTACCAATGCACAGATACACAATAACCCCTATTCAGGTGTTCTTTTCTGGGTAGAATCAGCAAGCAAGTGGGAACTGCAAGGCTGAGCACACTACCTCTTTCGCCCTCCAAGAGTTGGAGGCTCTGCAGTGGGGAGCCTTTTCTACTCATGTAGACTCCTCACATGATTGCAACGGAAGTGGAGGGGAGAAGGGGCTAGCACTGCCAACCCCTCTTGTCCGCTTCATGCGTTGATGCTACACTGGATGACTGAATAGGGCTTCTGCCTGCTCTCCATTCATTGCAACATGGTGGTGATTCTAATTCAGAATGCTGCCTGGCAATTTTATCAGGAGAAGACCAGACAATCTTGCTGTGTTTGCAGGCTGTGTCTCTAGAGTATGTTATTTCGGGGGTGGGGGCATGGGCATGCTTAAGGGTTCAGTGTTCCATGGTACAGTCGCTCAATGGAGATTCCTGGCTGATCACAAGCCAGCTGAAGAAAATGGATAGCAGTCCTTGGGAGCTGGATTCCAATTACACATAGCCTCTTGGATGTCAGCTGCAAGCTTTTATGAGACATAGATTTAAAGGACAGCAAGAGAGAGAGAGAGAAAGAGAGGAAATAGAAGAAAGTGGATAGTTAGCTGCAAGGGAGCAAATGCAAAATGTAATGGACTGATGTGCTAATATGCCCCTTTCATCACCATGCCAAGCAGGCACGTCTCTGGCCATCTGCAACGTGAACCCACGTTCAGACTGGGCTCTGTGAACAACTGCAGCAACAGCTTCAGGCTTTTGAGGGTTCTTGTGCAAGACAGGGATGTTAGAGGAATCTGTCCAGGGGGTGGAGCTCACGGAACTTTCAGCAGCTCACTCCCTGCCCCTCCCTCAGACCGGCTCAATTCCCTGTGCGCCTGACTAGATCTGCATTGAGTTGGGCCAGCTCATGGATTTCCCTTTTTTCCCCTCCCATAAATAGAAAGCTACATTTCGCATAATCTGGGCAAATTACAGCCATAATTTGCTTAACTTGTTCAAACTGCAGCTGGAATTCATGCAAATTCAGCAAAGTATGGCCGGAGTCCGTACAAATTATGGCTGAAATTCATGCAAATTACATAAATTGCAGTCACAATATGTACAAATCTCTATTTATGAATAAACCAAACAAAAAAAGTTCCTGGATTTAGGGAGAAACCCATGGATTGGCTGAAGAATGCAAGCTGAATTGGGCGAGCAGTGGGAATCCGTTGGGCCCCAAAAGGGATGGATTTGCAAACGATGGACAGCCCTAGTGCAAGACACCTTCCATGGGCCCCCTTCCTCAGTGAGTCTACTGGCTCACCACCATTGTCACCAGCTGCTCTTGCTCTTCACCCCCTTTCTCATCGTTGCTGCCACTTGCTTGCTTGACAGACAGAGAGCTGGAGAGCAAGGAGGCCGTGGCATCTCCTGCTCCTCCTTTTCACCACCAGGCGAAAAGCAGGTGACCGAGCAGGTTGCAAGGGTGAAGAGGAGGAGCAAATCCAGGGGGCTTTTGGCAGGGGGCCCCTGCTGGGGTGTGGCCCTGGCAGGTGCCCAGCCATACCTACCCTTGACACCAGCCCTGAACAAGTGTTACCCATAGGCAGCAGCAAGGAGGTACCGGGCTGTGACATGACATACTGAGATCACATCCTTTACTCTGGGTTCATTAATATGGAACAGTTACTGCCCTGCCCTTTGGATGCTGCGTATGTACTCACTAAGGGCACAATCTTATGCATGTTTACACAGGAAAAAGGCTTACAACTCCCAGCATGCCCCAGCCAGCCATGCTATATATATTACACAGGTGTGTGTATGTGTTGGGGGACAGGGAGCCAAAATCCATGCTCTTACCATTCTGGAACATCAGTAGCCCATTAGTGTAGGCGCACTGATGTGCACAGCCATCACGCCAGTCACAAACCACAGAGAAAGGGGGCATATCATGCAGGGTATGTCTGGGTGATGCAGCCATACATAAGAGCGTAAGAAGAACCATACTGGATCAGAACAAGGGTCCATTTAGTCCAGCGTACTGTTCACACAGTGGCTAACCAGCTGTTGATCAGGAACCCACAAGTAGGGCATGAGTGGAACAGCACCCTCCTGCCCATGTTCCCCAGCAACTGGTGTACATCACCATGGGTCACAGATGTGCACCCCAATTTTTATGCGACCACCTACAAATGTGTACCTGACATACCAAGTGACGGATACAAATGAACACTCCAAAACCAACATTGTCGTATCACCTCAAAGCCTCGGCCAACATTTTCTGCCACAACCTACAAGTGGGTACTCATTTGACATACCCAGTCAGGAGTCCCAGTTAACACCCCAAAACTAACATTGTTGCATCTCTTCAAAAACTTGAGGTTCAGCACAAAAGTAGAACAAAAGTGACTGGGCATGTCAGCTACACCAGGGGTGGAGAATCTCCAGCTCAGGGCTCACATCCAGTCCTCTGGTGTTCCCCAATTTTGTGCAGCCCCCACCCCCATTCTAAAAGGTTGAAATGCCTCTTGCAAGGTTTAGTGACGGGCAGCAGGAGCTTTAAGCTACAACAGGCTAGGTTTTTTTGTATTTTTGGCCCCACCCCTTTGCCTTTGGCTCCACCTACTACTGGAATGTGGCCCTTGAGAGCTCCTCCGAAACTGGGTTTGTCTCTCCAGCTGAAAGAGATTCCCCAGCCCTCAGCTACACACAAAACCTGGAGTCATAGAATCATAGAATAGTAGGGTTGGAAGGGGCCTACAAGGCCATCGAGTCCAACCCCCTGCTCAATGCAGGAATCCAAGTCAGAGCATCCCTGACACATGGCTGTCCAGCCTCGTCTTGAAGGCCTCCAGTGTGGGAGAGCCCACCGCCTCCCTAGGTCATTGGTTCCATTGTCGTATTGCTCTTACAGTCAGGAAGTTTTAAATGATGTTCAGCCGGAATCTGGCTTCCTGTAACTTGAGCCCATTATTCCGTGTCCTGCACTCTGGGATGATCAAGAAGAGATGCTGGCCTTCTTCTCTGTGACAACCTTTCAAGTACTTGAAGAGCGCTATCATATCTCCCCTCAGTCTTCTCTTCTCAAGGCTGAACGTGCCCAGTTCTTTCAGTCTCTCTTCATAGGGCTTTGTTTCCAGTCCCCTGATCATCTTTGTTGCCCTCCTCTGAACCCTCTCCAGTTTGTCTGCATCCTTCTTAAAGTGTGGTGCCCAGAACTGGACACAGTACTCCACATGAGGCCTAACCAGTGGTGAGTAGAGGGGAACTAGTACTTCCCGGGATTTGGAAGCTATGCTTCTATTAATGCAGCCCAAAATAGTATTTGCCTTTTTTGCAGCCACATCACATTGTTGGCTCATATTCAGCTTGTGATCGACATCAATTCCAAGATCCTTCTCACTTGTAGTGTGGTTGAGCCACGTATCCCCTATCTTGTAACTGAGTCGGCAGCACAGAACAGCACAACACTTTGGCTGCGGTTTTGAGGGGATGCTAGACTTTGGGGTTAACTTCAGAGAGCTCCTATATGGTGAAATGCTCCTTTATATAAATAAATACATTTTCAAAACACCACATGGAGAACTAGGGTTGTAATCTCGAACACACTTACTATGGAGTAACCCCATTGAACACAGAGCGGGACTTGCTTCTGAGCAAACATGCATAGGATTGTGTTATTGATGTCTACCCTGCTTCCTGAGATGCTACATTTCTTTGTGCAGGACATCTATATGTTCATTTCATCACGGAAGCCCCCACCTGCAATATGAAGTGGTACTGTCCAGGCAGAGGTTTACTACCTTAGTAAACTGTAGATGTTCTGGGACTGACCACGTGCACTGAAAGCCAGTTCCAAGGCCTAAACAGACACACAAAATTAGGGTGACAAACAGGCTACACCCCATGCCTCAATTATTGCCAGTTCAGAAATGCGCCCCCAGACACCCAAGTTACAATCCTCATGTAAACCCTCTGACCCGCACAAGCCCTCTCCTCCTCCTGCTTTGCCTTCACATTGCTGTTAAAACCAAATTTAAGCCTCCTGCTGGTCTCAGCATTCCAGGGTCTACCTTGCTTCACTGTGGTCAATATCCGTCTTGTGTCTTGGGACTATTTTTTTTATTGCTGATTAGCTCATGTCGGCCAGAAATTAAGGGAAATGCAAAGCAGCGCATTGCTGGAGCAAACTCACAGAGCAAGGAGCAGCCCTGGACAGCTTTCATCTACTGCTAATCGAAATGATAACCTTGGGTACGGCGACTGTATAATATTTCCCTGGCAGATGAAAAAATGCATCCCGAATTACTTATCTGCCCAGCTCATAGCCACCAGGTCATTTCTGAGATACAGTTCTGTGAGATCCTCTTTCCATTACAGATATCCGTTGAAGGTCCCTGTAACTGGGTTCCCTTTTTCAGCACATGTAGTAACATCAGGGCTGTTAAATCAACCAATTACAGAGGATTTTGGTTTTTGTTTTTGTTTTAGCCTTTACCTAATTAATTGATTAATTGCAGTGCAATCCCAGGCACAAGTCAGTCCCATAGCACTGAGTGAAACTTTGGGGTTTTCTGCATGAGGCATTTATTGTGCACTGGTGATTCCTTACTCAGGGTTGTTTATAGGTTCTTTAGCGGTTTCTGTTGTGGTCACATGGGCGGGGTGGTTCTCAATGTGAAGGCAGCGTTTAATATACTGTTTCCCTCCATTGCAGCAAATGAGAGGGAAATTCTTTGCAGGATCTGTCCAGGACTAGCGCACCAGGACTCTCCTTGGGGGCATGGCTATCGGGACGGTCATGTTGAACTCATGAACTTCAAAATTTTCCACTACACCACTGGGATTCCAAGAAAGCCAATCAGGGATCCCAGAAAGCCTGTCCCACATTACTGCTTGCCATAAAGCTCCTCGATTGGCTGAACTCCCTCAACTTTGGGCAGCCTGTCATTGGGCAGTGCCAGCTGCATGGGCATCTGCTCATACGGGCAAGGGGGTGCAATTGACCACCCCCCAAGTTCCGGTCATGATGTCATTCTGAGAGCAGCAACAGTGCTGGTGTGCTGCGCCTGCCCCATCCATCTCTACTTCCAACCACACGGGCATGGCTCAGGAGTCAGGACAAGACAGAAGGTCAGTAAATTAAACACGGGAGTGGGGGACGCTCTCAAGTTTAACTGGCACTGCTGGAGCACCTCCTTGTAAGGCAAAGAGGGAGTAGCAGGCAGCAGCACGACCAGACTCCTCCACACCAAAGTAGCTCCATTCTGAGAGTAGCAACAGCTCCTTGTGCTGCACACACCTGCCCCATTTCTCTCTACTCTACAGTTCCCCGCAGCATGGGCAGGCAAGGCCCAGCGAGGGGAAGTCAGTAACTTAAACCTGGGAGTGTGGGGGTGGGATTCCATCAAGCTCATCCGAGAATGACTGCCATGTAAATGGCAGACTGTGGACCTGGAAGGGGTGGTGAGGTCATCTTTCTGTAGGCCCAGCCAGTCAGCTCTGTGGCCTGTTAGGCCCTTGGTTTGGTAGCCTGTGAGAGCGCCTGCCACATAAATCAAATGGGCTCTCTTGCCGACTATGACTATTGAAATCACTGACTTCCTGTCCTGTTCCATCTGACATGGTTGTCTGGCTGAGTTCACTTTAAAGTGAACCAGTGACTTGTTTTCCAGCCCACAGGTGAGGGCGGGGGGAGAACACAGGAACGCCGCCCATCTGGGAACTGTGTCTGTGGGTGTTGCTTGTAAGTACAATCCCTGGCACTGCCAGAATCACAAGGGAAGATGCACTCCTTATGCAGACTGACTTTTTTGTAGGGATGTACGAAAATTCCGCCACAGATCTCGGGGAGGCTGAATGCCAGCGCATTCGGCCCACCGAAATCGGTGGCAGAACGGCCTGCCTGCCCCCCCCCCAGGACGAGACTTACCTTGGGCGGATCTTCCTGGTGGCGGCGGCTGCGGAGGCGGCTGCGGCAGCGGTTCAGCGGCGGCGGTTGTGGTGGCCGGTCTTCTGACCAGCTGCTGATGCCATTTCCAGTAAAAACAAAAACAAAAACGTGATAGGCTACGTAAAGATTTACGTAGCCTATCACGGCTAAGTTTTTTTTAAAAAAAAAAAACGTGATAGGCTACGTAAATGTTTACGTAGCCTATCACGGCTGACTTTAAAAAAACAACAGCAACGTGCGTATGCAAATGGCGGCGGCCATGGCCGCCGCCATTTGCGTTCCTTATTTTGGCACGTCTTAGTCTACGTAAACATTTACGTAGACTAAGACAGTGAAAATAAGGGGAACACAAATACCATAGCATCTACGCTATTTGCGTTCCCCTTATTTTCGCTGTCTTAGTCTACGTAATATAGACTAAGACAGATATCCGGCTGCTGGCAGAGCCGGCTGGCGACTCCGCAGAATCGCTGCGGAGCACAGCCAGCCAGCCAGGATTCCGGGGGGGGGGGGGAAGGAACAGAGCGCCTCCCCCCCCCGGCGAGGATTCCGGGGGGAGGGATGGAACGCCTCCCCCCCAACCATAAACATAATCCATGAAAGGTAAGTGCCTTTCGTATATCCCTACTTTTTTGTGGCTTAACAACCCACCCCCAATTGTGCATAGGATTGGTCCGTTAATGTTGGTACGTGGGAGCACTTTAAAACCCTCTGCTTTCACCCACAAAAGCTGGGGAAGTGCTGAAAGAGAACATGAGGGAAAGGTAGAGATGGCTAATGGTCACATTACGAGGATAGCCATTCCAAATTTCATCCATGCTCATGGGAATCCACAGGAAGGGGCAAGGAAGAGCAATTGATTCCTTGGGGATGAGCCATCATCTCCAGATTCCTAGTTTTCATTTAAAAACCAAACCCAAACCAAGTCTCTAGCCCTCATAGAACCCGAGATATGAGGCAGAATGTGCGGCCACTATTCTGCCTATTCATTTGTGAGAAAGTAGCCTTTTAATGTTTCTAGCCAATGAATGAAGTGTCAGCTATCTGGGTGTGTTAACCCCTCTGGGTGTGTTAAGCCTGTTAGGGGTCTTCCCTGTTAAGAAGTAATTGCAGCCTCATAAATAAATAAATACATTAGAAATCTAGGACTTTTCTGTAGCTGGGTTTGGGCAGTAGTGTGTCTACCCCAAAACAAAAGGTATCAGCAAAGACCAGAGTTCATGGTTTTTCTAACCCAGGCCTTGTTAATATTTTTTTCTGAGTTTATAAATATTTAAAAAATGACCTTGATAATGTGTGCAGATAAAGTTCACCATTATTATACCCATATTGCAGGAGGCAGGGCTGTGGCTGAGAAAGTGTGGGTCACACAAGTCCTGCAAAGTAGCTCAGTGTTGTTATTTCGATTTTGCGAAGGGGTGTGTGTTACTGGAGTGCATGACAACTCTGCCGCAGAGTTCTGCATTGTTGATGTTTTCAGGAAATGAGATGGGGCTGTGCAATTTATTAAGGTTTGTTGTGACTGTTATCTTTAAGAGAACCTGCCATTTTTAGCCCTTGTGGGAGGTCCAAGTGGAACGTCTCCCCATCCCTCTCTTAGTACTGGCCTTGGAGCTGAGACTGTATCCTGCACAGCTCCACAGAAGCTGGTGTTTCCTCATGTATTGTAGAAATAAAGAAACCTCTTGTGAAGGTACCTGAATCTATTGTGTGTTGTCTGTAGAACAGAGCCTAGCTGTCGGCTGCAAGCTGAGTAGGTCATCCACCCACCCTGCAATATCAACCATGCCCTCCAACCCTTTAATGGCCCTTTGGCCCAAAGGGCCATTATAGGGGTGAAGGGAGTCATGGAAAGAACTAAGGGCTTCAGCTGTGGGTGGAAAGATATTGCTGGGACACTGGGGGGGGGTCTTCATGAGCGATTTGCTGCGAGCTGGATGCATTTAGAGGTCGTTTGGGACACACGTGGGCTGCCATCCTGCAGCCACCCTGGAGCCTTTCACAGAAAACCTGTGACTACTTTTCCTGAGACTACTTAAAGTCCAATTCTTTTCCTTAGGTCGGGTTCTCTGTGCTAAAGGGCATCTCTACACCAGCCTAAAACCCTGCATTTAAAAATGGGCTTTCTGCTTCCGTTTTAAATGCAGCATCACAATGACTCCCTTTTTCACCTGCTTCCTTTCCACCCCTCCTTCTCCCCCGTATCGGAGTCTTCCATTATCTTTCACTGATCTCCCTCCTCTTCTTGCCGCGTTTCCTCTTTTCACAGAGGAAACTGAAGCGGAACACAACAGGTAATTTGATAGCTCATAATCTGCGATCCATTTAAAAACGGAAGAAAGGGCATTTAGTGCAGGAGACGCCTTGGATGATCACGACGTCATGTAAAGAGCCCACAAACATCCGTAAAGGAGCAATCTGAATCACAGGACAAAATCCCAGTGTGAAGGAGCCCATAGTTGCTGTGTGCCCCCCCCCTCGCATTTACTTTGGGTATGCTAACCCTGCCCAGGGGTGTGCCTTTCACCATGACCCAGGTCAAGGGCTGTTTCCTGTCCCTGTGTTTCCCATCTCTGCCTTTCCCTGCACAAACATATGTGTGTTTACTCAGAAGTAACTCCCAGTGTGGTCAATGAGGCTTGTTCCGAAATGCATACACCAAAGTTACTGAGATTCCCATGAATTCCAACAACACATTTAGGAGCCTTAAAGCTATGTTGAAGCTGCGTGTCTTTGATGTCTGCTTCCTCGCTTTTGGGAAGTAATTAATTCACAGCTTTGCTCCTTCGCAGCATCGGGAGCTTTAGGGGGGCTGGTTGGAGCCAAGGTGCTTCAAGCATTCAGAGGGTTAATTCCTTAAAGGCTGTGAAGTGCTTTGTCAAAGCTGCATGTCTTTGATGTCTGCTTCCTTGTTTTTCAGGAGTAAATAATTCACAGCTTCGCTCCTTCACAGTATTGGGAGCTTCAGGGGAGCGAGAAAGCTGCATTCTCTAATGTTTGCTTAGCTGTAAGGAAGGAGTAGGGGAGCCTCTCGTAATGGATGGTGCGGGAAGCCTCTTGCATTGGCTGATCAGTCCCTGCCAGTCTGACGACGTTCACTCCAACCCCTCCCGGAAGTACGTTACTGTGAAGCATCTTAGAATGGTGCAGTGGACTTGTTCATGGAGCCCTGCACAGACCAAAGCCAATTCTCTGAAAAATCTGGGTAATCCTCCATCCGCTTCTCCTCCCGTTGTCATGGAGATCCCCTGCCCCCAGGTCTACCCATTCAGAAACAAACCAAGGGCAGACCTGGTATACAAATTTCTCAGAGGCTAGATCTACCTAGATCTTGGAAAACCTGGTACCGAGGCCTTATTGCTCCTCCGTCACCCGATCTACCAGAAATGGTAGACTTCTCTGATGCTCTCAGGGTTTTTTTTTTTTTTTTAAAGTGCAACTGTACACAAAACGTACAGTTCAAGGAAAAATATGCAATTCCAAAAGAAGTTGTTGTGAGGATAAAATGGAGAGGAAGAGAACCATGTAAGCCACCTTGGGTTCCATACAAAAGGAAAAAAGGTGGGGTATAAATGTAGTGAATAAATAAATAGATAAATTCAAGCTTTGTAAAAGTTGTACTGTTAGCTGATGTAAAAAGCGACTAATAACAATGTGAAAAGTAAAGTGAGTAGTCCTGGCTCCTCTAGAACCCTAAAACCTGATCAAGCGGATTCATTTCTCCTTCCACTACTAAAGACACTCCACAGTCCACACAGACTCCACTGCTACTCTCTAGAGCTGCCTTCCCCAATGTGGTGCCCTTCAAATATTTTGGACGTCAGCCCCCAGCTAGCATGGTCTGGAATGCCAGGATCGCAGTCCAAAACATCTGGGTGGCACCAGGTCGGGGAAGACATTCTAGGGAGTATTCACCAATGTTTCCAAGACGAAGGAAATCATTCTAGGATGAGTCATGTGAAGTTGTCAAAGTTATGATTAGGGCAGTGATGCCATAAAATATGCGGTAATTATATTCTTAAGACAGCTGTACTGTATTTGTGCATTTGGTATTTCCCCCCTCATGTTCCTAGCTATGTGTGTGTCTCTGTGTGTGTATTTTTTTTTTTATCCCTCACTCTAAATAAAGTTTTGTTAGAGACTTCATGATGCTTCTTGAATATAACACTCCTTTGCGGGCTGCTCTATTCCCAGGATCTTCTACTACTCTGTGAAGGCTTCTAAATGTCATGAATGTGATGCTAATCAACAAAGAGCAGACACGAGGAAAGGTGTGTTGTAGAGGTGTGCACTATGTGTACGAATTGCAACCACAAACTGCTATGCAGCTTTGTCCCTGGAAAAATTCCTGCGGATGCTCATGGCCAACTGTCTAGCAACTGCTTGAAAACGATCTCTCCTTCATCCACCTTGGCTGTTTCTCTCCTTCATCCACCTTAACCCCTGATCTCTCCTTCATCCACCTTGGCTGTTTCTCTCCTTCATCCACCTTAACCCCTGATCTCTCCTTCATCCACCTTGGCTGTTTCTCTCCTTCATCCACCTTAACCCCTGATCTCTTCTTCATCCACCTTGGCTGTTTCTCTCCTTCATCCACCTTAACCCCTGATCTCTCCTTCATCCACCTTGGCTGTTTCTCTCCTTCATCCACCTTAACCCCTGATCTCTCCTTCACCCACCTTGGCTGTTTCTCTCCTTCATCCACCTTAACCCCTGATCTCTTCTTCATCCACCTTGGCTGTTTTATGGATTTTCAAGCCCTTGAGGGAGGGAAATTACTTACCTTCTAAATTAATTTGTGTACAGCTCCCAGCACAACGTTAGGCCCGGATAAATGCTAAATGGTAGTAGTTGTATGGCAGCTGCAGAAGCTGAGAACTGCGACCAACATCACAGTTACATTTCCCTCGGATTTTTAAAAGCAGAAGCCAGAATAAAATCAGCACAAACCCCCTAGCAACCTTGGGGCTTTCAGTAACGATTTGCATCACAACCGGGGGCTATTCTGACTTATTAAGATTGACGTGAAACCTCATTTTAATTATTCCTTTCACCTTGCGATCAATACTGCAATAAAATAAATTCTCTGGAGATGCTGGTTTCTTTGCTGTGGTTTCTGCCTAGCAACAGCCAAGTCTACTGCTGGCCTTTTTTTAAAAAAACAAAACAACACCCCTGTAGCTATCCTAACACATTTGGTAGCCTTCTTAAAAAAAAAATAAATCTAGAAGCTGGTGATAGGTATTTTTTTTCAGATGATAAAAATTAGCTTTGTTAGTTATAGTTATATTAAAAAAACTGGTTAAAAATAAGATGCTTTTGCTGCAATCCTGTATGTGGTTATCTAGAAGTCCCATTGAACTCAATGGGACTGACTTCTGAGTAGACATGCATAAGATTGTGCTGTCAGTCGATTTTCAGTTGTAAGAGTTTTGCTAGCACAACAGATGGAAATCAGAAGATCTACCTTTGATCCAACAATGGATCAGTAAATCCTGGCCAATAAGAAAAATTAACATATTGGATAAATTATACAGAGGGAAGCTTGCAACCCACTAATATATTTGAAGTTGTCTGGAAATGTATAGAGACTTACGAACATTATTTTGGAATTATTAGTGGAATTATTATAATTATGGAATTATTATGGGACTATAATTATGGAATTATGGAATTATAATTATGGAACTATAATTAATTATGGAATTATAATTATGAAATTATAATTATGGAATTATTAGTGGAATTATGAACATTATTGTATAAATTATAGAGAGGGAAGGTTGCAACCCATGAATATATTTGAAGTTGTTTGGAAATGTATAGAGAATTATGAAAATTATTATGGAAAGGATCAATATGCAGTGAAATTAGAAACATATTTACCTGGAAGTAAAGCCCTCTGATTTTAGAGGCACTTTCTTCCCTGCAAGTGTGCCTAGGATTGTAGTGGCCTTTGTTGGTTAGAAGTTATTTAATTAATGTCATAGTTATATATTATGAACAGCTGCATAATTTGCATATTTATATAGAGCAAATAACAAACGTGAGGCTGGTGGCAAATTGCGGGGCGTACAAATTTCAGAAGCCCCCCCCCCCAGCACTGAACTGTTCCATAGCCGCCCCCTTCACAGCTTAAAGAGTCCTAGGAGGGGTGATTACTTAGAATTGGTGGGACCACTTTTCCTTGGATGGATCCACCCCCATACGCTCCCCGACTCGTTAAATAAACTTCAGTGTGGTCGGAGCCCTTAAATGCTTATAGCATCCTGGGCCTGGGAGAGGGAATTAGGTAGGGATGTCAGAGAATTTCTCCAGGAATCTCGGGGAGGCTGAATGCCAGTGCATTCGGCCCACTGAAACCGGTGGCGAAACGGTCTGCCCCCCCCCGCCCCTCCGGGACAGGACTTACCTTTGGCGAATGTCCCTGGCGGCGGCGGCTGTGGCGGCCGATCTTCCGACCGGCTGCCGCCATTTCCAGTAAAAAAAACACAAAAAAACGTGATAGGCTACGTAAAGATTTACGTAGCCTATCACGGCTAGATTTTCAAAAAATACCGTGATAGGCTACGTAAGTTTACGTAGCCTATCATGGCTGAGTGAAAACAAAACAAAACACAACCACGCGTACGCAAATGGCGGCGCCCATGGGTGCCGCCATTTGCGTTCCTTAGTTTGTCACATGTAGTCTATGTAAACATTTATGTAGACTACGGCGAAAATAAGGGGAACGCAAATAGCGTATTTGCGTTCCCCTTATTTTCGCCGTAGTCTGCGTAAATGTTTACGTAGACTACATGTGCCAAACTAAGGAACGCAAATGGCGGCGCCCAGGGGCGCCGCCATTTGCGTACGCGCGGGTTTTTTTCCCACTCAGCCATGATAGGCTATGTAAACATTTACGTAGCCTATCACGGCTGACTGCAGGGATGCAAACGGCGGCGGCTATGGCCGACGCCATTTGTGTTCCCGGCCAGCCGGGATTCGCGGCGGGAGGGACGGGGCGCCTCCCCCCCCGGCCAGAATTTTGGGGGGAGGGACGGGGTGCCTCCCCCCCACCGTGAAGCAAATTTCGTCAAAGGTAAGTGACTTTCGTACATCCCTAGAATTAGGAAGAGCGGATGTGGGCCTTTTGGCATGGATCCCCCAATCCTAATCTCCCCGCCAGGGTGTCCTGCCCCCATTTGGACTCCTCCTCTGAGGAGGAAGAGTTAGAGGCCCTGACAGAGGAAGATGCGCCTCTTGCCAAGGCGCATGCCGGAACAGGGGCTTGACTCCCTGGAGGAGCCTGCTGTAGTCCCAGCCACTCAAAAAGAGGGGGGGCTCTGCCTCAGAAGAGGAGGCTGACCAGCCCCCAAGGAGCAAGGGTACCAGAGGAGGAGGCCCAACTCAGGGAACCGCCATGAACTGCCAGGCTGCAGTGGAGGCCTCCTGGAGAGGAAAGGGGCTCCTCGTGAGCAGGGCTCTGACCAGAGAGCTCGAATTGGCTGCAGCTGAGCCCTGGGTGGGGTATCAGGCTGTGCTGTCCAAAGCCTACAGTATCTACCTAGGCGGTGTTGGGAACAACACCGTTCCAGCTGCTCTAATATGTGCCTTGCCCTGTGACTGATGCTCTGAGACAACTGGCCCTTGGATTCTTTCTGGGCTGAGTAATGCACCTCACTGCCTAACTGTGTTTTGACCCTTTGCCTGTTTGACCACTCCAGCTTTGCCTGACTCTGTATCCTGGGCTGCCTGCCTGCGCTTGACCCTTCGCCTTCTTAACTGACCACTCTCTTGTCTACAGCCCTGCATTGGTGCCGCTAGCGAAGAGCCAGGATCCATTTTAAAGTGGGACACGGGGTTTCATAATGAGCTGGTATGGCCCCAGTACAGCTAATTCTCCCTTGCCTTTTTTTCCTTTATGTTCCTTTCAGCCAGGGCTGCTGTGAATCCCCTCACCCCAAATTTGCCATGCCGCTCATAGGGTTCAAACTGAGGGAGGGTATTTTGCCCACTGTAGGGAGTAGGTGGGTGAAAATAATCACATGAGTTAAAGGGGGCAGAGAAAGCTACGTAGCGCATTTACCGTGTGTGTGTATGTGTGTGTGTGTGTGTGTGTGTGTGGGGAGCGGGTCAGGGAAACATCTGCGGTAACAGTATTTCCCTGGGCCAGAAAGGCACTCTACATAGAGCACCTGGTCACGGTCTTCCCCGCTATGGTGAGATGTACTGATCTCGGAAGCTTAGTAGGGTCAGCCCTGGTTAGTCCTTGGATGGGAAGCCGCCTGGGAATTAGGCTTCCTGCACTGAGCAGGGGGTTGGACTCGATGGCCTTGTAGGCCCCTTCCAACCCTATGATTCTATGATTCATAGAACATCTTTCTGTGGGGCAGGAAAATGCTGGCTGTTGGCTGTGCCTGGCTGGCAAAATACACAACTCCTGTACTACAGAGAAGGAAGGAGCTAAGGGTGGCCACTTACGCATTGCCAGAAAAAGAGGAATCGCATCACCAAAAAAGAGGACGAAAGAGCCCACCTGCTTGTATAACATTTACATATGCAAATATGCAACTTGGAACAACCCCAGGAGGCTGTTCCAAGTGGTCCGTAGCCTGGTCGGTCCTGTGGCTCCGGAACCACTGGAGCATTCTAAGGCCTCCTGTGAGGCCTTGGCAAGGCACTTTGCAGATAAAATTGATCAGATTAGGTGTGTTACTCTGCACGCTGTGGATACAGTTAGTGAGCAAGAGGCGGCCTGTGGCAAACCGGTTTTGTGGGATCGGTTCCAGCTTCTTCCTCCTGATGAAGTGGACAAGGTGCTTTCATCTGTAAGGCCAACCACCTGCTTACTTGATCCTTGCCCATCTTGGCTCATTATGAGCTGCAGAGAGAGACTGGGTGAGGGGATCAAGGCGGTGGTGAACGCCTCCCTTGAGGAGGGAGTGATGCCATCAGCCCTCAAGGAGGCAGTGATAAGACCGCTCTTAAAGAAGCCCTCCTTGGATCCTCAAGTTCTGAACAACTTTCGCCCAGTCTCAAATCTGCCATTTTTGGGCAAGGTGATTGAGCGGGAGGTGGCGGTGCAGTTGAAGGCACACTTGGAAGAAACTGATTATCTAGACCCATTTCAGTCGGGCTTCAGGCCTGGGCATGGGACAGAAACGGCCTTGGTCGCCTTGGTGGATGATATGAGGAGGGCTCTGGATAGGGGTGAATGCTCCTTCCTTGTTCTCCTCGACCTCTCGGCGGCTTTTGATACCGTTGACCACGGTATCCTCCTGGACCGCCTGGAGGGGATGGGCATTGGAGACACTGTATTGCGGTGGTTCCGGTCCTTCCTCTCCGGCAGGTACCAGAGGGTAGCACTGGGAAAGGAGGTTTCGGACCCGTGGCCACTTACTTGTGGGGTGCCACAGGGTTCCATCCTCTCCCCGATGCTATTTAACATCTATGTGAAGCCACTGGGGGCTATCATCAGGAGGTTTGGGGTGCAGTGTCATCAATATGCGGATGACACGCAGCTCTACCTCTCATTCAAATCTTCACCAAGGTTGGCCGTAGAATCCCTGTCCAAATGTCTGGAGACGGTGAGTGGCTGGATGGGGAAGAATAAGCTGAAGCTCAACCCTGACAAGACCGAGGTACTTTTGGTGGGAGACAAGAGGAGGCTGGGGGATGTTGACCTGGTGTTGAATGGGGTACGGCTACCCTTGAAAGACCAGGTCTGCAGCCTGGGGGTCATTTTGGACTCCCAGCTGTCCATGGAGGCTCAGGTGTCAGCTGTGAGCCGGACAGCGCTGTATCAACTCCATCTGATACGGCGGCTGCGCCCCTTCCTTCCCGACCATCTGCTCCCATCGGTAGTACATGCCCTGGTCTCCTCTCGTTTAGACTACTGTAATGCGCTCTACGTGGGGTTACCCTTGAAGACGGTTCGGAAGCTGCAGCTGGTACAGAACGCGGTGGCTCGCCTGATTAAAGGCAGCCGCCGGCGAGATCACATCACTCCAGTGCTGAAGGAGTTGCACTGGTTACCAGTTGTTTTCCGGGCCAAATTCAAGGTGTTGGTTTTGACCTTTAAAACCCTATATGGTTCCGGCCCAGCCTATCTTAAGGAGCGCCTCCAGCAACACCAGACAGGCCGCTTAACAAGATCAGCCTTGGATGGCCTTCTCTCTGTCCCATCAGCCAGGACAGCTAGACTGGTGGGGACGAGGGAGAAGGCCTTCTCTGTGGTGGCCCCCACTCTGTGGAACTCCCTCCCTAGGGAACTCCGTCATGCCCCCTCTTTAATGAGCTTCCGTCGTGCATTAAAAACGTGGTTGTTCAGGCAGGCATTTGGGGTGGGTTAGGGTATTTAAAAAAAAAAAAAATGGTAAAATTTTATTGTTTTAAATTGTTTTATGGGGGTTGTACATCGCCCAGAGTGGCTGGGTGACCAGTCAGATGGGCGATTAATAAATTTAATAAATAAATAAATAAATAAATATGTATAGCTGCAAATTTAGGCATTTATTTATTTATTTACAATATTTATACGCTGCTTTACATCAAAAGATTTCGGAGTGGTGAACAGCAAAGATAAAAGAATAAAACATCACGTTGAAACAACGAAAATATTTCTAAAAGAAACAAGTTCTTATAAGGCCGAATTTAATAAACAGCGGCTGGTCGCTCCAGGAAGGCTTCCCAAAATAAGTGTCTTCAGGAGGCTCCAGAAGCAACACAATGTTGGTGCCTACCTGACCTCTGAAGGCAGGGAGTTCCACAGGAAGGGGGCCACCACACTGAAGTCTCTTTTCCAGGTGGACTCCAACCGGGCATAATGATTGTAACTTTAATAGAAATACAGTGCATCTCATTACAGTGGGAAAGACAGCGAGCAGGGGACTCTGAGGCTGCTCAGTCTGCTATCCAGGTGCTAAGTGTTGATAGGCAACTACAAGTCTCATATCTTCCTTCTGATGGTACTTTGACTTAACTGAAGCAACCCAGTTTGGTGAACCAGGTAAGAACCCTGCCTTTAACTGTTGCTCAACAGCCCTCAACATTTTGTTCCTTCCTGAGGGCACCGGACAGCTTTAGGCCTCATAGGGCTGTTTGTTTCTCCCTGCCTTTTAATTTGCATACTATTATTTTTCTGCATACCTAGGGAGATCCCCCAAGTGTGCAGAAATGCAAACCTCATCTGTGGGCGGCCCTGTTTGAATGTCTTGTTGATAGGCCACTATTATGTGCGGTAGCAATGTTCTGTTAGGAGGGGTTTTTTTTAAAGAACTTATTGGATTGTGTTGGATATTAGTAAACACAAGAGTCAAATGATCATTCAAATTAAAAGAAAAAAAATCTGTGCAGCTGGATATTAGGAAGGAAACTGCAAACGTTGCTGTCTCTTTCCTGCTGCAAAAATTAGGCTCGTGGTTTGTTTTTGACCATGAACAGGTTTTTAAAAGTCATTGCACATAACAAAGCAGGCCCCTGTTCCTTGGCAGCTGCAGAAGCATTAGCTTCAGTCTCAGAGGGACACGTTTGAAAAGCGAGGCCATGCTCCAACCGTGCCAAATGTGAGGAAGTAACCTCTATTTTCACATTAACAAAATTGGATGAGGAGCTGTGCGCTGTTGCTGAAATAAAAATGTGCCTAATGTGGAAGTTTGGCCGTTCCCCCCCCCCACATCTCATTATGGCTAAGTTCAGACCATTTCTGTATCGCATTGATGGGAGTCCTCAGCTGCTTGTTTGGACGCATGGAGAGGGGAGGGGAAGAGCTCCCATCCATCCGTGTTTGTGAACCATCAGCAGGGCTGATTGCAAGCGGCTGGTGTGAAGTGGTGGGACTGGCCAAGCAGCCGTTTGCGCCTGAGCAGCTGATCTTGCGAGGCAAGGCCGAAGCAGCCGCTGCGGGAGCTGGGCTGGCACAAGACCCTGCCCTCTCTTCTCTCCCCGGCCCCGGCTGCAATGATGACAGTGGCACTCCCCGCCCCGGCAATGATGGTGGCTCCACCTGCCCACCTTTCCCCCTGCTGCTGCCCTCTCTTCTCTGCCCCTGGGCCATGGTGACAATGGTGCCTGCCCGCCCACCCCTCTTCTTCCTCAATGATGACAGTGGCAGCCACCTCCCCACTTCTCGCCCTCCCCACTACTGCTTTCTCTTCTCTCCCCCGGGCCATGACAATGATGGCCTGCCCTGCCCCCCATTTCCTCCTCCAGTCCTGCTACCTTCTGGGGTGCTGGTCGCTGCTCCTCTTCTCCCGGTAGTCGTAGGCCCCTGTCCTCCCTTGATGCTGAGGCCTCATTTGAGGGATCCTGCCTGTGGCATGGCAGCAGAGGCCATCTCCAGGGCCACCTCCTGGCCAGTGCCTTGCTCTGCAGAAGGACCCTTCACAGCGGGGCATTTGGGCCGCGCTCCCTGGAGGGCCGCGCCGGCCACTCTCTCCTTTAAGCTGCTGGTGGGGCTTTGCAGAGAGTCTACCCACTCAGTGATGTGCTCCGAGGGGTTCTCAAAGTGAGGCATTGGGCAGGTGGCACTCAAGAGAGCACAGCCAGCCGCTCTTGACGCAGTAGGAGAGCGGCCAGCATAGCTTTCTGGAGCCCCGGGCTGGGTGCACAGTTCTCCTAGTAGCAGAACCCGCCTCACTTGGGGATCTACCGCCTGAGGCAGGGCATTCACCTCGCCTTATGGAAGGGCCGGCTGTGTGTGGGAGGAAAAAATTATGAGCTTCTTTTAAAAGATCCTACAAAGAAGATGAGTTCGCCTAGTGGTTGGTGGTAGTTGTTTTGCCTTCTCTTTGAGAGGGGGAGAGAGAACACAGGATGGTATGGCTGTCAGTCCCTGAAGGCTCTCCTGTCCTGCCAGCTGTTCAGAACATTAGTGGATGGGAGCCCCTCACCACTTTTCAGAATTCCAAAAAATAAGAGAAGCACCCCCCCACACACCATGTAGAGAATGCCGTAGGTAATCAAACCAAAATCTCTTGAAATGGTAGAAGGCTCTGATTTGGGTGCAATGGTACATTAAATCAGGAAAGACCTCATAGAAGCATCCACTTGCTCCAAAGCAGGCATCTTTCTTCTGGTGCTTGGCTTGCATTCCAGCCAGGCTCTGTAAACACAGCCAGTGCAACAGATGCCTTCAATGTGCATCCAGCACACCATGTCACACCTTCCAGATTCTAACAGCCTTTGCCGTTTGCCCACAAAGCCCATCTGTGCCTTGGCTCCCCCCCCACTCGCTTCATTTTCAGTCTGCCCATATGTAGATGATTAGTAGCTGTCCTTTTTGAAGGAGGGAGGGAGGGAGGGAGCCAGATGTGTCTGTTGGCTGACAAAGTGGATTTAGGAATCTGCAAAACAAAAGCAGTGTTTCTAGGATGGCTAAAAATGCTGCTGTTTCTTACTATACCATGCTGGCAATGCTTCCCTGAAGAGTTCCAGGCCTTGGCTCATGATGTCAGTGGACATCTGGACGTGCCAGGGCTACAAAGGGGACTGGAGGTAGTGTTTTTGATGTCCAAAATTCCAGTTCTGCCATCTGAAATACCAGTTCAAACTTGTCTGGGTAAACAGTGGTTTGGTCCGAGCATTTTCCGAATCAGAAAAAAGGGAGCCCATCCATCTCAGGCCAAAAGTGCTGTGTCTGAAGAGAAGATATTTGCTAAAAACCTGTGAGTCAGCGAGGGTCCTGGAAATAAACATTCTAACCATCGTCTGAGAATATCAACTGAACATCTAAGTCCACCATGGTGTTCTCCTGCTCCACCTCGACTTCTGGCTTCTGGATTTTGTTAATAATTCCTTGCTTGGTCTGGCGGGTTTGCTGGGGCCCTGCAATATGAAAGCTTTCTCTTTTTCGGTTGGGCTGCACCAGAACAGGAGTTTATTCTATTCCACACTTCACTGGAAAATAACAGACACGAGGCATCTTTGTGAGTTTACATTTGAGCCTTTGGCTGGGCTCGCCCCAGCTGGAGGCTGAAAAATATAAAATCGCAAGTGGAAATAATGCATTGCAAAGCTAATTCCTGAATCAGCAGAAAAATCCAGTCAGGTAAGAAGAACCTTTTCACAAACAAACCACACACCAAGCAATGGAACAAGACCTTTATCGTGTCTGGCCACCTATGCAGGTAGCTTGTTTTATCCCCGATCATTGGAAACCTTGGATTGTGAATCTGTGGCAGTAGTTTGCTTTGGGGACCCAACATTAGTCAATTCTGCCCAAAGGAAAGTGCCAGCCACCATCAGAAAGGGGTGACCTCTGTCTTTGGACCTGAAGGCAAGGAGTCATGGCCAAACTTGAGGCTTGCTCTAGAGGGTGGCATGTTTGGGTATTTTCCAGAGCCCCAGACCAGTGGAGGGCCCAATGCCCACACAGTTTGCACAGTTTTGTATAGAGTATCCAAGAAGATCGGATGCAGCCTAAGGAAATTCTCAGATCTGACATCTTTCAGGTTGGTGGGTGAGGGACCCCAAATCTTGGAGCTAGCACTGGCTAAACAAGATGGGACAATGGGAGACCCATGTTCAGATCTCCTAGTTTTTAAAAGTTTCTCCTCCTGCTGCTGATATTTTTCCCAATGAAAAGTTCACCATGAAGCTCTTACCTTATAAGGTGGCCAGAGATGCCAAAGAGGATAGGGCCCCTCCAACACCTTTAATAGTTGTGTAGAAGAGGGGCTTTTAGCAGTTGTAGTTTGTCATGCAAGCTACACCTGCTGAAATTCCTCTCCTTGCAGAACTAGAAAAGGTCCAGGAGCCCTGTCCAATTTTGCATCTCAGTCTGATAAACACACACACACACACACACACACACACAGTCTCTCTCTCTCTCTCTCTCTCTTACTCAGCCATCCTGTGGCTGCTATTACGCTTTTCAAAACGGGGGAGATCCGATCACTGAGTCCCCAGCATCATGTTAGTTGGGGACTCAGCTCCAGCATGTGATGGGATTATTTAACAATGATGCCTCTTGTCAGAAAGGCAATTAGCAGAGAAAAAAAAATAGAAAGGCAAAACAGAATGAGCATTTACTAGTCTCACATGCACACAGGCTATCTTGGCACAATAAAGGAGACCATACCTTTCGTGAGAAAAGAAAACAGTTTACTCACGAATATTCTTGCATATACAATACAGGTACAGCATAGAATTTCAAAAGAGTTTGTTCAGTCCATTTCATGTTCCACTACACCGGCAGGAGTGAGAGAAAACACACATGCTCCCAGCAGTGGTGGAAATCAGAGAGAGAGAGAGGATGAGCGAGCACGGCAGAGAGAGAGAGAGAGATGGGGAAGGAAGGGGAGGAGTAAAAGAAAGAAACCACAGGAAACCACACTGTAGGCTGTAGAGGTCCTAATGCCAGCTGTGGTCAAAATTCCCATGAACTAACTGACTGCAACACTGCCCCCTTCCAGTAAATTGCAGGCGAGGTTGCAATATTCCCAACAGCATGGAGAAACCTGACTCTGCCACTCCACCGACTGACCACTTTTACATTTCCTGTAAGTTCTCTCATAGCTAAGAAAACATGGGGCACCCAGTTAAGCAACAGCACTGTTATTCAAGAGCTCAGCTGGCTTCTGGGCAAGGTAGAAACAGCTTCTGGGAACGTGAAGCTCTCCATTACCCGCCGAGGCGGTCCTAGCTCCCTGTTCCTTGGAACCTTCTCCCTGCTCCTGGAAGTTTCCTGCTCAAGGTCAGCCTGCCTTCCCCCACCTTCCTTGTCGGGTGCCACTCGGGGCCCAGAGGGCATATATATCGGACCTCTGGTGTGGGCAGTATGGGCTGCCTCCCACAGTGAGATGCATTTGGACTGTGCAACATGCTTCCAATGCATTGTTCCAGTCATTCTTTCAATGGTGCTGCAAAGTAAGCCAGGAGGACCATCATCCCCATAATGTAGATGTGGAGGGTTGAAAGAACGGGTTATGTTAAGGCTGAGGTGCCCATCTTCGTTTCCAAGAATGCCTCCACATGGGCCCCAGAGGTGTTCCTAGAAGATAAAAATGGCAGCCAGCTGCAGTCCACCACTTTGTTTTGAAGTATGAATGCAGTTGGGCATTGCTGACAGAAGATGGCATATATCACACTGGAAGATGAGCAAGTGGATGAATCCCTAATGTTGTGAGTGACTGTCAGGGTTCCCCTCATGACCTGGACCCCCTGAGCAACTCTTTAAGGATCCCTTGCCTCCTTAAGAGTCCCACCTTCTTTTAAACCTCCCCGTCCCAGTAATGTGGGGTTTAGGCTGTAGACATGGGATGACTGAGACTCTTAGACGCAGGGTTTAACCACAACAGTTTACTAGCGAATGAAAGCAAGCACATCACAGCTAAGGGTATTTGCACAATAGAGCTGAGTGATACAAAAGGCACCCTAAAATCCCTAAAAGAAAACAACAGTTGAAAAACACAAGTTCCTTTCCCCCAGCTGTCCTTAGATTCCTCTAGGCCGCTCCTTCCTGCTCTGCTCTCTGACTCTGCTCTCGCGGTCTCTCCCGCTCTCTTTTTATACCCTCATCCCTCAAAACAAAAAGTACTGTTTCAAATCTGAAGAAATGAAACTTAACCGGAGAAATGAAACTGACACTTAACTGGAGAAATGAAAGTACTCCTCCCGGGGTTACCCCTCCCAACAGAAAACTCCAGGCCTCTAACCCTGACCTTTTTTTTCTTTTTAGCTTCTGTAGGCCTCAAACTTTCATGCCCAGCTACTGAGAAAAAAAAGAAAAGGAAAAGGTATGCTGGCTGCTGGAGGTAGGAGGGCTACAGGGGGTGGGAGGGAGTGGGACGATTCCACTGTGTGTGTGTTTTTCCTCTGAGCATCACCACTCTGCCTTCTGTGAAATGGGTATTATAACTGACATCAACTGCCCCGTGGAAAGAAGGAGCAAGGGAGACAGGCAAAGAGAACACCAGGGCCTGCTCCAGTTGTACTGCTCCTTCCCCAGAAGATGAGAGGGGAATCAGGGCCATTCCACCAGCCTTGCCAACAGTCTACTTAATTTTTTCCTCTTCCCTCCCCATCACCCTTTCCTTGTGTGTTGTGTCTTTTTAGATTGTAACTCTGCAGGCAGGGAGTGTCTTTTTTGCTGACTGAGTGCAAGTTCCTCTGGGTGAGGAAGTGCTGGCTGAGGAGTGGGATAAAAACACTTCTAAAAAAAAATAAATATTTTGTGCTTTGCGGGGGCTAATATGTGATTTGGCATTTTGGTCTCAGACCCCACCTTGGCTTTGTACTCAGTTTCTTGGAGAGGTTACTTGTCTCTGAGCACTGTCAATTTGCCTTCTGTAAAATGGGTTTTGGAGCAGAAAACTGTGGGTTCAAAAGAATGGTTTTGTGGTTTGGAGCTCAAACTCCATCTCTGCTTTGTACTCAGGTTCTTGGCCAAGTTACTTTTCTTTTAGATTCACTACCTTGCCTTGTGGGAAATGAGTGTTTTGTGACTGGCTGGGTACACAACGACAGCCATTTTGTGAGAGTGCCCACAACACTCAATGCTCCAGCTGTGCCCACTGGCCCAAAAAGGTTGGGGACCCCTGGCTTAAAAACTAAACTAGATATGGTGGCAGAAGGGATGATCAAATGACCTACTCTCATGTGTGCACTGATGGGAATGTGCCTGCTGTCTCATCCCTAATCCTGATGTGTGGGCTGGCCAATTGCCTGGCAGCTGTGTGCTCACTGAACACATGAGTGATGTAGCATGATTGCACATACTGGCCGTGTTCCTTGGTAGCTGTCCATTTGGTGGCAGCATGAAGAGGACCTCTATGCGTGCAGATCTATCCTTTATTTATTTAATAGATTTATATACCACTTACATATTTTTTAAACAATGTCTAAGCTGTTTTCCTTAAAATATATTAAAATAGAACATTAAATCCAAGTACTCACAATATAATAATTAGCAAGCAAACTGGCCAGCACCGTCAATCAGGGAAGACCTAAAGCATACCCCAGTTGGCTCCTCCTGAATGCCATTCCATAAGGTGGGTGCCAACATGGAGAAGCCACTTCCAAGTTGCCACAAAATGGCAATCTGCAGGTTGTGGTACAACCAGCAAGGCCTCCTCCGATGATCTTAATGATTGGGCGGACCTATATTGGGGAAGGCGGTCTGCCAGGTGACCTGGTCCCGAGCTGTTCAGGGCTTTATATGCCAACAGCAAGGCCTTGAACTTGGCTTAGTAGCTAATAGGTAGCCAGTGCAGCTGTTTCAACCCTGGCATAATATGGAGACAACCAGACGCTCCACTCAGCATTCTGGTTGCTGCGTTCTGTGCTAGCTCCAGCTTCTGGACCAAGCACAAAGGTAGCCCCAGATGAAGTGCATTACAGTCATCTAAATAGTCCCTCTATGCAAACAGGAACCCTGATTAGCTAGGACTGATTGACCAGGGCTGCTTTCTGATCAATAAGGATTCCTGTCTGTGTGGAGGTGCCCTACATGTGTACATTGTAGGGCCCCTTTCACTGCTACTGGACATGCAGTTGGGGGGGGGCATGGCTGGCGTGCATGCATGAGTAGCGAGGGCTTGAATAAATAGCAAAATGCAAGTTCCTTTACCCCAGCTGTACTTAAGACTTCTCCAGGCTGCTTCTTCCTGCTCCCTCTTCAGGCTCTGGTCTCCCCAACTCTGCTCTTACTGGCTCTCTCCCTCTCTTTATATATATATATATGTGTGTGTGTGTATGTATGTATGTATGTATATATATATACATACATACACACACACACACACACACACACACACACATATACATATATATATATATATATATATACACACACACACACACACACACACACACACACATATATATATATACACACACACACACATACATATATACATACATACATATATATTTATATACCCTTCTCCCTCAAAACCTAAAGTACTGCTTCAAACCTCAAGAAATGAACCTTAGCTGGGGAAAAGAAACTGAAACTTAACCAGAGAAATGACACTATTCCTCTCAGAGATACCCCCTCCCAACCAAAACCCCCAAGCCCTTCACAGGCAGCGACAACGAGGGAAACAGCTAAGGAGACTGCTTCAAGTAAGTTTATTGGAGGTCTAGGTGGTAGGATGACTGAAAATGGGGTGGGGGGAATCCGTGTATTACTTCACTGCACATGCTCTGAAGCTCGCAATCAATTCCAAACTTAATAGTGAATTCATAATACATCGATCCAGGCTCACTACAAAGGCAAGTAGTACAAGCAGATGGTTTTTGACCAGTGAGCCAACTTATTGTGCAGTTCAGTGGCATCACTAGTCCTAAGGCCTCCTGATGAGGTGGCTGAGGTAAGATTTGGCCTGGGGACATTCTGCTCATGCTGCTAGTCGTAATAGTCTGGTTCACGATACAAGAAGTTTCGTGCCATCTGAGTTTATCCAGGGGGACCTGGAATGACATCATAGAAGTTCCTTAAGTCTTGCTGCTGCTTGTGAAGATATTTGTGAGATGCAAGACTATATATACAGTGTGTGTGTGTGTGTGTGTGTGTGTGTATATATATATATATATATATATATATATATATATATATTTAATGTTATTATTAAGCCCAGACTTGTGTTAAGCTTATCACAGTGGGAGGTTCTTCTCTGTGTATCGTAAAAATAACCATCCCGTTTTCCATATGCATGTCATCTATTTACTGAGAAAAATCTCAAATCGGCTGCAGCTTCTGGTGGTGCGCAAGGGATGTTCCAGCTGGGTTGTCTTGTTAAGATACAAAGAGGTCAAACACTCACCCAGGGCCACACAGGAGGTGAGATTCTGAGCTACGCTTAAACCATTCGAAAGTTCACTTCTTTCTTCCAAAAAAGGAAGATGATGTTTATTACAAAAGGTAGCTGTGAAAAGGACAGGGAATGCCCAGTACAGAGTAAAAACTGTTGCATACAACACCACATAAAGAGTCTAATGTGATGTTTTCCCAAACTTTCTACCTCCAGCGAGCCCTTTCTACATCAACTTCTCTGCCAAGGAAGCCCCGCCATGGGTGCACCTCACAGACATTTGTCTGCCATGGAACTCCAGTGCTTGGCAGAGGGTTCCGGGGAGTGTTACAGGGCATGCACACAATGGACAGGAAACTCTGGCTTGGCTTGTTGGGCCCCACCATCAACCCATTTGGCCTGAGAGCGTGCTTGAGAATACATGCTGCCCCACTTCATCCAAAGGAGGCTGGATAGGGATGTCGGGAAGCAGGAGGCAGATAAAGAGGCAAGATGAATGGAATGGAGGCAACCAGTCCTGCAGGCTGGGATACCGGAGGATAGATAGGCAGGCATTGAAAGAGACTGGGTACCAAATCCGGGCAATTCTAGAAGTTAGCAGTGGAGGGTGGTGGCTCTGATTTCAGCGGGGCTGTGAATCCATTCTGCGTTTTAGTCAGAACCAGTCAGAACTCCAAAGGAGCTATCCAAGGTGCTGAACCTTATCCCCAAAATAGATTCAGCACCTCCTTTAGAGTTCTGACTAGTTCTGACTAAAACCCAGAATGGATGCACAGCCCCATGGAAACTGGAGCCACCAGCCTCCACTGGAACCCAGTGATTGTTTAGGCAACAACACAGGCCTGATATGGAGGCATTTCCGACCAGGGCAAGCAAGAGAACCAATTGGCTGCTAAGGGATGAGTCCATGCTGAAGCCTGGAGAGGGAACACCGTGCATGCATGCAAGGGCACATCCCTGAAGCGGAGGCAGCACAGATCAGTGGTAGAGCACACACTTTGCATGCAGAGGGTTCCAGGATCAATCCCTTGGATTTCCAGTCAAAAGGACTGGGCAGTACGGGATGGAACAGACCCAGTGGTGTAGTGTCAAATTTGGAAATGCAGGCACTCCTCAATCAGCCCTCAAGGTGAGTCCAAAACTACAGACAGCAGAGCTGGCCCATCTCAACAAACCCATTCTAGCCATTTTCATCTCCCCCAGGAGTAGGTCTTTTGAAAAGCTCACAGGTTTTTAATTGCTCATTCAAGTCCAAGCCACCCCCAAATACTTTGCATCACAACAGGGGTAACTCACAGCCATATATTATTGCTGGGAGAATCCATTTCCCCCTCAGCTACTGTGAGGACTGCAGGTAAACTCAGAGGGAAAAGGGAAGCCTGTGTGGAGTGGCAGAGGACATAAATGTAGGGATGTCACGGGTGTCTGGCTGTCGCTTGAGGCCCAGTGAGAAATTGCTGGCTCGGCCCCCAAGATGCCAGTCCATGGGTTCCCGCGCTTCCCCAACTCGTCGTGGGCCGAGTCAGGCAAGTGTGGGGATCCTCAATCCCTCGCTGAGCCCAGTGACTCTCTGCCTGCTGTGAGTAGGGGTGGGCAGCTCGTTGGGATCCAGTGAATCATGCACAACCAGGACCTCAGTAAGTTCATCTCTACAGAATCGTCCCTGCGAATCAAAAAGTCCCAGTGTCTCAACCCTGCAAGCCCTGGTTCCACTACAACACTGGAAATACTGCTCAGTGCTTGAGACCCTGGGCTATATGGACAAATAGTGTGATTTAGGATAAGGCAACTTCCTATGTTCAGCAGATCAGAAAGTCCCTGGTTCAAGTCCTGTTTGAGACTGACACTGCTGCTTATAATATCCCCCCGCCCCAAGCTACCCAGCCTGCTGTCATCCTGGCCTCTTTTAACCATTGCAGGTAAATTGGACTTGGAGGTGAAGACAGACACTCCCTCAACTGTGGATAGTACTGACTGGCTAATATGCATGATGTCACCAAAACATGTCTGCACCACCAAACCCTGGAGCAATTTTGCAACTGTTTTCTTTCTTTTGTTGCCTTTATAAAGGCAAGGCACAAGATGAATGTATAAATGGAAGACCGTATCTGTAGCACATTATCAATCATTCAATCCCCCCCCCCCCCCGCCCAAAAGCAGCCTGCCTGCCTGAAGCCTAGGAATTGCGGCAAGACTGATGTCTGAGCAGGTGTTTGACTTCATGTCTCCCATGTTAATTGTGAGGCTTGGAAAACGTCGTGCTGCGGGATGCATGAGGAGGAATTTGAATTCTGATATGGACTGACCTGATCCACACGTCCTGGACTTACGTGCAGATCTCAACTTAGTTATCCACCAGTGTTCACACTTCCCGGGTGTTCTAATGCAGTTTCCCGCTCAAAAAGTATATCACAATATTTTGAGAGAAAATAAGTTTTAGAAATACGTATTGAAATATGAACTTGAGGGTGGACACATGTCAAAATGACACTGACTGGAAACAGATTGATTTGCTGTTCACTAACCAGGCTCTCACTGTGGCTGAAGAACTTCTTGTAGCTTGTCTTTAAATATTACCTCTGGCTTCATTCTTGAAGGGGAAGAAAGCAGCCTCTGCTCCCCAAATGAACGTCCAGGCATAGCTGCCAGCACATCTTGGAAGAAGACAGTTCCAAGACAAACACTTCTGCATTATCAGACCAGACTGCCAGAAGCACATTTTAACAGCCCTAAAACACATATTTTTTGCAAGTGGAGAATGGACAAATGGTTACAAAATCAACATTCGACATGTTCCCAGGTGCAAGGTTCAATTGTGTACGCCAACCAGATGTTTCGTGCTGGGACGCTTGCTTCAGCTGGTTCCAAAATGAAGTGTCATTTTTGAGAGGAAACGCTTGCTGTGGTTCCCTCGAATGAATGCAACGTCAAATTCATTTCAAGAACTATTAATATGTATGTGTATCTTTTCATATTGGGCAGAACACCAAGTGAAATAAACATGTTAAACCTGACCTTTATAAAATTAATGACCTAGGGCCATAAAAAATTGAACAGGCACATTAACATATGCTGAGACAAATACCCCCCCCTTTTTTTGCAGGAAGTAGTTTGAACAGCAGATCTGACTTCCATCCCACGGAAACCCATTGGTGTCTGTGGGAAATGCTTGGGCCAAACTTTCAACTGGTGCACTGCAAACACATCTTTCTGGCTTCCAAAATGAGTTGGTTTATTCTACTGCAGTATAAAGCAACTAGCTGAGTCAGGGCCAGCATCAACAGTAGGCATGGTTGGGCACCTGTCAATACACCTCAGCAAGGGTCCGCTGATAAGACCCCCCCAGGAGTTGCTCTTCCTCTTCACCATTGATGAATTGAAGATCTGCTTGTTCACCTGCCTTTCGCTCTGGTCCAGACAACCGACGGTAATGGAGAGAAGGGGGAGCAGGAGATGCCGCTGCCTACTTGCTCCCTGGCTCCCTGCCTGCCAAGCAAGCAAGAGGTAGCAATGAGGAGGAGGAGGAGCTGGTGGCAAGGTGGTAAGGAGGTGGCAATGGTGGTAAGGTGGCAATGGTGGTAAGGAGGGAGCCCACTGAGAGTGTTTTCCCCAAGGCCTTCAAAACTGAGCTAAATGGAACATCCTGTCAGGACTGATTCTGAGTGTATGGAGATAGTGAGCAGTTCAGATTCAGAAGGGGAACAGCCAGAACCGGGGGAGGCATCTTCCCGAGCGAGTTCAGATATGGATAGGCGTGCTTGTCAGGAGGCTAGCACCCAGGTGGCTGGGCCTGAAGCCTCTGCCCCCGTGAGAACCCAGGAGGAGGAGGAGAGCACGGGGTGTGACCTGAGGGATGCTAGACTGCGGCACAGAGCGAAGTGGGAAAAGTTAGAGGCGGAGCTCAGACATTCGACCTGGTTGGCGATGTGTGAGGGTCGATGTAGGGGAGCATCACTGGAAGGATTTCCCTCCCTGGGTTATTCTAGCCAGCAAGTCCCTGTTCAAACTGCTGGCAACATCGTAGCTCCCATTTGGATCCCTGGTTGTCATTCCTTTGTAGCCTGTGAGTCTTCGAGGATTTGCATCTGTAATGAGCTTGTTGATAGTGAATTAAAGGTGTGAGACTGAAGCCTCTCTTCTTGTGTGTGTGCATGAGGAAGGTGGGGGCCAAGGGAACGAGACACATCCCGTGTGAGATGCCAGTGTGGTGTAGTGGTGAGAGTGTTGGACTGGGAGCTGGGAGATCTGGGTTCTAGTCCCCAATCAGCCATGGAAGCTCACTGGGTGACTTTGGGCCAGTTACAGACTCTCAGCCCAACCTACCTCACAGGGTTGTTGTTGTGAGGATAAAATGGAGAGGAGGAGGATAATGTAAGCCGCCTTGGGTTCCTTGCAAGAGGAAAAAAAGGCAGGATATAAATGCAGTAAATACACAAACAAACATGTATAGAGGAATGGTATCTCAGAATGCCGGTAGCTGAAACAAGTAGCAAAGGGAAAGCCACTGTTCGTATGCTCCCAGATGCTTCTGGCTGATTACCGTTGGAAACGAACAATGCTGGATGAGATGGACTTTTAGTCTGATCGCATGTGACCGTTTCTATGCTTCTAATATTCATTGTGTCAGGGTGTTTACCAATGAGCCTTTTATTGTGCCATCACCTTGCCTCATTCAAAGGATTTTATGGGGGGTCTAAACACCATCGTCTTCCACTCATAATCCTCCCATGTTTTCCCACCACTTCCCCTGTCTTTTTTCTTCCCATTGAAAATCCATTCAGAAAGAAAAGATGGAATAGCTGCACCATGCTTTCTGATGGTTAGCTCTGGGACCGCTCCATTGGAAAGCACCCTCAATCTATGTAATGTGTCCAATCAGTGTAGAAAGGGGTGAGTGGTTTGCATATGTCCCTCCATTTTGATCCTGAAATTGTATATTTTGTGGGTATTTTGTGATGGAACATTTCTTGGTTTATAGATAGTGAGGAATGCGCAGTTCACAGCAAGGGTGAACTCCAGGGATTACCCTTCAACTGTTAGTGGAGTGGCGGGAGAATAGTAACATCTAGCCCTAACTTGCTAGCAGAATAATAGAATTATTCCTTTTGACTACAGTGAAAGGAAGGGGCCAGCTGTTCATCTCCTGCAGTGGTGACTGATGGCTCTGATTTCGGTGGGGTTGTGATTCCATTTTGGGTTTCAGTCCGAACCAGCCAGAACTCTAAAGGAGCTATCCAAGGTGCTGAACCCAGTTCGGGGAGATGGTTCAGCACCTTGGACAGCTCCTTTAGAGTTCTGGCTGGTTGTGATGAAAACCCAAAATGGAATCAGAGCCCCACTGAAATTGGAGTCGCTAGCATCCACTGATCACTTGCTTCCCATCTCTTCCCGCTGGACCCCGGGCTTCTAGTAAAAACAACACAGATCGTGCAAACCTGCCCATGCCTGATCTAGAGAACCCACTTCTAAGAGAATGCACTTCACTCTTCAGTCAGCATGCAAACATGTCTCCTTTGTGAATTCTGATGTTCTGTGCCAAAAATTCCATCCCCATTTTTTCACCCCTCCTCACTCAATTTGACAGCAAAGAAATTGCTTTAGAAAAAAATGTTCAAAGGAGGAAAACATTTCAGATAAATTCTCATGGGTTGGGTTGTGGGTCTTGTGCTTAACTTACTTATGAGGTGGATGAGGTGTGTGTGTGAGTGTCCTATCTTTCATTGTACACTCATCTCTCTGACAGCCTGCAGCCTCCCTAACTTCCCACACTTCAATTAAAGTCCAGCGTAAGAGGCCATGAGATAACTTCTCCCCTATGGGGCTTTTTCAGGTCAGGATGTGCGGGCAGCCAAGGAGGCTGTGAAGTGATGGAGAAATGCTTAATAGAAAGGACACACACAGCACCGTTGGCCACCTCATAATGACAAGGTAAGCTCAAAAACACCACCAAAATGGTGGCAGCAGAAAAATAAAAAACCCTCAGGAAACAAGAGGGAAGCTGTGCGACAACCACCACTAATAGTGAACCCCCACCTCTGAGAAACTGTTGAAAAATTTCTCCTCCCCCTGTAGATATTAGGGCTGTACACCACTTTGGCTTGAGGCCTGAAGCCTGAGTCGAAGTGGGTTGCTTCGGGCCCCTTCTGAGGCAAAGTGGAGGGGGCACGAAGGAACCTGAAGCAGGTTGGGGGCTCTCCAAAGAGCTTCAGGGCGCTTCGGAGCTTCGGCACCCCAGTCCAGCTGCACTGGTGCCTCCAGCTCCTCACCTAAGCCATCACGAGGAGGAGTCACCGTTGTCACTGCTGCCAATGCCTTCGTCGCTGCTGCCCCCACCGCTGCTGCCCCCACCTCCGCTGTCACCGCTGCTGCTGTTGCTAAATGGCGACTCTCTGCCACAACAGCCAGCCTGTGTCCAGGGCTCAGGAGCTGGCGGTGGCAGGTGGCGTCAGCAAGAGCACTCACGGTGGCAGTGGCAGTGGCGAGAGCGGAGGTGGAGAGGGCAGTGGCAGCGGTGACGCCAGCAACTCCTCCTCGTGATGGCTGCCGGCACACATCCTGAGGGCTGAATGAAGGAGCTGGGGGCTTGCACGGTGTGGGCGTCGGCAGGGGCAAAGTGAGTTTCGGCCATCTGAATCCCACTTCAGGTTTGGGGCCGAGGCAAATCAGGCCCCACCCCGAATCAGTCTGACTCAGACCAGGCCCACCTTGGAAGCCCTGAAGTGGCTTCCGAGTCTGTTGGTGCGGGGGGTCCATGTGCACAGCCTTAGTAGAAATTTGGTGAAATGGTCTCCCCAGTTTCTCTGCCCACAAGTAGGGTGGAGGATTTTTAGAGGCCATTTGCTTACATCTATAGCCTAAACGACCTACAGATATTTGTGATATCTCACAGAATAACAACGGAGCTTCTACTTCCAGTTCTGTCTTGTGTTCCTCTTTACAGCATAAGCCCCAAAGTAGTGCCTCCCATTAAGGATCTTATAATCCAGAGTTAAGACATGGATGGAAGGGAAAGCCTACTAAGGGATGAATGTTAGTATATGCAGTTACGCATTAATTGACTTCGTTGTGGCTGGGAGTGAGGACTGAAAGCCAGTATGCTATAATGGTTGGAATGTAGGACTAGGGACACAGGAGAAATGAGTTTGGTTCACATTTTAATTTGAACTGACCTAATTCACACTTCCCAAACTAATACGCAAATCGGAACACAATTATTCTTCCATTTTCACATTTCTTGGAATTTTGCAGTGGAGTTCTTCAATCGAAACAGCCACACAAAAATGCATATATTAGGGAAAATAACATTAAAATGCATTACATTAGGAAAATTGTTTGAAAAAATGGCATTTATTTATTTATTTATTTATTTACCGCCCAATAGCCAAAGCTCTCTGGGCAGTTTACAAAGATTAAAAACATTAAAAATGCAGTATACAGAGCTAAAAGTCATTTACATAAAAAACATACCAACAGACAATATACACAAGAGAACATATATCTAAAACAATTAGCCAAAGATGCATACAAAATACATATATGAGGAGAAATGTGCACAAATATGCTTATGAATTTTCATGCAAGCTTGAAATAAAAATCACTCCGCCACTTGGGATGAACTGAACTGAAGACTGGTGAAATTCTCAAGGTTTATGACAAGCTGAACTTAAGATTGGAAAAATGAGAAACTGAGAGAACTCAAAACTGACAGAGTCGTCCATCTGTAATTAGATCCCAACTGCTCTCTTCAATTGCTTTTAAGCCACTTGCTGTAAATGGTTGAAAAATCAACTTGCAATAAAAGATTATGAGCAGGACAGGATCGAACTGTTGGTACTGCTTTTATTGCTAACAAGGCAATCAATGGAATTTGAGAGTTCTGCCTCTCTTCCCTTCCAACCCTCTCCATCCCTCTCATCCCCACCTCTAATGCCCTAATTTGACCACTCTTTTTTTAAAAAAATGCTGAAAAAGTTGACTGGCCCCTTAATTGATCAGAAGTGCTCTGTGGGAGGAAACAAACTTGGGTCAGATTGCCACTTTCGTGCATTTAACGGCCCTGTTCTTCAGCATAGCTCCATGCGAAAGACAGCCCAGCGTGTTTGACGTGCTGGAAAATTACAAGCCAAGCCTTCGGTTCCTTTGCCTGTAACAGTGTCTGGAATCGATAAGGCAAAACGCTAAATGATGCAAAGACACTTAGAATGGAACAGATGACCTCGGCTGCTGATCCCAACACCATAATTAGCGCACTGCGTTAGGCCAGTGGCGGATTTACAGCCTTAGGCAATAATAGAAAAGGGGCATTGCGAGGGACCATTCCCCGATCCCCATATGACAGCGGCCCTTGTGCGAATGACCAACATCACCTCCTCAAAGTCGATCCTGTGGCTCATTTGGCTAGAAAAATAGTTCCTATAGATCTCTCTGTATAAAACTCTAGATTTAGGACTGGCAACTCAGACCGTTCACATAAGGAGTCTGAATCCACTGTCCACCCAAAGCTGCTCTGCTCTCCAAAAGGTCCATGGTGCAGGAGATAAAAAGCAAATTCAAGGACATTTCAGGACACCACAGTGCAAGGTCCCACGTCAGCGCATCATCCCTTTTACATTTCTTGTAATCACATGGAAGGTGACTGGGCTTTGCTTGGGCATGGGGGCTCAGATGGGATTCAGACATTGTCAGAGCAACCCAAAGGTCCTTCTGTACTGGCCTCTGACCAGGTTTCTATAAACTGACAGATGAAGACGAAATGGCCTATTTTGGAGAGCCTCAGCATTGGAAACAGTGGTCTAGGTAATAGAGAGAGTTTTTAATAATTAAACTAATGGGCATGAGCTTAAACTTGCTTCTCTTACTCCTAATTGGTAAGGTTCAGGCATCATGCAGAGATTATAAACAGAATTTAATTTGGGTCAGTGTTGTGAGTTAATAACAAAGAAGAACATGGGTAGGATGGTTTGCATGCCCTGGCCTCACAGCTAGATCTCAGCCGTTATGATATAAGAAGGAACTGGAATCTGAATTTGAGGTTGGCATCTGAATTTCAAGCAAGTGGCAGTCCTGACATCTCTGATTTTAGCGATACAACCACTGCATTTTGTATTAATACCAAGGCTCCTGCCTTGACATTAAATAAACTTATGTGTAGTATAAATGCCTAGGGGCACAATCCTATGTTGCTAGTCGGCAGCCTCTGAAGTGGGATCCAGCACAGGGCAGACAGAGTGTGGAGGAGATCCTTGCCTCCATGCCCCAGCCGCCCTGCATTTTTGCTAGATGGGCGATTTCACCCCTCTAGCTGCAGCACTTTCTGAGTGGGAGGGAAGGAGGCTGGGGCATGCGTAGGAAACTGTGTAGCAGTGCTTCCCTGGTCCCCTGTCATGCCTGTCCCCAATGTTGCCCCCTTTTCCCCATCATGCTCCATTTCCAAACATGGAGATGTAGCCAGCATGGATAGAACAACGCTGGCTACAAGGGGGTGGGAGAGGGGCAGGGGGTGTGGTTTCTGGGCTCTGAGGTCAGAGCCCTGGTTCCACCCTTGGATCCCAGAAACTGGAATATCCCATGTATTCCAGTCACTGTCTAGAGGGCACAGGATTATGCCCTGAGGGATCTTCTATATATTCCCAAGTGTCTGAGGGATCTTCTGTTTACTGTCATGAGTGTGTTTACTCAGGATGCCAGTGACGCTCCCCAGCGCAGGGGGCCCATAAAAGCCCACCTCAAAGGGGAGGGAAGCTTTATGGATCCTAAAATCCTCCTCTGGCTTGGGTTAATTTCCCCGCAGTGGTCAATCTCTTCCGCCCTACCAGTCCAACCTCCTGACAGCCAGTGCCCACCCTTTCAACAGTACCTTTCCAGAGCAACAGCAATGGTGTTATTCTAGATGCAGCAAGAGGGGATGAGTCAGATCTGATCTCTCCTCTCTCCCACTCCCTCTACTCTCTGGTGCGCACATTATGAGCCTGATCAGGAAATGTCCCAGTGGCTCCTTGCAAAGGTTTCTCTCCCAGAGGTTGCACTTGCCTTTGGAGCAAAATACATTTCTAAAGGGCTATGAGGTTTTTGTTTTTTTTTTCTCCAGGCACCCTTAACAAGCGCCCTGGAGAGTAGATGGAAAGAGGATGAGGAGGGAGGGGTCAGTTCCCCCTTACCATGCTGCTGACCCTGATGCACTGGGCAGAAAAGTTTTGTTGCAAAGGAAGGGAGCAGGAGGGTGGTGGTACTTAGGAGACCATGTGCCTAAATGGGTGGGAAGGAAGACTCGCAGGGTGGGGTGGGAATTTATGAAAGTCTGGTTGATTTTGAAAATGATCCAAAGTTTCAGCGAAAAATAATTTGGATCATTTCCAAATTAAATCATCAAAAGTAATAGTTTTGCAGAGGGGAAAAACTGCTGTAAGTCTAAACCTCAGCAGTCAGTGATCTGACCATAACCAATACAAAATCCCCCACCTTCAGACCACTATCTCCATGTCCAGTTGAGAAAACCAAGTCTAGAATATGCCTTGTTCCATGTTGGGACAGTCCCATGGTCATCACGGAGCCCATGAAATCCTGAGCTGTTGCAGAAAAGGTGTCCTTGGCATGAATGTTGACATCTCCCAGAACCAACAACTTGGGAGGATCTCAACAGTGCACCCGAGACCACCTCCGTCAGCTCAGCTAGGGAGTCTGTTGAGCAGCGGGGTTGGTGGTGCACCAACAGAATCCCCAATCTGTCCCACTCACCCAACAGAAGGTGCAAACACTCCAGACCAACAGTGAGATGGACAGGGAGTCTGCAAAGGGAGATGGAATTCCTATAGACCACAGCAACCCCCCACCCCCCAGCTTTCAGGTCTGCCCTGATGCTGAACCAAATTCCCTGGTGTGCACAGCTGGGAGAGACCAACTCCTCCCTGCTCATCCATCCAGGTCTCCGTTATGCATGCCAGATTGGCTGCCTCATCCACTGTTAAATCATGGATGATGGAGGTCTTATTTTGAACAAATCTGGCATTTAAAAGCAGCATCCAAGTAAATTTCCCAACATTTACTTGGAAATGAGCATAAGAACATAAGAAGAGCCCTGCTGGATCAGACCAAGGGTCCATCTAGCCCAGCATTCTGTTCACACACTATTTCTGTTGTAGAAAAGGTTATATAATTTAAAAGTAAAAACAATAAAGTGAGCATCTGTACCATGTACATGCCTTGGTAGCTGCCCCGTCTATAAAATGTGTGTTTTTTTTAATAGGAAGATGCCAGGCCAGGTGCTGATACTGGGTCTGTTTGCCACTGCCTCATCACTTACTGCTTTCTGGGTTGTCATTTGAGAACTCCTTGGGCTGTAGGAACCTAGACATATGCCTTTAAACTGAGCTGAATTAATATCTGTATCGGTTCAATATTCAGTGATTGCACCCCTCCCATTCATCCATATTTAGGGGGCGGGGCGGGGGGGCATTGACAGGTGAATACTCTGGCAAGTATTTAAGGCTTACAAGCCTTAAGTCTGCTTGTAGATTTTAAAATATTATATTCTTATCATTCAGTCCCTCCCCCAAATTCCCAGTTTACTGGGGGAACGATGTAAAGGTACTGAATTTAACAAGTCAGCACATTATTATGGTCCGGCTAGCAGGGCCTCTTAGAATCATAGAATCATAGAATAGTAGGGTTGGAAGGGGCCTACAAGGCCATCGCACTCTTGATGGAGTGCAGTAGAGAAGAAATGTCTCTTGACTACAACTTTGCAGAATCCAGTTTTTCTGAGTTCAGAATTTCAGTTCATTTGGTATGGAAATTTTAGGGCAGAGTACATGCAGTCCTGGAAGTAAACTGCTTCATGCCCAAGTGATGGGGCAGGCTAGAATAAAAAATAATGAATACATATGTATTCTTGGGCAGCCTGGAGTTGCCAGTCAATGATGGAGATTTTTTCCTCACTGTTGGCTTTACAAGTAGCTGAAGAAAGAAGGGAAGCGAAAAGCAAGGGAGAAAGGGGAAGATCTATCCAACTGAATGCAGAGTTCCAGAGAATAGCAAGGAGAGACAAGAAGGCCTTCTTAAATGAACAATGCAAAGAAATAGAGGAAAACAATAGAATGGGAAAGACTACAGATCTCTTCAAGAAAATTGGAGATCTCAAGGGAACGTTTTGTGCAAAGATGGGCATGATAAAGGACAAAGAAGGCAGGGACCTAACAGAAGCAGATGAGATTAAGAAGAGGTGGCAAGAATACACAGAAGAACTATACAGGAAAGATCTTAATGTCCCTGATAGCCATGATAGTGTGGCCACTGAACTTGAGCCGGACATCCTAGAGAGTGAGGTCAAGTGGGCCTTAGGAAGCATTAGTAACAACAAAGCTAGCGGAGATGACAGTATTCCAGCTGAGTTATTTAAAATCCTAAAAGATTATGCTGTTAAAGTGCTGCATTCAATATGCCAACAAATTTGGAACACTCAACAATGGCCGCAAGACTGGAAAAGGTCAGTTTACATTCCAATTCCAAAGAAGGGCAACGCCAAAGAGTGTTCAAACTACCGCACAATTGCGCTCATTTCACATGCCAGCAAGGTGATGCTCAAAATCCTACAAGCTAGGCTTCAGCAGTATGCGAACCGAGAACTACCGGAAGTACAAGCTGGGTTTCGAAGAGGCAGAGGAACTAGAGATCAAATCGCCAACGTTCGCTGGATCATGGAGAAAGCAAGAGAATTCCAGAAAAGCGTCTATTTCTGCTTCATTGACTACGCTAAAGCCTTTGATTGTGTGGCAAATTCTTAAAGTGATGGGAGTACCAGACCACCTTACCTGTCTCCTGAGAAACCTGTACGAGGGTCAAGAAGCAACAGTAAGAACCAGACATGGAACAACCAAGTGGTTCAAAATTGGGAAAGGAGTACGACAAGGCTGCATATTGTCACCCTGCTTATTTAACTTATATGCAGAGTACATCATGAGAAACGCTGGGTTGGATGAATCACAGGTCGGAACTAAGATTGCCGGGAGAATTATCAACAACCTCCGATATGCAGACGATACCACTCGAATGGCAGAAAGCGAAGACGATCTCAAGAGCCTCTTGTTGAGGGTGAAAGAGGAGAGTGCAAAAGCTGGTTTGAAACTCAACATTAAAAAAATGAAGATCATGGCATCTGGCCCCATCACTTCCTGGCATATAGAAGGGGAAGAAATTGAAGCAGTGACAGATTTTACTTTCTTGGGCTCCAAGATCACCGCAGACGGTGACTGTAGCCATGAAATTAAAAGACGCTTGCTCCTTGGGAGGAAAGCTATGGCAAACCTAGACAGCATAGTCAGAAGCAGAGACATCACCTTGCCGACAAAGGTCCGTCTAATCAAAGCTATGGTTTTCCCAGTAGTAATGTATGGCTGTGAGAGCTGGACTATAGGGAAGGCTGAGCGCCGAAGAATTGATGCTTTCGAACTGTGGTGCTGGAGAAGACTCTTACAAGTCCCCTGGACTGCAAGGAGGTCCAATCAGTCCATCCTAAGGGAAATCAACCCTGAATGCTCATTGGAAGGACAGATACTGAAGCTGAAGCTCAAATATTTTGGCCACCTAATGCGAAGAGAAAACTCTCTGGAAAAGACCCTGATGCTGGGAAAGACTGAAGGCAAAAGGAGAAGGGGACGACAGAGGATGAGATGGCTAGATAGCATCACCGATGCAATGAATATGAACTTGAGCACACTCCGGGAGAGAGTGCAGGACAGGAAGGCCTGGTGTGCTATGGTCCATGGGGTCACGAAGAGTCGGACACGACTGAACAACAACAACAACAATATGCGTGAATACGTGCATTTGCGAAAATGCATTTTCATGCATCCACATATATGCACATTTTTGCGGTCACCACTTTATTTTTCAAAAAACGGCGACTGCAGATCTTGACGAGGCTGCCAGGGTGAGTGCAAGCTGCTCGCCAAGCGTGGGCAGGGGGTGAGCTGGGGCAGGGGCATGGCGAGCAGGGCTCTGGAGTGCAAGAAGCGGGTGTTCTGCCAGATTCCTGAACAGAATCAGGTGCCCACACCATCCCTAGAACTCTCCTCATTGAACATTATCCCAGGCTGCATAGAGATGATAACTTTTCAGAGAGTTGAAGACAGGATGATAGACCATTGTCTGTGGTAACTTGTTCGGTCTTTTTTGTTCCAATATTCCCTCTAGTAAACCAGCTTTTTGAGGTTGTTGAAGACTGGGTGATTTTTGACCCTCTGCTACCACAATATCTTCTTAAAAAGGGAGGAACATCGGACGCTGCCTTATACAGAGGCAGACCACTGGTCTATCTAGCTCAGTTTTATTCATTGACTAGCAGCAATGTCCCAGAGTTTTAGACATCTTTCCCAGTCCTACCAGAGACTGAACCTGGAACATTCTACATGCAAAGCATGTGCTTTACCACTGAGCTATGGCCCTTTGCCATGGAGAAAATTACAAGGTACATGATGAGCTGGTGTGCCTTTGTAGCTAACCACATGCACACAGTTGATTTCAAGCATCCTCTACACAGCAGCCATTTTCTGTAGTGCCGTCTCAGCTTTGGTTCAGGTACAGATTGAAAAGGAATATTTTGTGTATCCTCCAAAAAGCATTCGAGGAACAAGCCTGGACGATCCTTGGGCTCACAAATTCTGTTCTCTCCAATGTGATTGCCGGGAGAAGACTTGGAACTTTCACTTCTGTTTTAACTAACTTTTGTCTGAACCGAAAACAGTGGTTACAGTTAACTATGGTTTAGGGAAACAAGGTAGGATAAGTATTAACTATGGTTTGATGTTGGCTTATTTCCCTAAACCAGGAGTGGACACCCTTGGTGCATCCCCCACTGCACCGCCAAAATTTGTGGTGGCCAACAAATTGCTGATTTGCTGTTGAAAATTGGCGGCAAATGGCTACAGAACACTACAATGGCCAAAATCACCTTTGCAAGCGAAATCTGGCCCCTGTAGCATTCTGTAGCAGTTTGCCACTGAAAATCAGCAACAAATCAGCAGTTCTGTTTGCTGCCACTACTGGTGCCCCACAGAATTCTGCTGGCACCCGATGGAGTGTGGCCTGGGTAGGGGGAGATCCGGGTGGGGGGATGGCCCCCAGACTTCCCAAAGCTGCCCACCCCTGCTTTAAACCTTAATTAAGATTAATCACAGTCTGAGCAGGTTTAGACATAATCAGCAAGCGCGGTTAGCTGAAAATGGAAGCCAAAGCTTCTGATCTCCTTGTCGGCATCCTGGAGGAGGAGAGGGGAGGGGGCAGCAGAAGATCCCAGAGGTGGGTGCGCATAATGCTAAGCGATAGTGGCCAAATGGGCTGCAGGTTGTGCAAATGGCTGCTTCCGTGTGCAAGGGCCTGGAGATGCACCATCTCAGGACGAGAATCCATAAACCCTTGGCACCCATAATGGATCTCATGGTACTATAGCCCAGGCATGAAGGTCTGCAGGAGAGGCCCTTTTGAGGGCACCATGACCCACAGACGCCTATTTGTTGTACATGTCTGAAAAGGGGCGTCTCCTCCTCCTGTGTTGCTCCCAAACTGTGGAATGTGCTCCCTCAAAAACTACCATTCACCCCCACTCTCTTGGCCTTTAGAAAGGGTGCGAAGGCACATCTTCCTAATTTAGCCTTTCAGAATACGTAGTTTTAAGGTTTTTATTTTTTCCTGTTCTTAATGTTCTTGTTTTTACTGTATTAAAAGTTTTATTATTTTTACATTGTTGTATACCGTCTTGATGGCATTTTAGCAGATAGGATGTATATAATTGTTCATCATCATCATTATGGCTGGAAATCTCTCCATATGCTCCTGTAAAGGCAGCATAGAGTAAGAGTTAGTATCCTGGACTAGGGCCAAGGAGACCTCAGTTCAAATCCTTGCTCGGTTGTGAAACTTGCTGGGTGAACTTCAGCCTGTCACTCACTCTCAGCCCAACCTACCTCAAAGGGCTATCGTGAGGATAGAATGGAGAGAGGGAAGAACCATGTATTGGCTCCTTGGAGAAGGGTGGAATGAAAATGTACCAAATAAAATGAATATTTCTTAGGATCATGGAATAGTAGGGTTGGAAGGGGCCTACAAGACCATCAAGTCCAACCCCCTGCTCAGTGCAGGAATCCAAGTCAGAGCATGTGGTTGTGGTTTTAATGTTCTATATATTTTATATTGTTTTATTGTGTGCCATTTGGTTTTAATTTTTGTGAACCGCCCAGAGAGCTTCTGCTATTTGGTGGTATGGAAATTAAATAAATAAATAAATAAGCAAGCAAGCAAGCAAGCATCCCCAACAGATGGCTGTCCAGCCTCATCTTGAATGCCTCTAGTGTGGGAGAGCCCACTACCTCTTTAGTTTATGTATTTATTTATGTTATTTATAGGCTGCCCCATAACAAAGAGAGCCCTTTGTTGTGTCTTGGCTCAGAGACAGATGTAACTCCCATTGAATTCAATGAGACTTACTCATATAAACCTGAGTATACAGACTTACCTGGGAGTAAACTCAATTGAACTCAATAGGGAGTACCTTCCCTTGGGATCAGAACCCACTGAGTCTCCAGTTGACTATCCATGCTTCCAGTCAGGGGGCTCCTAGCAGTACCAAGTGAAAGACATTGATTTGTTGGTTGGTTGATTGTATTTCCATTAGGAATGTTGACAAAAACAGATTCAAATGAATTCGGATTTCTTGAATCCAACCTGCACATTCCTCAGTGGACCAGCTTTTTCTGAATCACAACAGTTCTGCAGTATTGTGGGCCTTTTTTTTTTTTAACTTGAGGGGATTTGCACAAATTCGCACTTGTGCTAATGTGCACTTATGCAAGTGGAATGAAGTTCTTGTACAGCCCCCCAAAAGGTCTGATTCTTTCAATGAGTGCATGAGGGAATGCAAGACACCTGATGAAAGATACCTACGAAACACAGATGGAATTAGGGATGTCAGAGAATTCCATGATGGATCTCGGTGAGGCTGAATGCCAGTGCATTCAGCCCCCTGAAATCCATCGCAGAACGGCCTGCCACCCACAGCCCCCTGCGGATCCCCCCCGGGATGAGATTTACCTGGGGTGGATGTTCCGGACGGCGGCGGCGGCTCTGGCGGCAGCTTTGGCGGCGGCGGCTGGTCTTCCGACGCCATTTGCATTCCTTATTTTTCGCCGTCTTAGTCTACGTCAATATTTACGTAGACTAAGACGAAGAAAAGAAAGGGGAACGCAAATAGTGACCACTATGCTATTTGCGTTCCCCTTTCTTTTCTCTGTCTTAGTTTACGTAAATATTGACATAGACTAAGACGGCAAAAAATAAGGAACACAAATGGCGGTGGCCGTAGCCACTGCCATTTGCGTACTCGTTTGTTTGTTTTTACCCAGAGCCCTCCGTGGCCGGAAATCCGGCTGCAGACGGCCCGGGCCTCCGTGGAGCTGCCACGGAGCACAGCCGGCCGTCGAGGATTCTGGGGGGGAGGACCAGATCGCCTCTCCCACGTCGAGGATTCTGGAGGGAGGGATGGAACGCCTCCCCCCCCACCATGAACAGAATCCGCGAAAAGGTAAGTGAATTTCGTACATCCCTAGATGGAATGGATTGGATCTCCCACACTGGAGGCCTTCAAGACGAGGCTGGACAGCCATTTGTCGGGGATGCTCTGACTTGGATTCCTGCATTGAGCAGGGGGTTGGACTCGATGGCCTTGTAGGCCCCTTCCAACCCTACTATTCTATGATTCTATGATTTAACAAAACCTGTACATCCTTAATTTCTGTATCACCTTAATGAAGCCAACCAAAATGGCTTACAAAGACTTCAGAAAATAAAAATCCGTAATCAAATAAAAACATAGTAAAACATTAAAAGCAATCTTAAAAAGCCATAACAGCAGTTTAAAAGGCCAAATTAAAAAGATGTGTCTTGACCTCCTTCCTGAATGCAGAGACAGCAGGGACCAGTCACAACTCCAAAGGGAGCATGTTTCAGAGTTCTCCAGAACAACCCTGGAGAAAGGGCTTTCCCAGATGCCCATAAAAGTGGGCCTGTGCAAGTGAGGGTATCTTTGAAAAGGATAGGCTGTCTCTCAGCCAGTTCCTAAGCTGTTTCAGCTGCCATCATATGCATGTTTAGATAGAAAAATTCCTACAAAATTCCTCCTGGCTGGGGCATGCTGGGTAGGACTTTTTTCTGTCTAAACATGCATAGGATTGTGCCCTTAGAGATTTAAAGGTAAAAACCAGCATCTTGAGCTGAGCCTGGAAAACCACTGGCAACCAGTGCAGATCTTTTAGTATTGGGGTGATGTGATCACTGAGGTCATTGGAGGGCTTGCTCCTGGTGGTTCCATGGACCTACGGCCTGATTGGAGTCCACCAGGAGAACAGGCTTCAGTGTGGTGGCTCCCTTCCTATGGAACTCCCTGCCTCTGGAGGTCAGGCTGGTGCCAATACTGGGTTGTTTTTGGCACCTCCTGAAAACAGCACTGTTCCAGGAGGCATTCCTTAATTGACCAGTCACAGTTTCTTTTGGCATTCTGTTTTTTAAAAAGCATGATTTTAAGGTGGTGTTTCAAGCTTTTTATTCTTTTACTCTTTAATCTTTTGTGTTCACCGCTTCGAAATCTGTTTTAGATATGGAGCAGTATACAAATATTGTCAATAAATAAATAAATGGACCTACCTGTATGCTATGTTCAGCACCTAAGGTTCTCCTCCGGGGGCCTCCTCCAAGGGAAGCTTGGAAGGCAGCAACGAGGGAGAGGGTCTTCTCAGTGGTGGCCCCCCAGCTGTGGAACCAGCTCCCCAATGAGGTCCAACTGGTGCCAACCTTATTATCTTTTTCTGTGCCTGGTGAAGACTTATCTCTTTTCCCAGGCATTTGGAAGCACATTATGAGTTTGAATCGGTCCTGGATGTGTCCTTAGTTATGACTGACAGTTCAAAGTTGTTTTTAGGAATATGTTGTTTGTGTATATTGTCTGTGTGCTTTTATGTAAATGTCTTTTAAAGTTTTTATATTGTATCTAATGTTTTAACTTCTGTAAACCACCCAGACAGCTTCAGCTATGCGGTGGTATAGAAATGTTAATAATAATAATAATAATAATAATAATAATAATAATACCACCATACCCTAATTAGCAGCTTAGCTAACTGTGCAGCTAATAGCCAACCATGTAGCTATTCCTTCTTTTCTTCCTTCGTGGATGTTTTCCTTTTTGTGGAAAGAAAAAAGATGGAAGAAGCAGTGGGAAAACACAACAGGGTTACAAATGGAAGACATCATCTGGACCCCCAGTAAAATTCCATAAGGAAGAAGGGCGATGGTGTAATAAAAGCCACATCTGGAAAAGCCGCCTGCCTCAGTATTCTTGTAGAGCAGACATGGGGAACCTCAGGCTTGAGGAAGAAATGCAGCCCTCCTGGGGCCCTGATCCGGCCTTCTGGGGTTCCCTAGATGGCCATGCCCTCTTCCCCGGGCCCCATCCCTGTCCCCTTGACCACCAGTAATTTGGTGCTTTTCCAGCTTTTGCACATTTTCTCCCCATTTCACCCCATTGAAATGTCTCTCCTAAGACTTAATTACTGGCAGTAATTTTATTAATTACCATAATTAATTAGTAATGTAACTAGTAATTTTAATTAGATTATAATTGATTGATTGATTAACTAATTAATTAGTTAATTGATTTTAATTAGTAATTTTAAATTTTAAATTAGTAATGTAACTGATTAATAATTTTTAATTACTGGCAGTAAGGCTTAATTACTGGCAGTAATTTCCAGCTTTTGCACACTTTCTCCCCATTTCGCCCCATTGACATGTCTCTCCTAATGCTTAATTAGGTGACCAGCCGGATGGGCGATTAATAAATTTAATAAATAAATGTAATAAATAAATAAATAATTACCAGCAGTAAGAGCTTTGATCTAAAATAGGCTGGTATTGGGGACGTTTTGGCCCTGCCCCCCTTTGGCTTTGGCCCTGCCCACCACTGGAGTGCAGCCCCCTGAGAGCATCTCCAGAATGGAATGCAGCCCTCGGGCTGAAAGAGTTTCCACACCCTTGCTGTACAGAAAACAGTCATTTGTATGGTAAAGTGGCAAAGGCCATGGCTGTCAGGAATGAATCTGAGCGTGTGGAGATGTCTGGCAGCTCAGACTCAGATTCAGAATGGGAAAGCCAGAACGGGAGGAGGCACCTTCCCCAGTGAGCCTAGATACGGAGAGACTTTCTTCCCAAGACCTTGGCACACAGGTGGCCCAGCCTGAACAGCTCCCCCTTTCTTCCACCATGGGAACTCAGGTTTCGGAGGAGGAGGAGAGTGAGGGGTGTGACTTGAGGGGTGCCAGGGTCCATCGCAGAGCGACGCAGGAAAAGTTAGGGGCAGGGCTCAGACGCTCCGCCAGGTTGGCCACTCATGGAAGCCAATGTAGGAGGGGGCCACCCTAAGGAAGCGGCATCCCTGCAAAGCTAGTCTGGCCAAGAAGCTCTTGCCCAGACTGCTGGCAACTTCTCTAACTTCCACTTTGTCTCCTCTATTGATATCCGTAGATGTGTGGATTAGCTGGTTCTGTGCAGTCTGAGAGTTTCCTAGAATCTGCATTTGTAAAGAAGCGAGTCCTTGACTAATAAAGAAGTGGAGCTCAGAGCCTGGTTTCCTGGAGTGTGTTGATTGTGGCTGGAGAGGAGGAAGGAACATGACAATGGCCTTCTTGCTCCTTCAGAGACTTCAGGGAGGGCACAGAAGGGCTTTGGCAAAGTGCCTTTGGCATGTTAGCGCCCGCTGAAGTGGTTCATGAGTCACACACTCTCCCTCTCTCCTCATGCACACAAACACACAGAGAAGCCCATATTCTCCAGGCTACGATTCCATTTGCTCATGCCCGACTCCTGCCAAAGTAACCATCTCAGTAAAATGGAAAGGGCTGGGAGGAGGCGAGAAAGCACCAGGAACGCCGAGAAATGTTGCCTTCATCCCTTCGTGGGGAAGGAACAGCAGAGCCAGAGTACAACAGCGCTGAAGACTAGAAGATGCAATAACCTCAAGGCAAGCGTTTTTAACTTAACAACTTAATCACGGTAAAATTTCAGCCCAAGAGCACTGTACAAATAAGCCAATCAACCCTCATGGGCGGTCTCATTAAAACAGAAAGAATACCCCCCCAAGGTCATCTTATTAAAAGGGTTTAGGGGGGTTGCCAGTTAAAGCCTCCCCTGCTCCCTGGAGCCGGCAGACAAATTCATACTGCAGCTTTTTCAGATTCCATAAAGCTGCCTCTGTTCCCAACCTGGTGTCCTCTAGACAGTGCAGGTCTGGTGGCTCCGATGTCAGTGGGGCAGTAAATCTGCTCTGGGTTTCAGTTAGAACTGAAGGAGCTCTCCAAGATGGTCCTTCAGAGTTCTGACTGGTTTTGACTGAAACCCAGAGCGGATTCACCAGCGCACTGACATCGGAGCCACCAGCCTCCAGGGCCTCCAGAAGTTTTGTGCTACAACTCACATCAGCCTCAGCCTGCATAACCAGTGCTCAAGGATGATGGGAGATGTAGTCCAAGACTTCTGTAGGGCACCAAGTTGGGCAAAGCTGCTGTAAAGCATTTCAGACCTGGTTTTGAAAAAAACCCAGTAATGATATAGCCATTGTTGTTCCCATTGAAGATCTCAAGGCTACTCAGGAGTAAGGGGAGGTTTGAAGGAGGTAATTTAAAGGTCTAATGAGATCTTAGATTTCAGTTGGTCAGGAACATTTGGCTGATGTGGAGCAGTGTTGTTCCTTGCCAAACCTGGTGGTGTTCAGGCAATTGAGGATGAGAAGTCCAACAGTAACACAGTCCAACTGTGCCCAAATGTGAGATGGGACCAGGCCAAAGTCAGAAGCTTTATAGAACTAGGCAGAATCCCTTTGACTCTTTGGGTGAGTTCGCACATCATGATAAGCCATGGTGACAATAAGCCATGGTGTGTGGGTTGTTCGCTTGCTAACCCACTTTACTCCTGACTGGCAATCAGGCGGTCTGCAGCTTGCCATGGCTTGTTTCCTTCTTAGTCCTCCCCCCCGTTCCCTGCGCATATCCCAGGGGCCTTTGCAGCCCAACTCCTCTCATATCTTCATATTTCCTATGGAGAGAAACTTTTCTGGCTCCCCCCACCTTCTGATTGCTACCCCTTTTCTGAACAATTGTTCCATTCATAACCTTTCTTTTTCTTTTTGGTCCTTCACAAGTGCACAAATGGGTTCATAATTTTTGGGACATGTTCCCCCTGACAGTGTCCCCCTTATAACCTGGACCCCCTGAGCAACTCCTTAAGGATCTCTTGCCTCCTTAAGAGTCCCCCCTTCCCCCCTTTCCTTCCCCTTCCCAGTAACGTGGGGTTTAGGCTGTAGACATGGCGTGATTGACACTCTAGATATGGGGTTTAACCACAAGAGTTTACTGGTAAAATATAGCAAGCAAATCACAACTACAGGTATTTACACAATAGAACTGAGTGATACAAAAGTCAGTAAGAGAAAATAAAAGTTGCAAAACACAAGTTCCTTTACCCTAGCTGTACTTAGACTTCTCCAGGCTGCTTCTTCCTGCTCCCTCTACTGGCTGTGGTCTCCCTGACTCTGCTTACACTTCTAGTTTCTTTGACTCCTCCCCCAAACACAAAAGTAGTTTCAACCCTGAAGAAATGAAACTTAAAACTTAACTGGAGAAATGAAACTGAATCTTAACCAGGAAAATGAAACTACTCCTCTCAGGGATACCTCCTCCCAACAAAAAACTCCAGGCCTTTAGGCCTGCCCCTTTTTGTTTCCTCGCCTCTATAGGCCCCAAAACGTCACACACCCTGTTGGATCATTCAATAAAGGACCAACATTCAAGTGAAGTATGTTAAAGTTCTTGGTGCCTGATGTATTTACCTGTGTGTCCTTTGTTTACTACAAATAATAATAATAATAAAAAATTATTTTGCATAAGTTGGTATGAAAATCACATACTTCGCAGCATTTTGTTTTACATATTTTTTGGAACTAAAAATAATTTTAAAAAATAAGAGTACAAACCCATTTGTGCATTTGCAAAGCAGCAAAAAAGAGAAGGAAAAGTTATGAACATGTTAAGGACATTCCCAAGTCTCATTTCTGTATCAGTGGAGGGGCAGACAGCACTAATGAGAAAGGAGGGAGGAGGGAGGCGGCACTAGTGAGACAGAGAGGAGCAGCTGTTTTTTCTGCCACTTTTAACATGACGCTCCATAGCCTCTGCCAACAAGCTACTCACAAGTCACACTGCTAGGTTCACATGTCACAACAAGCCACCCTGAAAACAAGCTGCCTTCAACAACCCAACAACAAGCCATGAGTTCCCAGGGGTGGCTTGTGCATGGTTAACAAACCATGTTAAAGCTTCTGCACTGGGTCTGGATGTCATGACAAGCCACACTGGCACAAACAAGGCTCACAACCCACCATGGCTTATCGTGTTGTGTGAAGCAGGTCTTTGTGTCACCCGATCCTGGCTGACTTGTTAGCTGCCAAACAACCCTCTGGTGGGGATGTCTGTCACTGGGAAATCTTACCCTTTGGGGGCTTGTTCGATTTCCGCAGGGCCCCTGACTCGTCTTGCATTAGCGAGCCGAGCTGTGGGTTTCCTCCCCAAATTCGGGAACTTTTTCATTTTTAAAAATTCGCGTAAATACCATTGGAGCAAATTTCAGCTGTAATTTGTGTGATTTGCGCAAAGGGTGGCTGCAATTTGTGCATATTACACAAATTATGGCTAAATTTGTGCAAATTACACACACTGCTGGTGTAATTTACGCAAATTGCTCTTTGCACCTATTTTGAACCCCCTCACCCAATTCACGAACTGGCCTGAATTGATGCTGCCAAACAACCCTCTGGTGGGGATGTCTGTCACTGGGAAATCTTACCCTTTGGGGGCTTGCTGGATTTCTGCGGGGGCCCTGACTCGTCTTGCATATTACACAAATTATGGCTAAACTTGTGCAAATTACACACACTGCTGGTGTAATTTGTGCAAATTGCTCTTTGCACATATTTTGAATCCCCTCACCCAATTCACGAACTGGCCTGAATTAGCTGCCCAAACAACCCTCTGGTGGGGATGTCTGTCACTGGGAAATCTTACCCTAAGGATGGACGAAAGTCCCTTACCTGGTCCTGCAGCTTGCTTCGCGGTGGGGGGGAGGCACTTCGGTTCTCCCCCCGAAGTTCTTGGTGGGGGGGGAGGCACCCCGCCCCTCCCGGCCGAAATTCAGGCTGGGGGGGAGGCGCCCCATCCCTCGCCGCCGAAATTCAGGCCGGGGGGGAGGCGCCCCATCCCTCGCCGCCGAAATTCAGGCCGGGGGGGAGGCGCCCCATCCCTCGCCGCCGAAATTCAGGCTGGGGGGGGGGAGCGCCCCGTCTCCCTGGCTGCGAAATAAAAAAAGTAAATTAAAAAAAAAAACACGTGATGGGCTACGTAACGATTTACATAGCCTATCACAGCTAGATTTTCAAAGTCAAAGTCAAAATTGCTCTTTGCACATATTTTGAACCCGCCCCTCCTCAATTCACGAACTGGCCTGAATTGATGCAGAGCGAGTTGGGTCAGCTTGTGGGAAAACGAGCTGAAGTCGGGGGGGGGGGCTGTGAGTTCCACCCCCACCCCCCCAGACGGATTCCTCCGACAGCCCTACCCTCTGGTCATCTGCAGCGGTGGTGCTGCTGCACTGCTGACAGCAGGTCAGCGGCTCGTGAGAGCTGGTGGAGCGTAAGAGTCTGACCCACACATCCCCAGCTTGAATCACTTCTGTCACAGGCACACTAGGTTGCCTTGGGCATGTCACCTTCTCTCAGCCTCAGTCTCCCCACCTACAATATGGGGGATAATGATATTGGCTTACCTTACAGGATTGTTCTTAGGATGGCAACTGGATAATGCATGGGAAGAACTTTCAGGGAACTGAAAGCACTGTACAAGTATGAAGTAGCACCTGACAAGCTCCCCTGGCATTGGGGCCCATGGGTGACAATGGTTGAGAGCAGGCTTTGCATGCAGAAAGTCCCAGGTTCAATCCCCAGCAACCCCCAGTTAGGGCTGGGAGAGTCCCCTGACAGCAGCCTTGGAGAGCCGCTGGTGAAAGCAATGCTGAGCTAGACGTGTCCTGGTCAGGCATAAGAAAGCTTCCTATTTTATTTTATTTTATTTTATTTTTGCTGATGGATGGATGGATGGATGGATGGATGGAGTTGCTGGTTTGAGACCCCCAGTGGCCTATCCTTCTTGGAAGTCAATAATGCAACCAATGTATCTACCAACCTTAGTGCGTGACATCCAAATAAACCGGACCTCTTATTGGGTGAAGAACAAACAAAGCCCAATTTCTGTACAGCTTCCTCTGCTCCATTGACACAGCTGATTTGCTGAGCTGTTCATTGTCTTGGAACTGACAAGAGGCACGGAGAGATTTAGGGCGCAATCCTATGCATGTTCAGACAGAAAAAAGTCCTGCAACTTCCAGCATTCCCCAGCCAGCCATGGCTGGCTGGAGAATGCTGGGAGTCATAGGACTTTTTTCTGTCTGAACATGCATAGGACTGCACCCTTAGAGTCTGAAAGTAAGCAAGTGAATATTTTGATCATGATGGGAAACTGAGGCTGGGATGTAAGAAGGACTCTGCAGGGATTCGGACACACTACCATAGGGCTGCCAGCATTGTTTTTTCCTCCTAGCAAAGCTCCAGTACTTTTAGCTACAGCAAGGCAGGTATAATTATAGATGTCACAAACTTTATGAATGATGTGAACAAGAGACTGGACAGGGCAACAAAGGAACTTGGCTAGAAATGTGCAACTCATATTTAAAACATCCTCTCTGCTTCTGTTCCTTGCCTGGTATTCCCTGGAACTGCTTACTCCCTTCGAAGCACTCAAAGGACACACTCGGGTTCCTTTCATTATTCATTATTATTACAACAGGCACACAGACAGCAGGAGAAACATCTTTCCATTATCACTGTATCTCTATGGGAAGAAAAGTTGCAACAGTCGAATTTCTGATGGTTAGGCTAGGGTTGGCGGAGAATTTCTCCCCGAAACTTCGGGGGGCCGAGCACCAACGCGTTTGGCCCCCCGAAGAAGTTTCGGGGAGAAATTCTCTGCACCCCCCCCGCCCCCCGCACCCCCCCCCCGGGACGGGACTTACCTTTCCCAAATGTCCCTCCCGGCGGCGGGTCCCGGTGGCGGTTCGTTGGGTCTTCGTCAGGGGCGGGGGTGGCAGCCGATCTTTCGACCGGCTGCCGCCGCCGCTATTCCAATAAAAGTAAAAAAAAACAAAACACGCCCCCGTGATAGGCTATGTGACAATTAACGTAGCCTATCACGGCTGGATTTGCAAAGTCAGCCGTGATAGGCTACGTAAATCGTCACGTAGCCTATCACGGGTGACTTTAAAAAAAAAAGAAAAATGCGTACGGCTAATGGCGGCCCCCATAGGGAGCCGCCATTCGCGTTTCTTATTTGGTCACTGTAGTCTACGTAAAGATTACGTAGACTACGGTGAAAATAAGGGCAACGCTATTTGCGTTGCCCTTATTTTCACCGTAGTCTACGTAAAGATTTACGTAGACTACAGTGACCAAATAAGGAACGCGAATGGCGGCTCCCTATGGGGGCCGCCATTAGCCGTACGTGCTTTTTTTTTTTAAAGTCACCCGTGATAGGCTACGTGACGATTTACGTAGCCTATCACGGCTGACTTTGCAGATCTAGCTGTGATAGGCTACGTTAATCGTCACGTAGCCTATCACGGGGGCGTGTTTTTTTTTTTAACTTTTTATTTCGCGGCCGGGCGAGGCGAGGTGCCTCCTCCCCGGCCTGAATTTTGGCCGGGTGAGGTGGGAAGCCTCCCCCCCGGCCTGAATTTCGGCCGGGCGAGGCGGGAAGCCTCCCCCCCCGGCCTGAACTTCGGGGGGAGAGCAGCGAAGCGCCTCCCCCCCACCGCGAAAAGCTGCGAGACCAGGTAAGTGGCTTTTGTGCACTCCTAGGTTAGGCAATGGTTAAAAGACAGGTGCCAAGCCTGAAAGAAGAGGTGGCAATCCTGCGCATACTCACATAATGTTACCTGCTTCCTGGAAGTTAATGCACAGTCACCGCAAATGCATTCTCCGTGCCCTTTTGGCAGCTAAAATACTGATATTGCAAAACTGGAAGGAAAAATGCTCACCTCCTATAATGCAATGGACTGAGGACCTTACAACATTTTCAGCATTTGTATGGGTGGTGTATAGACACTGCTTGTGAATGGCTACTTATGTGGATATTTGGTATGCTCTTGTTGAGGTTTATGTATCGTTCTTAGAAAGGCACAGTGCGAGAGATCACATCCTTTGCAGGCAGAAGATCCCAGGTTCGATCCCTGGCTTCTTCAGTTAGGGCAAAGAAAGAATCCTGCCTGAAACTCTCAAGAGCCGCTGCCAGTCCGTGTCAGCAATACTGGGCTAGATGGACCAATGGCTTGACTCAGTATAAGGCAGCTTCCTATGTTTCTGTGTTCCTACACCCACTTCATATGACCAAGTTACTTGAAGGACCGCCTTCACCCATATTAGCCTGCCCACACTTTAAGATCAGAAAGAGAGGCCCTTCTCATTTGCCCACTCACGAGAGCAGTCAAGTGGGTGCACGCACGTGAGAGGGCCTTCTCTGCAGTGGCCCCACATGTTCGGAACAAGCTGCCATCAGAGTTCTGCCATGCTCCGTCATTGCAGACTTTTAAGAAGTCCTTGAAAACGTATTATTTTAACTTGGCTGTCTATCGATATGACTGCTTCTGTTGCTGCTATTAACATCATTGTTGGTTTTATTGTTGGTTTTAATTGTTGTTTTAATTATAGGCTCTTATTGTTGTTTTAATAGTGTTTATGTTTTTATCACTTTTAATATTTTAACTGTTTTTATGTATTTTATTGTTGTAAGCTGCCTCGGGAGAGCTTCTGCCCTGAGAGGTGGCCAAGAAATAGTTTAAATAAATAAATAAATAAATAAATAAATAAATATGCATGTATTGAAATATTTAAATATATGTAGCTACAATTTTTCTTGTTCTTTTTTAAAGTTTCGTTTTGTTTTCTGTTGTGAAAATTTACAAGACAAAATTAATTTTTAAAAAAGTTACTTGCAGCCCATTGAACCATCCATCAGGCCAAGAAAAGGACATGAAATTGAGCTGGGCTTCCTTACAGAAGGTTCCAGGTTCAATCCCCAGTATTTCCAGGTAGGGTAGGGCTGAGAAAGACTCCTGCCCCTAAACCCCGGACAGCTGCCATTGATCAGCACAGGCAATACTGAGCTAAATGGACCACCAATCCCCACTATAAACATAAATACGTTTACTCAGAAGCAAATCCCACTGAATTCAACAGGACGTACTTCCTGGTAAATAGGCACAGGTGTATTTCTAGCTTCGCTAACCTGTGATTTTTATTATCGCTTCACCTTGACACTAAAGCAGGGTGATATTTTTTTTTCCTTATTGCAGATTGCCGAAGGTAAAGTGCAGAGATTTTTCAGTGATTAGAGAGTGTGAATTCCAGTAAAATATGAGCATAGACGCACGTGCAGCTCCTACAGCCTTTTGTGTGGATTAAAGTCAGGCAGATCATAAAAAATGATGCATGCTCAGGGCGTCTGGCTCAGCCATAGTTCATGCAAACAATACCTTCCAGGGAAAAAATTAATCATCTTTTATTTCCTTCGCTCTTCTCACAGACAGCTTTGCTGTAAACCCTGCCTTGGGCTTCTGAAGTTTGCATCTCACTGGAAGCAAAGGGTTCAGTTCGCACAAACAGCAGAGGAGGAGGTCGCAATATTCTATTCCACTTGTCGCTATGATCGCGTCACCCCTCCTTTCTGTTCCCCATGCTGTTCCCCATCTTTCTGCCCATGTCCAATTCAAATGACTTCTGTTGACCTTCGAAGTCATTCAAATGACTTCTATTGACCTTGAATTTTTGCAAACCGCCCAGACAGCTTCGGCTATTGGGCGGTATAGAAATGAAATAAAGAAAGGAAGAAAATAAAGAAAAGTCTTCCTTAGTGCTGGCTGCAGGTTTCGGGGGGCCCTTGGGCAAGACACCCTTAATGGGCCCCCTCCCCCAGCAAGTCTACCTTCTCACTGCCATTGCCACCAGCTGCTGCTGCTGCTGCTGCTGCTGCTGCTCTTCTTCTTCTTCTTCTTCTTCTTCTTCTTCTTCTTCTCCTCCTCCTCCTCCTCCTCCTCCTCCTCCTCCTCCTCCTCCTCCTCCTCCTCTTTTTCATCATTTCTCCCTCTTGCTTGCTTGACAGGCAGAGAGCCAGGGAGCAAGCAGGCCATGGCATCTCCTGCTTCTCCTTCTCACCAACACTGTTGCCCGGGCCAGATGAGAGGCAGGTGAACAAGCAGGTTTGTATGGTGAAGAAGAGGAGCAAGGCCAGGGGTCTCTTGCCAGCACGCCCCTGCGGGAAGTGGGCAGCAGAGGCCGGTAGCTCTTATTTCAGTTGGGCAGTGAATCTGCTCTGGGTTTCAGTCAGAACCAGTCAGAACTCTAAAGGAGCTATCCGAAGGGCTGAACCCTATCTCCCAAATGGGTCCAGCACATTGGATAGCATCTTTAGAGTTCTGACTGGTTCTGACTGAAACCCAGAGCAGATTCACTGCCCCACTCCACTGGTTGCTATCAGCGTGGGTGTTGCTTTACAGCAGGGGTGAGCAGCACGCACCTTGCAGCCCGCCTGTGCTGCCCCTGCCGCTGCAGGTCAGTGGCAAAACATCAGCAGTTTGCCACCAAAATTCAGTGGCAACCTGCTAGGGAGACTCAGAAGTGCCAAGTTTAGCTTATTTTCAAGGTAAATGTGGTCTTTTTGCGTCTCCGTGGCCATTTGCTGCTGAATATTAGAACTCTATAGATATTAGAACTCTTGTTCCTTTTTGTTGACTCCTGTACACTGTTTTTATGCTGCGTTGTTTTTTATTGTTGGATTCTTTGTTACATTGTTTTTAACTTTGTATGCCACCTAAGGTATTCATATATAGGCAGGTTATAAATTGAATAAATAAATAAAAATAAATATTGGCAGCAAACCACCATTTTTTGCCCCCACAAAATGTGTTGGCATGGTGGCAGCAGGAGTGGTGGCTCCCAGGGGGGTCCAGGGCTGGAAACTGGCCCTTGGACTGTCTGAATTTGGTCACCCCTGCTTTAGAGAGTACAAGAGGCCAGATCCCTGCCCCACGGAGTTCACAGTCTAAGATTCAACACAAGGCGTTCAACAGAGGAAGGACAGGGAAATGGAGGCTGGGGTAGAGAGGGAAAGAACGAAGCAATCATTTCAGTTGCATGTGCTCTAAGGGATGCGCTGTGCCGGCTACATGTGTGGTAGTATCATTGTTTCAGTTACATGTAAGTAGGGATGTTGGAGAATTTCTCCACGAATCTCCGGGAGGCCGAATGCCAACGCATTCGGCCCCCCAAAATTGGTGGATAAACTGTCCGCCCCCCTGCCCCCCCCGGGATGGGACTTACCTTTGTCGAATGTCCCTGGCGCTGGGGGCTCCTGGAGGCGGTTCGGAGGCGGCGGCAGCCGGTCTTCCGAACGGCTGCCGCCGCCGCCATTTCCGAGGTGAAAAAAAAACAACAACAACAAACGTGGTATCGGCTACGTAAAGATTTACGTAGCCTATCACAGCTAGATTTTCAAAAAACGCCATGATAGGCTACGTAAATCCTTACGTAGCCTATCACGGCTGACTTTGGGGGGGGGAAGCGTGTATGCAAATGGCGGCATCCATGGGCGCCGCCATTTGCGTTCCTTATTTGGGCACGTGTAGTCTACGTAAACGTTTACGTAGACTACACATGCCCAAATAAGGAACGCAAATAGCAGCACCCATGGGCGCCGCCATTTGCATACGTGCTTTTTTTCCCCCCAAGTCAGCCGTGATAGGCTATGTAAGGATTTATGTAGCCTATCATGGCTGACTGCACGGATGCAAACGGCGGCGGCTACGGCCGCCGCTGTTTGCGTCCCAGCAGGAGACAAGATTCGCGGCCGGGGAGACGGGGCGCTCCCCCCCGGCCAGAATTTTGGCGGGGAGGGATGGGGCGCCTCCCCCCTGGCCAGAATTTCGGCGGGGAGGGACGGGGCGCCTCCCCCTGCCAAGAATTTCGGGGGGAGGGATGGAGCGCCTGCCCCCCACCGCGAAGCAAGCTGCGGGACCAGGTAAGGGACTTTCGTCCATCCCTACATGTAGGGATGTCCGAGAATTCCGCCACGGACTGAAATGGGATCGAATTCCCTTCAGTCCGTGCCATAGAATCCTGTGCGGAACGGCACCACGAGGTCCTGCGGAGCCAGCAGTCATGCGGCTTTTTTTTCGTCGTCTGCAAACAGTTGTGGAATTTTCATAAATAAAAATGCAGTTTAGTATGTTCCGATAATAAATACATAAGTTTTTTTTAAAAAATGAATTGTGCTCACCGCCTTGTTTGTGGGTGTTCTTTTTCACTTGAAATCCTCCGTCTCCGTTTACTTTCAGCCAAAACACTTCCTCCTCCTAGGGGCTTCCCAAAAGAAGGCTGTCCTAGGTGTGCCCGAGCGATGCACTCCTTGTTTAAAGCAACGCTGTTTTAAAGGAAGAAAAAACCTTTTAGAATGACCATGCCGGTCTGGAGCCCTGCACGAGGTATTATTCTCCTTGCTAAGCTCTATATTTCCACATCCAGCGTTGTTGTTGATGTTGTGAGGCTAAAATGGAGAGGAGAACCAACTCTGTGCATGTCTTCTCAGAAGTAAGTCTTATTGAGTTCAATGCGACTTACTCCTACACATGTCAGCACCCCACTTGCCCCCAGCTCAGCTTTGTATTTCCACATCCAGCTCATGATCAAACCTCCTGTTAGTTGTCTCACTGGGTGACTTTGGGCTGGCCTCTAACCACTACACCACACTTCTGTTATGAAACTCATGAAAAAGAGACAGTATAATGGAAATTTCTTTCTGAAGCAGTCACACTTGTACAAATGCAGCATGAAGGGAAAGATTAGCAAGATTCTCTTTGAATAAAAAGCACACTCTGCACATGCTCAGGGAATGGACAAAATGAGGAATAAACATACCAGGGAATATGAAGAACTGTATTCTTCCATTATGTGTGTGTATGTGTTTGTGTGTGTGTGTGAGATTCTCAGTCCAGCTGTTTCCCTGGCATGGGGGCAAGGGGGTTGTGTCAAAGGCTTCCCAGAAAAGGGGGTTTTTTTTGGAGGGGGGACTGGAAGGAAGTCCAAGAGGCAGCATCGCAAGGTGTCCTGGGAGGCAGGTCCAAGCCTCCGGGGCAGCAAGGGGGAAAGGGCAGAGCAGGAGACCTTTGGACAGTAGGGGATGGTGAACTTGGAGGAGCAACCATCGCAGGCAGGGATGTGTCGGGATAGAAGAGCTGGGTGAGACCGAGAAGGGGAAGGCGAGGCCATGGGCAGCTTTGGAGGCCAGTGGGAGGTGCTTGTGCAGGATGCTTAACAGGAAGACAGTGCAGGGCAGGGTGTTGAATCTCAGTCCTGTGGCCAAATCCAGCCAATCTGGAGTCCTCATCTGCCCCTCTGGGGTTCACCAGAGGGCCACGCCCCTTCTACCTTAACCACCAGTCATTTGGTGGTTTCCTGACTTTTGTGCTATTTTTTCTCGCCCTAACAAGTTGAAATGCCTCTTTCTGGTATTTGGGTATTTCTTATCTTTCTGGTTACACCCTTTTTGACTTTGGCCCTTCCCACCACTGGAATGTCCCCCCCAATGGGGTTATTTGCGAAGGATGCCTCGTGTTAGAAAGGCAATTCGCAGAGAAAAAACAAAAAGGCGAAACGGAATGAGCATTTACTAGCCCCACCTGCCCACAGGCTATCTTAGCACAATAAAAGGAGAGACCACACCTTGTTCAGTGAAGCAAAGAGGACAGTTTTACTCACAGATATCCTTGCATATGCAATGCAGGTACAGCGTGGAGTTTCAAAGGAGTTTGTTCCGTCCATTTTGTGTTCCATTACACTGGCAGGAGCGAGACGGCAAACGTGTGCTGCCAGCAATGGTGGAGGTCGGGGGGGGGGGGAGAAGGGAGGAGCAAAAGGAAGAAATCACAGGAAACCACACTGTAGGCTGTAGAGATCCTGATGCCAGCTGTGGTCAAAACTCCCATGAACTACGTAACTGCAACATTGCCCCCTTCCAGTAACTTGCAGGCGAGGTGGCAATATTGCCCCCCCCCCCCGGACATCTCTGGAATGAATTCGGCCTTTGGGCTGAAAGAGCTTCAACACCACTGGTGTAGGGATTTAGGGAGGGGAGCCCTGCAACCAGAGCAACGAGAGAGGTGAATGATTTTGGCAGCAGAGGGCTGGGTTGATGCGAGGGGACCAAGGTGAGGCAAGTCTGTCTCTATTTTTATCGTTGAAATGTTGGGCAGAATGGAACAGTTAGTGGGTGGCTGCTTGGTCCTTATGCAGCCTGCCTCCCAATGGACTGCTGTCCTGGACTATTCATGCTGTCCAGTGGGCCGGCCAGTTCTTCTAGTTTCCTTGCAAGAAGCTCTGTATGGGGAAAACTTGGATTCTACTCCATACAAGCACTAGACAGCCACAGGAAACCATTAAGCCCAAGGTGTCACATTTTCTCTAAGGGCAGCCCCACACCTTTTGTGCCAAATTATATTTGACATTTAATTTAAAAATCCATGTAATGCAACAGCTAAGGCCAGCCATGGCAGGAGTGTTCCATTTGACCATTTTTTTTTTGGTAAAAAAAGTCTCTCTGTTTGCTTTCATTTCCTCAATGCTCGAGAGCCAAGTTTATCTGGAAGTGAGAAACACTTGGGTGTTATTTCTCTCTCTCTCCTCCCCCCACCCTTGTTGTTAGCACAGCATCAACGGAGCAGACTGTGCTAGGCCGGGCCTCCATTATGGGTTCAGGTGTCCTTGATTAAATAAAATAATGTACAGGAACTGAGTGCCAGTTCAAGAGAAGCCAAAGAAAGTCGGGTCCTTTCGCCTGAATAATACCAAGTCAAACATCTGATTCCTGGCTCAAGCTGGCCTATTCAGCAGGTGTAATGTTGAAAAGAGAGGGGCATTATGCGCTTGCAAGCGGCACATTGCACATTTGGGTTGCATGGCTTGGTCCTGACCAAAAGGTGGTTTTTGCAAGTCTCGTTGCCTGCCAAGGCAAGTTTTACAGCGGTGGATAACGAATGGTGTGAAGGGTGAACAATCTTTCATTGACTCAATTGTCCTCAGCTGATCTTTGCAGAATTTGACACTCCAGGTCTTTCAGAAAAGCACATTTGAAGGGGAGAAGGCTTCCCTCCTCACCCCCATTACAAGACTGATGGAGATGATTGTGTTTCTAAACCAATGGTGTGGTTGTAGTGGCGAGAGTGTTGGACTGGGAGCTGGGAGATCCGGCTTCTAGTCCCCACTCGGCCATGGAAGCTCACTGGGTGACTTTGGGCCAGTCACAGACTCTCAGCCCAACCTACCTCACAGGGATGTTGTTGTGAGGATAAAATGGAGAGGTGGAGGATTATGTACACTGCCTTGCGTTCCTTACGGAGGAAAAAAGGCGGGATATAAATGAAATAAATAAATAAAATATTGTTGCGCAGATGCGTTGCTGGGAAATGGTGTTAATGTTCTCAACTGAGCTGAAAATATGATTCAAAGTGGAACAAGCCAGCCTCTTCTGGCATAAAATTTGGACAGGCAGCAAAGACAGTGGGCTCCTGAAAAAGATGACCCAGTATGTGGCCTGTTGCAAGGGTGCCGTATTCACTGTTGTGTCTCCTGTATCATTATTTGTTTTTTAACCACTGCACAATAAGTTTTATTCATTTATTTATTCTACATTTATATTCTGGCACACACACCCTCTACCCTCCCACTCACAGAAGCTCATAGGGCAGGCTGTTGTTTAAACAATGAATCAAATCAATGCAGCTATAAAAAGAACATGCAGAGAAAATAAGGATCACCTAACACAGCAACAAAAGCAACGTATTAGATCATCAGCAGACATGTCTTCTTCGCACCCATCCCACTAGTCCCAAACTCCTGGAAGGGGATGAAAAAGTGTTGATTGATCCTCTAGAGTCCTGGGTGAGGCAATCAGTCCATCAGTTAGCCCTCCCTTGAGCTTCTCCACCCTTACCTTCTGAAAAACAAAACAAAACTTGCAAAACTGGCAGGGTGTGCTTCCCTAGGGAACGGATTTTTCAAAGCAGGAGCCACAACAGAGGAGGTGCTGCACTTTGTGGCCTCAAAGTAACACGAGGCGTTGGTTGACACCTTTTGAGCTGGACAGGGTCCAGGGAGAGAGGCAGGGCAGACTGAGCTAAGGGAAAACCTAACAGGTCAAGAGTGAACTTAAGAAGACTCCTCCTAGATCAGATCAAAAGTGCATTGAGCCAGGATTGTTATTTGTTGATTTATAAAAGGATTTTCATGCTGCTTTCTGGCTAATAGAAGGGATGTAGTTTTAGTTCATTTTTTAGAATGTTTTAGAATGTTTTAGAATTTTCCAAATTTACCAAATTCGCACCTCCTGGAAATGACTCTGGACCCAAATGCAATCTGTGGCTGAAGTCTGTATATTTCTGAGCTTACGATGCAATTCACAGAACAAAAAAGTGCATTTGTAAAGTGTGCATTTGAAGAATGTGCATGAAAAAATGAGTACTTCTGAAAACTGTGCACAAACACACTTCAATTAGGGATGGATGGACTCGCCCCAGTCCACTCCATGTGTCACTTGCTGGAACCGCTGGCCACCTGTGCCTGTTCGCTGTGCCGTGTGAGCTGTGGAACAGCGTGCAAGTGCCCAGCCTGTAATCTTGTGTAAAGGGCTGCTTTATGGCCACCATTTGGGGGTTGGACTCGATGGTCTTACAGGCCCCTTTCAACCCTACTATTCTATGATTCAGTGTTTTGTGTAAAAGGCCCTTTATGTAAAAGAACAAGCCGCCATTTTAATGCAAATGGCAGCTCAGCGGGCCACTGAGGACCACCACACTTGCTGAGTCTGGCAAGTGCAGCGGTCTGTGGACTGGAATCTGGGAGGCCAAGTGGCGGTGGGGGGAGCCCACCACACTCTACCCCCTCTCCGACTGCTGTGACATCCCTAGTTTTAATCAATGGAAGAAAATGCATACATTTCAAAAATGTGCACAGTCGATGTGTACATTTTAGGGAAGTACACATGAAAATATGCGTGACTTTTCCTGCAACCCCCCACCCTCACCCCAAACAAAGCTCACAGTCCGACATGGACACAAGTCAGAACGAGCTTCGAGGTAGAATTTGGAGAATGTCAACAAACTCAAGTGTTGCTGATTCGGACATCCGTCGCTAATAGTGGTGAGCCAGATCCCTCCTGGAAACCGACAACCGGTGGCATGAAGGCAATACAGGGATGAGGAACCTCTGGCCCCCAGATGTTGTTGACCAACTACTCCCATCTTCCCCAACCATTGGCCATATTGGCTGAGGTTGGTTGGAGTTGGAGTCCAACAACATCTGGAGTCCAACAACATCTGGGAAACACGGGTTTCCCATTCATAGGATAGAGCTCTCCCTGGCATTGCTCCTTGGCAACTGGCATTCAGAGGTATCATAAAAGACCATGGGTCCTCAACCTTTTCAGACCTGTGGGCACATTTGGGAATTTGAGAAACTGCTGTGGGCACCATCACAAAATGGCTTCCATGGAGGATGTGGCTAGTCACAAAATGGCTGCTATTGGGCCTGGCTAGTCAAAAGAGGTGTTTGTGTGGGGAGAAATAGCGAGGCTGGAGGTTGGGAGGAAGGGGAAAACAGCAAGGAAAGGGGGTAGGGGGAGATAAAGAGTGAGGCTGGGTGCTAGGAAGGGAGAGAATGAAGAAGTCTAGGCAGGGAAGGAGAGAAATAGCGAGGAAAGGAGTTGGTGGAGAAAAATAGCAAGGCTAGAGGCTGGGAGGGGAGAAATAGAGAGAGAGAGAGCAATGGGGAAAGATCTGCGTGGATAGAAGAGGACTGGGTGGAGCCTGGAAGGAACTGTTTCCTTCTCTTCTTGCTTGCAGAACAGCTGATCAGTAGCAGGTTCAGGGACAGGAAGGAGAACCTGGAGCCCTAACGTTTTTCAAGGTTTTATTAAAAATACATTTTTGAGGGGGGCAAGGAACAGAGAGCTTTGTGGGCACCACTGGAAGTCCCCGTGGCCCCGAATTGGGGACCCCTGTGACATACTCTCTTCTCCTCTGTAGGTTTATCTAACCCCCTATGGAAAAATATCTAGGCTGGTGGCCATCACCCCACCTTCTGGCAGTGAATGCCATAAACTAATTATGCATCGTGCAAAGAAGAGCTTTTCTTTTCTTTCTCCTGAATCTACCACTCATTGATTTTTATTGGATGGCCCTGAATTCTGAGAGAGGGAGAAAAGCATCTCCCTTTCCACTTGTTCCACACCAGGTCTAAATTTTATAAACCTCTGTCATTTCTTTTTTCCTAAACTAAAAAGGCCCCAAAGTCTTAGCTTTTCCTCCCAGTAAAGCTGGAATGGAATCTGGCAAGTCACGGATGGAGCCACCATGAATTTGGGGAAGTACAGGGAGCAGCCAGTGTGGAACCTGGCAAGTTAGGGATAGATTGTGGCAGAAAATCTAGAGGAGTTTTGAGAACAGAAGACCAAGGTCCATCTAGTCCAGCATTCTGTTCACGCAGTGGCCAACCAGCTGCCCTTGGGAAACCCACAAGTAAGACATGAGTGCAACGGAACCCTCCTGCCCATGTTCCCCAGCAGCTGGTGCACATAGGCACACTACCTCTGATACCAGATTTAGCATATAGCCATCAGGACTGGTAGATGTTGATTGCCTTCCCCTCCATGAATTTGTCCAATTCTCTTTTAAAGCCATCCAAAGTGATGCCCATCACTACATCTTGTGGAAGTGAATTCCACAGTTTCCCCCAACCTGGCTTGCTGATTCAAGCTGCTGCTGTCAATGCTGGATGGGAAAGGTGAGAGCTGTGGCTGATCACATTTGGAGGTCACCCGGTTGGGGAAGTCTGATAGAAAGCATGATGGCTTTTCAGCCCTACCACTGGCTACTGTCTGAGAAGAGCATGGTTTCTCTGGCCATACCAGCCAAATGTCTATCCGTCTTTTGAAACGTTATCTGTTGTTTTTATCTTTTGTGTTTTTAAAAAATTGTTGTGATGGATTAGTCTGAAGGTTAAGGTTTGATTATTTTGTGAGCTGCCTTGTGTGTTTCTTTTTACATGCTCCAGAGAGGCTCCATCCACCCAGACAGCCATCAGAATCATAGAATAGTAGGGTTGGAAAGGGCCTACAAGACCGTTGAGCCCAACCCCCTGCTCAATGCAGGAATCCAAGTCAGAGCCTCCCTGACAGATGGCTGTCCAGCCTCATCTTGAATGCCTCCAGTGTGGGAGAGCCCACCGCCTCCCTAGGTCATTGGTTCCATCGTCGTGGTGCTCTAACAGTCAGGAAGTTTTTCCTGCTGTTCAGCCGGAATCCAGCTTCCTGTAACTTGAGCCCATTATTCCGTGTCCTGCATTCTGGGATGATCAAGAAGAGATCCTGGCCTTCTTCTCTGTGACAACCTTTCAAGTACTTGAAGAGCGCTATCCTATCTCCCCTCAGTCTCCTCTTCTCAAGGCTAAACATGCCCAGTTCTTTCAGTCTCTCTTCATAGGGCTTTGTTTCCAGTCCCCTGATCATCTTTGTTGTCCTCCTCTGAACCCTCTCCAGCTTGTCTGCATCCTTCTTAAAGTACAGTGCCCAGAGCTGGACACAGTACTCCAGATGAGGCATAAGCAGTGCTGAGTAGAAGGGGACTAGTACTTCCCAGGATTTGGAAGCCATGCTTCTATTAATGCAGCCCAAAATAGCATTTGCCTTTTTTGCAACCACATCACATAACTGGCTCATATTCAGCTTGTGATCGACAACAATTCCAAGATCCTTCTTGCTTGTAGTGTTGTTGAGCCAAGTATCCCCCATCTCGTAACAGTGCATTTGGTTTCTTTTTCCTAGGTGCAGAGTCTCCCCTGACCAGGTAGGGCTGCAAAACCTTCCATTTCTGGTCTGAGCTTTGTCTGGGTGTAATAGCTTGGCCTTGTCTGGCCGCCCACCATCCTGCCAGCATCACCGCCGAGGGAAGCTTCTCTTTGAGTGTGTGTGGGGCAAGCTTGGGATGCAGTCATTACAAGGTTGGCTGATTGCTCTGGCATCTCCGAACCCATTAGGATAAAGCTCATCATAATCTCAGCTGCCCATTTGCCAGCCTGACCGATTCATGTGGAGATCATGAGATGAAGCCGGCACAATTAGCAAGAGGCAATCTACCCTCCGGCAATGCATCTGTCTCCCCGCCAGACTGAACTCTTGCTGCTGGGGCACTTATCACCGATAACACCCACCTTATCACACTTTCCAAGTTAATGGACCATAGGAATGATGGAGTCCTGAGTAAATGATGCAGGGAGTCAATTATTTTTCACTACCCCTTCCTTCCAATCCGTCTGTGTTGTTCTCCAAATGATGGAAGGACAGACAGATTTTCTTGCAAGTCTATTATCTCACCAATACAGATCTTATTACTGAAAAACTGGGGATGGCTCTCTGGTCCTCCTGATAGTAATTGGCAGTATAGGGCACTTTTGGTTCAGCATGTGATAGAGGAGGTCCACAGTATTCCAGCCTCCAAAGTGCAATTGCATCTCCATTCTCTTCTGGAAAAAAAAACCTACTCCCGCCCATAGGCCGTATGTCAATTTTTCTCTCTCAAACTGACCTTTTGCATCCCTCACAGTGGCTCAGTTCGCACATCACAATAACCTCAATTTTTAGAAAAAGTATTGTGAATGAGACAGCATGCTAGCATATGCCACCCCATCGCTCCTGCTGCATGCAGAAATGGCTAAAACAACCCACAGACCTTTAGTCTGTGGTTTGTTTAGTGTTACATGTGACAAAGGAACTCTGGCTTGCTTGTCCTCTGACAAGCCAGAGAAATAACCCAAGAACAAACCATATTTTTTCCCTTTGCTTGTCAGGGGAGAGACAAGATGGAATTCCTGGTTTACATGTAGCCAGGAATTCCACCAGCATGCTGCCACAGTCAATGTAACTCAGAATGTTTAAAAATTGTACTACTTTTTTTAATGTTCCAACATGGATATCTTCCCCCTGAAGAGTTAGAATGTTCATGAACATTCCTTGGCATACACAATGGCATGGCATGGACCTACAGGCAAGAGGCAACAACTAATGTGCATATCTGTAGCTATGTATTTCTGTCTAAAATAATTTTGGGTTGATGGGTCCCAGAGTCAACTGGAGGGCTGATATTTAAAGAAATGTATTGATATTATCATTAGAAAGTATTTTGTCTCATTTTTCTTCCCAGGATATTTACCTGCTGTCGCCCATCCTCCCTTTTTCTCCTGGCAGCTGTTGCAATCCTGTCTTGCACGTAAGTAAAACCGCAGTCAACTTATGTTAAAGTGATGTGTCCCATCCATCCCCCTGCCACCAACTGCTCCCATAGGCACCAGCTGCATTGCATTAACTGGGTGATTAGCCCTTACTTGGTCCCTGCAGGAGTGAGCCAAAATGGAAGAAAAGAGTGTCACTTTGATATAGGTGAGGGGAATTGAGGGATTTACTAGCAAGGAAATTGTTTGTATACATGTGTTCTTTGTTAGATTATTTCCTTCCCATTGCTGGGGTTGTTCTCCCTTTTGTGTCAAGCTATGGTGTGGAAGGTCATGAAGAAAATAAATAAGGAGAATAAATAATACAATAAGAATCACATCACACCTCTTAAAAAGTAGCCTCGTCCTCTTCTCCATGCATAACACAGCTGTGTTTCCACGACGGAGAAATGTTAACAGTCTCTCCTAGCATTGGCATTTGCAATGGGTGTCCTCCCCCTCAAAGAAAATACACCAGGTTTTAAGAATTCATGTACAGTTGAAAGGATGCTCCAGTCAGACCAGCTGAGATGTTGGGGGGGGGTGTAATTAGAGCCCCAAACCCCTGTTTCTCACCTATATCCTTCATTTCTTCCCAAAACTCTTTTCAGGTGTTCTTTGTCTGAGTAGCCTAAATCCCCTCCTTATATGTTTCCATTGCCCTCTACTTGTGCAGGGTGACTTTCTGAAGAGAGAGACTCCTGTACCTGTGGGGGCTCGCCTCGTGATCTGGAACGCTGGAAAACCAAGGGCTAATCTACACTGAAGCGTCTTCTGATGCTGATGCAGTTTAATAACAATTGCTTGAAATCGCATTTACTTCTTCCGCGGCACACATCGCCCATTATTGTGGCGTAGACTTGGTATTAATCCCGTTATTGTGAGGCGAACTTAATCTTAAACCACATTAAGTTTGGTATATAGAGGTGGAGACTCGCAACATCAACATAAAATCATCAACAGTTGCGACATCATTTGTCCCGCTCTATCATGTCACACACCAGTTCAACGTCAGTTTAAATGTTATAGTGGTATGATGTACATTTCAGTGTGTCATGGAAAAAACAACAACTCAGTATACCCTCTACTGCAGACTCCTGCACAGGTTGGTATATGTGCAGGAGTGTACTTTGACCGGTGATACGTGCCCTCTCATACCTGCAAAATAAATCCTGAGTTAATGCAGGTGTAGCTACTGGTGATCGCCCTGGTACTGGGGAATATTAGAACTCTCTTAAGAATTTATTATCATTTATTCGTTCAGTTGCTTCCGACTCTTTGTGACTTCACGGACCAGCCCATGCCAGAGCTTCCTGTCGGCCATCGCCATCCCCAGCTCCCCCAAGGTCGAGTCCGTCGCCTCCAGAATATCATCCATCCATCTTGCCCTTGGTCGGCCCCTCTTCCTTTTGCCTTCCACTTTCCCTAGCTAAGAATTTATATTGACCTTAAAATAAGACATGCGCAGAGGCAGAAGGCATGGGCAATCATATTTGGAAGGTACTGTTTTAGTGTATCCTTCCAAGGCAATTTATACACCCATCAAACGGCGTCAATTCGTTGGAGTGTAGCGAACCTATGGAGACTGAAAATACATCAGCAGTGGCGGGTTTTGCCTAGGGATGTACGAAACACCTACCTGGCTCCGCGCCGGGAAATCCGTGGTAGGGGGAGGTGCTCTGTCCCTCCCCCCGGAATCCTCCCCAGCTGGCTCCGCTCTGCAGTGTTTCCACAGAGACGCCGGCTAGGGCCGCCCGCAGCTGGACATCCAGCCGCTGGGCTGCACAGGGACGCAAATGGTGGCCACCGTAGCCGCCACCATTTGCGTTCGTGTCTTTAGCCGTGATAGGCTATGTAAATATATATGTAGCCTATCACAGCTAAAGACACGGATGCAAATGGCGGCTATACCATTTGCGTCCCTGCCCTCAGCCGTGGTAGGCTACGTAGATATTTACGTAGCCTATCATGGCTTGCCAGGGATGCAAATGGCGGCCGGCATAGTGGCTGCCATTTGCGGCCGCAGCCCGGCAGCAGCTGGAGTTGCCACCGCCGCCGGAGCTGCCGCCTCTGGAGCCGCCGCTGCTGCCACCGCCAGAGCTGCAGCCAGGTAGGCTCCATTTCGCGGGGCTTTCGCGGGGTGGTGGGGCGGGTTGCTCCATTACGCCACGGATTCCAGGGGGTCGAATTCATTGGAATTCGGCCTCCCTGGAATCCATGGCAGAATTCTCTAACATCCGTAGTTTTGCCTGCAAGTTGGGATTGGTGGGACAATTTTGTTCTCCTAGTTTGGGCTGAGAAGCAGTGGGTCAGGCCTTTTAGAATGTCCCTGTGCAATGCTCTTCGAAATTGCCTGGGAGCTAAGGCCAATAATCCAGCAGAGGATAATGAACATGCGTGAACCGATTCTGGCTGTTAAACGAGTGGCAATAAGCTATATGGAGACTACCCAATTTCTGCATATACAGAATGGCATCACAACAGTTTGGAGTTGGGCAAATGACTGTTGCGGTAATTGTTGTATAGAAGTCTGCCTTGCAATGGAAAACCTGTTGCTGGCTTGCACAGTGAAGCTCAGCAATGTGTGATGGGTATATACACTTAAGTGCATCTTTGCAGATGCGCAGATGCATGATATCTGAAGTACTGCATGATGTGATGGCTATGTTTTAGTATTTAAATATGTGCTGCATGACAACTCCCATCATTCCTACTTTTACAGGAAATATGAGAGGGTCAGCTGTGCCCAAGATACGAACTCTTCTTCTATCTGCCATACTCTGAAAGCTAATATCTGTCCCTTCAATTCTTCTTCTTCTTCTTCTTCTTCTTCTTCTTCTTCTTCTTCTTCAGATAATGGATGGCTTTGGGAAACTTGGATTTCTTCACTGTTTGGGGGCAGCAGTTGCCATGTTCTCATTGTCTCCTCAATAAAGTAGGGGAACGATTTCATCAACTGCAAGAACTTTTTTTCCATCCTTTTTCAGGGAACCACAGACTACATGGGATGGTTCATTGACACGGAGGTAGGCTGGAGTGGTAGAAACCACAATGCCTATGTTTTCCACAGCTCTGCTCTGTTTGAGACTATAGATGCAGGAGTCTTCGTTCCAGGAAGCCCCACTATCACTATTTCTGGGGTACAAATTCCACCTTTCGTCATGGCTGATGGGGCATACCCCATTAGGAAACGGTTAATGAAACCTCCCGGAGGGACCACTGACAGATGTCAGGCGTACTTCAACCAGTGTCTGAGCTGGCCTCGCAAGGTGGTGGGGCACACTTTTGGAAGACTCAAAAGTTGTTGGCCTTGTTTAATGGCGAGGCTGGAGCTTGTGGAGAAAAACATGGTGTCTGTTATAACAAGGGATGGCGCAGGTGCCCGATTCTGGCATCCAGTAATCTGGCAGGCAGAACACACACCCCTGCTTACCCCCTGCCCACACTCACCGAGCCGCCCATGCTCACATGGACAGCCTCATCAAGCTCCACGATCGCCATTTTTCGAAAAACAAAATGGCAATTGCAAAAATGCACATATTTGCATATAAGCAAAATGGGGCTGCGAATTGCCCATATACACAAGATTACAGGCATTTGCGTGCCTGTAACCTTGTGTATATGGGTCATTCATGGCCCCATTTTGCATATACGTGAATATGCACATTTTTGCATATCCTTGGATGAGCAAGGGAAACCAGACATAGACCCCCCACAAAGGAGGACAACAGAGGTGAGCAATCAATACCTCTAGCATCACCCACGCCTGAAAATATATGCTATAGCTTACATTCCCTCCAAACTGTCACAGTTTTAATGTAGAAGCAGTCAATAGTGTACTTGACCATTGGAATTTGTAATGTCTGTAGGCATTCCTGCTCTCTTTGAAGTGCATCTAGCAGTGTGAAATTCTTCTGGCATGATGCACTCCTTTTCATTAACAATGGGAGTACTGGAAGCAGTGGCTGATGTGAACTCAGCTATTCAGAGTTTGGTAAAGTTATGCCAGGGAAAGTGGAAGGCAAAAGGAGGAGGGGCCGACCAAGGGCAAGGTGGATGGATGATATTCTGGAGGTGACGGACTTGACCTTGGGGGAGCTGGGGGTGGCGACGGCTGACAGGAAGCTCTGGCGTGGGCTGGTCCATGAGGTCACGAAGAGTTGGAAGCAACTGACCGAATAAACAACAACAAAAGTTGTGCTTGGAAGTGTGATGCCATATGTGCACTATGTAACCATGACTTTGTACACATAGAACATTGGTTCTGGTCTGTTACAATTCTTCTTTCCTCTGAACACATTTAGCACCACAGCCAACAAACTGGTCACCAGAGGAGCGGGAGGGGCTTGATGAGGAGCTGGTGGTGGAGGAGGCGGATGTAGGTAAGTTCTTTCCACAGTCATATGGTACCTTGTGTAATGACAGATGTGACAAATGCATCATGTGTTACTGGATAGAGAGCAGTCCAACATTATGTTTAATTCAATGGGTCATCCCATTAAGCTGATTGGTGGGAGATTCAGGACAGATCAAAGGAAAGGCTTCTTCACACAGCACACAGTTAAACTATGGAACTCGCTGCCACAACATGTAGTGATGGCCACCAATTTGGAGGGCTTTAAAAGGGGGTTGGACAAATTCCTGGAGGAAAAGGCTATTGATGGCTACTAGTCCCGATGGCTATGTGCTCCCTCCAGTACCAGAGGCAGTCAGCCTAAGTACACCAGTTGCTGGGGAACATGGGTGGGAGGGTCTGTTATTAAAGGGATTGTTATTCTCTGCTGTGGCACCCTAGTTGTGGAATACCCTCCCTTTGGAAGCTCAATTGACGCAGATATTGGTTTCATTTTGGCGCCAAGTAAAAAGATGGCTTTTAACCAAAGCCTTTGAAGGCTAAATGCACTCCCTAAAGTAGCACACTCTTTTAACTGTTTTATTGTTTTCGATTTTAATTGGTATTAGCTTGTTTAATGTTTAATATGTTTTTAGCTGTTTAAATTATTTATTGTTTTATACTGTTTAAATTAATTGTATCTGTACCCTGCCCTGAGTCTTAAAGATATAGGGTGGGATATAAATGCTTTAAATCAATCAATCAATCAATCAATCAAAATTCCACATCCCAATCCATTCTTTCCAATAAGCGATGATTATTCTCATCAGTAGCATGGCGCGGAATGCCATCAGTAGCCTCACATGAACCCTTTCCACTCTTTCTGTTCCTTGATATTGCTATCCTCATTGCTGGAGACAGAGGGTTTATGACTGGGGATCCCAGCATCTGCAATTGTGCAGGGAAAAAGAGATGCACATAAATCGCTTGTGGTAGCATTACAATTACATGCCAAATCTCTTCGTGCCACCATACATACTGCATTGTTACTACGTCCTCCCGCAGTGTAGTAATGATAAATGGAACAAGGTGGGTGCGTCAGCATGTTCAGCGGAGTGACTGCTGTGATCCTCAAGTCTTACATGTACATTCTATTTACTGACAATTCTACAAAAGGTCTTCCTATACTTCTTAGTACCTGCTCCAATGAACAGCGAGATGAAAATATGGAATGATTGGTCTAGCTATGTCCACAGTTTTGCTCTCGATAAAGGAAGTGTCATAACAGTAACTACATTAAGACAGATACATGGTTAGGCAGTATGTCAGCTTATGAGTTAGTACAAAGGTTGTACTGTTGTGCAATGGGAACTTACACCATGGTGTTAGTTTGCACTTCATACCTACCGGAGTTACTGAAAAAAGGAAATATACACTGTGAAAATAGTACTTGGCACTCTTTCCTTCTCCACCAAAGCATCAGGACATGTGTCTGTGACCCCAGGTACAGAAAGCTCCCCGAATTACTGACTGCATGTCATGATAGCGAGGAGAAGAATGTGAGTTAGGGCATCACTGAATGAGACAATAATGAATTAAGCAATGGACTGAATCCTCCACTGAAGGATCAAGAGTGGGACAACTGATGGTATTTGCAAGACATCTACACACCATACTTTCCTGCACTCACAAGCATGTGGGCCTTCTTTTGCAATGTAGGAACTGCATCATGTCTGTGCTGATTTCCCAGTGATTAGGAAGAGTATAACTGAAGATGCATATTAAATGTTGATGTCTCTGGGAGTTCACATTTCTGTAAGTGGCATATGTAAACGCTGGAAGGTACTCCATAAATAAAAGAAAGGTGTGAATTGTGCAAGGGAGGCCTTTAAAGCACATGTTGCTTGCCATAACACAACACCAACCACAGTTTGTGGCCATCACTGCAGGGAAGTCATTAGGAAGGGCAGTTTCAGAGATAGGAAACAATATTAGTTGTTTTCCGGGCCAAATTCAAAGTGTTAGTTTTGACCTTTAAAACCCTATATGGTTCCAGCCTAGCCTATCTTAAAGAGCGCCTCCAGCAACACCAGACAGGCCGCTTAACAAGATCAGCCTCAGATGGCCTTCTCTCTGTCCCATCAGCCAGGACAGCTAGACTGGTGGGGACGAGGGAGAGGGCCTTTTCTGTGGTGGCCCCCACTCTGTGGAACTCCCTCCCTAGGGAACTCCGCCATGCCCCCTCTTTAATGAGCTTCCGTCGTGCATTAAAAACGTGGTTGTTCAGGCAGGCTTTTGGGGTGGGTTAGGGTATTTTAGAAAATGTTTTTACTGTAGAATTTTATTGGTTTAAACTGTTTTATTGTATGCGGTACATCGCCCAGAGTGGCTGGGTGACCAGCCAGATGGGCGATTAATACATTTAATAATAATAATAATAATATTACCATAATGGTTGATATCCATATATGCGGAGGTGTGCAGTAGTGAAGAAAGAGGGAGGAAACAAAGCAGACGTGAGGAGTTGGCCTTCCCAATTTATCAATGGTTATGGTGCTAAAATACATAGAAGAAACATTCACTCACCTTGTGGGTGTCTGCCCAGACATGTTCCTCCAAAGGATCATTTACACCTTCAGGATCTGAATGAAAGATGTTGAAAATTTAAACACCTACAGATTTGCCAATACACTGGGAGGGGAAATAAATATTTACCTGCAGTGACTTCTTCTGCACCCATGTAGTCCTCCACATTGATGGCAGTCAAGTCATCCATAAAAAGTTTCTCCAAGCCCTCTGTAACCAGAGGTTTAGGGGGGCACAACTGGATACATTGAGTTTTTATGCTTCACCTACACATTTCCATTTGATTATAGCATCACCACAAAGAATGCTGTGTAGCTCATTATACTATGGGCATGTAGCAGCATTATTTCCAGACCTGGAGTTATGATTCACCACCTGGCGGTTTTCAAGCTGCATGGTTTTCGTCTTTGTGTGGCACTCAAATGTGGTTCGTTTGTGTCCACTGTTGGACATTTCCCAAACAATTACTTCACAGGAATCTATGTTCCTATGACTTGCTCTCAGCTGCTCAGAATTTTTTGTTCTCCCCATATGTCGAGGCAATCTAGGATTTCAAGGTGTTTCGATGAAACACCAAGGCCCTTGGCTGCTGAATCTCCAAATGCTGTTATGAGGAGCTGTGAAGGAGTGGTCGAGGATGCAGAACTGAAAGACCTTTCCTTTGTACATGCACAGGTGTGAGGTTCAGAGGCAGGAAGAAGAAAGAAAAAAATGCTTCCAAAGGACATTCCACTTGTAATGCAGTAAAAAGTAAACAACGCAATGTCAGGGTGCACACACAATTATTTTGGGAGGGAAACCACGCCCTCTACTGCAATTTCATATCAGAAATATAGGGTGCACTTGAGTCCCAAAATGCAGGGAAGTGTCAATAAAAGGAAAATCCATTACAAAAGGACTTTGCAAAAATGCGTTATGGCAAGAAAATCCAGGATTGAGACAGATTGGGGATAGCGTCATGGGCCGTGCCAGTGTGTGAGGCTTAGTAGCACTACAGTAAATTCCCTATGTAGATTAGCTCCATGTTCAAAATCAAGACTGAATTGTTTGGATGTGTTCAAAATTGCGTGGAGAACCTCAACAGATGCAGAAAGCTTTCCTCTTCAGAAAGTTACCCTTCATGAGTAGAAGGTGATAGAAATGAGTGAGGGAGTGGAGCTGGCATACTTCCCCTCCTCACGCGTTTAGTCTACTCAGATGTAGAACGCCCGAATAGGGCTTGTCTTTGTCCACAATTCCGCAAACAAGCCCTCACATAGGCTACATTTTGCATGAATGCACTGAAGATGTTTCTCTTTAACTTACTCCAGTCTCACAGGAAACCCAGAGGAAATGGCGTCTATTCATAACTCTAATCCACCTCACTGAGTTCTTGGTAGGTACTAATGGCCCATTCTCCTGTTTGATGTCCCCCAGGTGTTCCAAGAAAAGGCTGTGCCCCAACTGATCTCTTTCCTCCACCAGCTCCTCTCATGAACCGCCAGAAATAAAAAGAGTAACTTTCCCACACACTTTGTCTGCTCTCTGGAATGCCTTCTGTGAATTGCCTGAGATGACCTCTTTTGTATTCAGCTGAAGATATTTGGTAACCTACCACGTGGTGGTCAGCTTAGATATTATATCGTTCAGTTAGTGAATATATGTTTTTTTTTAGTGGTGTAGTGGTAAATGTTGACAAACAGGCACTCATCGTGAGGGTCCTCAGAGCAGTGCCCCCAAGGAGAATCCAAACATGCAGGCAGCTGTGCTGATCCAGATCAACAAACCGGTTTAACAGTTTTCATCTCTAGCAGCAGCAGGTCTTTCATAAAGCCAATGAATCTTAATTGCCCATGCAAGACTGAGCTACCCCCAAATACTTTACATTAGAACAGGGACAGCTCAAACCAACATATTGTGGCTGGGAAAATCCATTCCCCCTCAACTACTGTGAGGATTGCAGCTAAGCTCAGAGGGAACACGTTAGCCTGAGCGGGTGGCAGACATGTCTTTATCCCTGCTAATCTAAAAGTCCAGGTGCTTTGACCCAGTGAGCCCTGACGCTATGACACCACTGGTTTTATTTCTTTTATCATCCATTCTCTTACAGTGCTTCAAATAAACCCGTTCCTTTTAATTTGAACTCCGAGGTTGATTAAGCTCTTGCTTAGCTACAGGATTTAATCTCACCCACTGTGCTTGGCCATTTGCCTGTGCTCTGAGCTCAGGGGAGCTGAGAATAACAAGATTGGATCTGGGCTGATTTGACCAATGTTCCTTCCCATAATTTCTATAGCTCTGAAGTGCATCCAATTTAGGGGATCTTCAGACATGGTGGTAGTGCTCCTAAGGAGTAAATGACATAAAAGGTGCCTCCCAGCCGGTTTTCTTTGAAAGAAAGGTGGTGGAGGTGTGTGCCTTCCCGTTTGTCACAGAAGGCGTGCGTGTGTGTGCACGCGCGCAAGAGAGAGAATGGCAAGGAACAGCCAGAAATCTTATACTTAAGCTTAAGACACTTGAAGTAATTTAATTATATAGGCTATTAAGAATAAAAAATAGAAACATATACAATTCAAAAATAAGGGCCTACTGTCTTGGCATGCACACCTTTCCCCTTAAATGTCTGCAAATAAAGGGGCTAGAGACTTACTTTAAAAAAAAACACACAACCCTGAAAGGAGAGACCTATCCCAGACCTCCTTTGGGGAGGCCAGGTCCCCCAAACCTGCCTCCTCCAGCTCCCAAAGTTAGAATACAATAAGGGCCAAACTAAACATGAGATAAGATGTGATGAGCACTCGCATGCTTTCATTTTCTTGTCTAAACAGCACCCACACCGGGGTGTGGGGTGTTTAAGAGGTTTGGATTGGGACTGTGGAATGTGGGGAGAGGGGACTGAACCAATGACAGCTTTCCCCCTTGGGCAAATTTCAGCAGCCCAAGATGAGGCAATCTGGATTGCTGCTGCGCCAGATACAAAGGGTTAAATCCCCTCTCCTCTCCATGCCAGGGCTCCAATCCAAATCTCTCCCCTTCCTGCACAGCTGCTGTTTGGTAAACAAAAAGCAAGTGAAGGCCAGTCACTCATTTAATGCCACATCTAGTTTGGCCCCGAACCAGATCTCTGAGTGATTCAGTTGCTGTTTGATCCGCAGATATGTTTTTCAGATGCATTTTTTTTTTAAGCAACTGCATCAACCAAAGGCCAGAGCAGAAATGAAAAAGTTCATAATACATAGTCCATGACACAGTGTAAACTAGCAGCACAACCCTATGCATTTCTACTCAGAAGGAAGTCCCACTGTTTTTAATGGGGCTTACTCTCAGGAAAGTATGGGTAGGGTTGCAGCCTAAAAGCATCACACCTGTCATTCCAGAACGGCCACGGCTCTGTCTTCCACAAGCAGGCTGCCCCAATCTGGTGCCCTCCAAGGTGTTTGGATGGGACCACAGCTCCTATCATCCATGGCCACTGGCTTATGGGAGTCATAGTCCAAAACATCTGGAGGACACCAGGTTGGAGAAGGCTGCAGGAAGCTGTCTCATGGTCTGAGCCTTGTGATCTTAAATAGAAGGAATACAAAATAATTAAGGGTGTATGAGCTGGAAGGTTTCCTAGTTCAAATTTTGCCTCTACTAGGATCTCTTAAGCTGGCCATAGGTCAGACACCCTCTGAGTCTCAGAATGCCAACCTTTTCCTGCAGAGGAACACCTTTTCAGATTGCGTTGTGAGATTGGGCGTTGGTCTGAATCCGGTTTCCCCAACCTGATGCCTTCCAGATGTGTTTGTCTACATCTCTGCATCACTACTGACCCTTGGCCATGCTGGCTGATGGTAATTGCAGTCCCCCAAAATCTGTAGGGCACCAGGTTGGGAAAGGCTGGCTGAAAGATGTCTTGTGGCCCCTTCCAACTGGATTCAAAAAGAGACAGTGGGCCTGCTACCCGACAGCATGTCTTCTGTCTGGGCCCATTCAATTGTTAAGTAAGCTAAGGGTGCAATCCTATGTAAGTTTAGACAGAAAAAAGGCCTACAACTCCCCCCAAAGCCTACAACTCCCAGCATGCTGGCTGGGGCATGCTGGGAGTCAGAGGCCTTTTTTTTTGTCTAAACGTATATAGGATTGCACTCTAAGGTGATACGTCGCCCAGGATCTTTCCATGGGCAAACAAACTGGCTTTAAGGAAATAGCCACAGACTCTCCTTCTAGAAGGGGCCATGTCCTTCTTCTTCCACCTTCTCCCTCCTGTCTTCTCTGGGGAGAATGTCATCCAGCTAGGTCTGTGTAAAAGCAAGCAGCCTGTAGTTTGAGACTGGGAGCAGGGGCAGCCAATTACACATTGCCCCCAAAAAGGAAATGCTTCACCAAAAAAGAGGACAAAAGAGGATGCAGTTTGCATAAAATTTGCATTGGCTAATTTGTAGGTAGAGCTGAACATTTAGAGATATGTAACACTATTTAAATAGAAATAGTCTGTGCCTGCTCATTCCCCTTTCCAAGTCCTAACTGTTGATGGACAACACCAGGGCCCATACTCTCCTGGCTTTTTATGGTGCTTTATCTCTTACCTGGATTTGGACTGGTCACTGCTTCAAAAAGAGGGCTGTGTCCTCTGACAGACTTCAAATAGAGGACTGTCCTCTGTAAAATGGGACTGTCAGGGTTCCCCTTATGACCTGGACCCTCTGAACACCCCTTTAAGGATCTCTTGCCTCCTTAAGTGTCCCACCTTCCTTGTTTTAAACTCTCCTTTCCCAGTAATGTGGGGTTTGGGCTGCAGATGTGGGGTGACTGACACTCTAGACACGGGGTTTAACCACAACAGTTTACTGGTAAATTAAAGCAAGGAAATCATAACTAAAGTTATTTACACGATAGAGCTGAGTGATACAAAAGGCATTAAGAGAAAATAAAAGTTGCAAAATGCAAGTTCTTTTACCTTAGCTGGTCTTAGACTTTTCCAGGCTGCTACTTCTTGCTCCCTCTCTTCAGGCTCTGATCTCCCTGACTCCGCTCTTACTGTCTCTCTCACTCTCTTTTTATACCTTCCTCCCTCAAAACCGAAAGTACTGTTTCAACCCTGAAGAAATGAAACTTAATTGGGGAAATGTAACTGAAACCTAACTGGGGAAATACTCCTCTCAGGGATACCCCCTCCCAACAGAAAAACCCAGGCCTCTAAGCCTGACCTTTTCCCCCTTTGCCTCTGTAGGCCTCAAACCTTCACAAGGACACATGTCCACTCTAAGGAAAGATGTAGGCTGGGGGTCAAAGAGCTGAGTTGGATCTCCAGAACATTTGGGGGTATCTGCTGGGATGTTACAAGGTATCTGCTGGGTCTGAAACCCTGCCGATGTTCAACATTTAGATCTGTAAATAAACACAAATATTACAAAACACCAATAAGCCTCATTCTGAAGGAAACTGAACTCAGGTCAGCTCTGAGCCCCTGAAACATCTCACTGCTCAAAGAACTGGGGTGCACATAACGCTAGATAACTCCTGCTCACTTTACGTGCAGGCTAAAAAACCAAGCTGTTGATTGCTGGAATCACATGGGGCAGAGATGGTTGGTGTCTTGACTCAGCTCATAATAATAAGGCTGTATTATTTAACTCTGTAAGGTCATAGGGCACAATTCTGTGGCTGCTAGTCAGAAGCTAGATGGCCATACAATCGATCATTTCCCAGAGAACTGACCTCCACCCCATCCCACTCTGCCTCACAGGCAGCGTGGAGCAGCCCTGTGCTCTGGGCTCGGAAGAGCAGCACAGAGTGGGGGAAACGGGGTGTTCCCAGGGGTGGGCCAGGGCGGGGAGGTTGGAAGTGCCTGTACAACACTTCCTATGTGTTGTCTGGCCTCCCCACCTCGCACTCCGAGGTCCTGCAGTTAGACAGCCGAAATCAGGTTCAGAGGCTGCTGTCGATCTGCAGAGGATTGTGCCCTAATGGTCATATGATTATATCTACCTTGCAGGGTTGTTGTAAGGGTTACTGAGCTAATACAAATGATAATGCTTTGAACACTCAAAAGGTGTCATATCAATGCTTGGCATGCAGAAGATGAAGCAGGGTTGTTCCCTGTTGCTCCAGAGGTCAGGACTAGCGCCAAAGGTTGAAAGTTCCAGGGAAGCAGATTATGACATTACCATCACCACCACCACCACCACAGCAACTGCTAATATGGAAAGACAGCATCAACTGTCCTTTTACAAACATCCAGAAGAAAAACAGTATACTATGACAACAACATTCAAGAGGCAAAATCTTGCACAACAGATGCTTCCTGAGAGCATTAATATGTAGATGGAATAGGAAACTCCCAAATACATTTAGAGAGGGGGGGCATCACCCTAAATCAATATCCTCAGAGCCAAACAGTATAGCTTATATCCTGCCAATATCAACTTGATTCTATCAATCAATCAATCAATCAATTAATTTTTATGTAAGTGGTTTACATATAACAATATTAAAATCACAGCTTAAAGGACACAATTAAGAACAATTTCAGCTACGATAATAATAAAAGCAATATTTATTTATTTATTTATTCATTTCATTTCTATACCGCCCAATAGCCGAAGCTCTCTGGGTGGCTCCCAAAAATAAAACAATGAAATGGAGCATTGTCATGATGAATGAGTATTAATTACAAGCCAGAGAAAGCCTGCTTAAACAAGTGCATTTTCAGGAGGTGTTTAAAACATGCTAAATTTTCTGCCTCCTGAACCTCACAGTGGAGGATGCCCAGTTCTGAGATGTGACATGGCAATAGTCTGTTGGCTCTGAAATGACCAGCAAGGGCTTCTATGAAGAGCTTAAAGGTCAGCTGGGTATATATAGGAGCAGGCCTTCTGCTTGGTGGACCATGAGGAAAATGAGTTAAAAGGGTCTGGCATGCTCAGTCTTCTTGTCTTCTGTTAATCTGTGTATATCAGTTTTCAGCATGAGGCAGCAGGTCTTCCTTCCTTCCTTCCTTCCTTCCTTCCTTCCTTCCTTCCTTCCGTGAAATGGCTGCATACTTCCTGCCCTGTGAGAGATGTTAGGAGTGGCAGACGTACCCACCAAATGAGCTGGAAAGTCCCTCGGGTAATGTCTCTCTCTGTGTAGACAGTCCATGAACCAAATGCTCCTTCTGGGTAGAGCTGGCAATCTTAATTACAGCCTCTGGTTTGCCTGCATACGTACTTCCTGGAACTGGAGGCTTGTGCTGACCTGGCAAGGGCGAAAGGTCAAATTCTGAATTTTTATAGCAGCTGTGACAATCCAGAGCTGATGTGGTGTCATGGCGAAAAGACTGAATCAGGGACTCATCTCTGCCGTGCGCTCAGTAGCTAGCTTTGGGCAAACTGCTCTCTCATCCTTGGTCCCCCCATCTGAAATATGGGGTATAATAATACTGACTTATCGCAGGTGTGAGCAACATGCATCTCCCGCCTCCTCCCCCCACACTTGCTGCTGCGTCACCAAATTGCCACTGAATTACGGCGGCGTGCAGCGGCGATGAGAAAAAAAGGCACGTTTTCCCTTCAAAATATGGTACACAGGAAGAGCACACCTTATTTTGATACAAAATTGTGCTGCCCTAGAGCTTCCAGGAGTGCATATAGATGGAAAATGCAGCTTTTTTTTCTCATTACCAAATTGCAGCAATTTGGCAGCAGCAATTTCTGCAATGGTGAGATGTGTGTCACCTCAATGTGTTCTAGGGGGGTGGAAATTGACCCCCGGACCCTCAGAGGTTGCCCACTCCTGTCTTATAGGGCTGTTGTAGATTACAACTAGACAATGCATGTGAAGTGCTAGTTATACTGCCAGCCAACACTGGGAGTGACAAACCAGCAGGCATATACCTGGATGCTATTACTTCTGTGGGGTAGGTTCTAGCACGTGTCACTCCTCTGGAGACATTGCATAAGCCAGCGGGACCAAGATGGGACATCCAGGTAATGATTACAGGAGATTTAGGCATGGATAGAAGGAGGAATGAAGGTTGGATCTTTGGTTCTGACAACTCTCGATAGCTTTCCCTTACAAAGCGCAGGGGGATTTGTCAAGTACTGGCAGGCTGGATTTGTGCCCCCTTCTCAGTTCTCGGTTTCACCAATTAGCAAACCCGCATGGCTTCACTTTATGGAGTTGTCACACGAGGGATGTTCTGACTGACACATGATCTGCTGGGAGAAAGGGAGGGGGGAGGAGAGGGATATTGATGTACGCAGTCATGCTCTCTTCATAGGCCCTTCAGTGCACTGTAGTGGAATTTTCCCTCACTGGGTCTCAAGAGCAGATGGTAAAGGCAGCAGACAGCGGATGCCTGTAGGACAGGAAGATGGAGTCAGCAGTTGGAGAAGTGTTGAATAGCCCACTGCTATTCAAGGGCAAGAGTAGGATGGACAAATGGAGACCCTTGAGGGATGTGAGGGACTGACAGAGACCAACTCCTGCCCTGTCCGACCCCCAGATTTTTACCCTTCTGTATGGGAAGAAGGGAGGTGAAACATGTAGGGATGGGTGAATGTGCCAGTTTTGCTTTCTCCATCACTGGATTTTTAAAATCCGTGCAATTGCATTTTAAAGTTACTGTCCCGAATATAAAGAAATGTGTGAATTTTGGTAAATTCTTATCAAACCCAAACAATTAAAATTCTCATCCACCTACACTGGCCAAATCCAATAGGTACTGCTATTCCCAGCATGGAGAGGACCGTGTTGTACTGGTCTGCCATGCAGCTGTTAAAGATGTGGAGCCTATCAGAAAAAAAGAGGTGGCAACCCTAAGGAAGCACTGTCATAGTTGAATGCACAGGGATTCCAAGCCAGACTTTTCATAGCGAAGCACTCAAAGCCCTGGGTCTGAATGGACGAATCTGTCAGTTCCGCTTTCTCCCACCTTCATTTTTTTTAAAGAAGTTTCAAGTTCTTTCCATTCCAAATATGAAGAAATTAGCAAATTTCAGTAAATTCCATTTATTTAACATTGCATACCATGAATTTCTCTACGCATTTTTTAATTTTTTAATTTAAAACATAATAATGATATAACTAAATAATGATATAACTAAAATCCATAATAATGATATAACTAAAATCCAAATAAAAACAAGCAACGGTATAAAACTAATAAACATGCCAAATGTAGCATAAAACATATAATATCAGGTATAAGAAGTGAAACCACATCCCAGGGATTAAAATAAGAAGACACTGAAAATACAAAACTATTTGTATTTGTAACTAGCAGTTACAGGAACTCTGGAGGAAAGCGACCATGTTATACTTGAGTTCATGGTTCTAAAGGAAGCAAAAGCCGAGTGTAGCCAAACCCGTACCCTGGATTTTAGGAAAGCTGATTTTAATAAACTCAGAACAATGATCAGTAAGGTCCCACGGCAAGCGACGCTAACGAGAAAAGGAGTCCAAGATGGGTGGGAGTTTTTAAAAAAGGAAATTCTCAAGGCACAATTACAAACAATTCCAACAAGAAGAAAAGGTGGAAGACAACAGAAGAAGCCAATGTGGCTTCACAAAAAGCCAAGAGATAACCTGAAAACAAAAAAGGACACATATAGGAAGTGGAAAGAAGGCCACGCAACAAAGGAAGAGTACAGGCAGGTAGCACAGAATTGCAGGGATGGCATCAGGAAGGCTAAAGCTGAGAACAAGCTGAGGTTAGCGAGGGATGCTAAAAGCAACAAAAAGGCTTCCTTCAGCTACGTGCTAGTAAAAGGCAGAGGAAAGAAATGGTGGTTCAGCTGTTAAATCAGGATGGCAAAATGATAACAGATGACAAAGAAAAGGCAGAAGTGCTCAATTCCTACACTATGTCTTTGCCAGGGGGGTCTATGACCCCCCCTGGCAAAGGTGAAGTACAGGCTGAAGAGGCAGGATTGCAGCTTGAGATCGATAGGCATATGGTCAAGGAACACCTAATTACTTTGAATGAGTTCAGATCTCCAGGGCCAGATGAACTGCATCCTAGGGTAATAGAGGAACTGGCAGAAGAACTCTCAGAACCACTGTCTATTCTCTTTGAGAAATCATGGAGGACGGGAGAAGTGCCAGATGACTGGAGGAGGGCTAACGTTGTCCCTATCTTCAAAAAGGGTAAAAAGGAGGAACCTGGGAACTACAGACCAGTCAGTCTGACATCAATCCCTGAAAATTCTGGAGCAGATGATAAAGCAATCCACCTGTAAGCACCTTGAAAACAATGCCGTGATTACTCGAAGCCAACATGGATTTGTCAAGAACAAATCCTGCCAGCCCAATCTGATCTCATTTTTTGATCAGGTCATCTCCCTTGTGGACTGTGGGAATGCTGCGGACATAATATACCTCGACTTCAGCAAAGCTTTCGACAAAGTGTCCCATGATATCCTGATGAGCAAACTAGCTCAAAGTGGGCGAGATGAAACAACGATCCGGTGGATCCACAGTTGGCTACAGAATCGGACTCAAAGAGTGCTTATCAATGGGACCTTCTCAAACTGGGGAGAGGTAACGAGTGGGGTACCGCAGGGCTCAGTCCTGGGCCCAGTGCTCTTCAACACTTTTATTAATCACTTGGATGAGGAGGTGCAGGGAATGTTTATCGAATTTGCAGATGACACAAAATTGGGCAGGATAGCTAATACCCTGGAAGACAGAAACAAAATTCAAAGTGATCTGGATAGACTGGAGTGCTGGGCAGAAAACAACAGAATGACATTTCATAGGGATAAATGCCAAGTTCTGCACCTAGGAAAAAGAAACCCAATGCACAGTGACAAGATGGGGGATACATGGCTCAACCACACTACCAGTGAGAAGGATCTTGGAATTGTTGTAGATCACAAGCTGAATATGAGCCAACAATGTGATGTGGCCACTATAGTACTAGTCCCCCTCTACTCAGCACTGGTTAGGCCTCATCTGGAGTACTGTGTCCAGTTCTGGGCACCACACTTTAAGAAGGATGCAGACAAGTTGGCGAGGGTTCAGAGGAGAGCAACAAAGATGATCAGGGGACTGGAAACAAAGCCCTATGAAGAGAGATTAAAAGAACTGGACATGTTTAGCCTTGAGAAGAGAAGACTGATGGGAGATAGGATAGTGCTCTTCAAGTACTTGAAAGGCTGTCACAGAGAGGAAGGCCAGGATCTCTTCTCGATCACCCTGGAGTGCAGGACACGGAATAATGGGCTCAAGTTACAGGAAGCCAGATTCTGGCTGAACATCAGGAAAAATGTCCCAACTGTTGTTGGAGCAATACCACAATGGAACCAATGACCTAGGGAGGCGGTGGGCTCTCCCACACTGAAAGCATTCAAGGCGAGGCTGGACAGCCATCTGTCGGGGATGCTCTGACTTGGATTCCTGCATTAAGCAGGGGGTTGGACTTGATGGTCTTGTAGACCCCTTCCAACCCTACTCTTCTATGATTGTATGATTTAAAAGGCTTCAGAAGACTTCAAAAGCCTGGGAGGACATGGAAGTCTTAGCCTGTGCCTAAAAGATAGTGTGGGCAGCAAGCACAGGAAGTCCCAAAGGCAAAGAAGTAGGGATGTCAGAGAATTCTGCCACGGATCTCGGTGAGCATCGGAGCATTCGGCCCCCTGAAATCTGTGGCGGAATGGCCTGCCACCCCCCGCCTCCCCGTGGATCCCCCCGGACGAGACTTACCTGGGGCAGATGTTCCGGGTGGCGGCGGCTCCGGCGGGCGACGGCTGCAGCGGCTGGTCTTCCGACCAGCTGCTGCCGCCACCATTTGCAGTCTTGTCGTTTTTTGTTTTTCTTTTTTTCACAGAGACATGTTAGGCTACGTAAAGACTTACATAGCCTATCACATCCCGGTTAAAAAAAACCAGACGTGTATGCAATTGGCGGCGGCTATGGCCGCCGCCATCTGCATTCCTTATTTTTCGCCGTCTTAGTCTACGTAAATATTTACGTAGACTATTACGGCGAAAATAAAGGGGAACGCAAATAGCGTTGCGGGCACTATTCGCGTCCCTTTTTGATTCGCTGTTTTAGCCTACGTAAATATTTACGTAGGCTAAAATGGCGAATCAAAAAGGGACGCAAATAGCGCCCACTACACTATTTGTGTTCCCCTTTATTTTTGCTGTAATAGTCTACGTAAACATTGACATAGACTAAGACGGCGAAAAATAAGGAACGCAAATGGCGGCGGCCGTAGCTGCCGCCATTTGTGTACTTTTTTTTTTTTTTTTACTCAGAGCCCTCTGCGGCCGGAAATCTGGCTGCAGACGGCCCCGGCCTGAGCCTGGCCGGCTGCTCTGTGGAGCCGCCGCATAGCACAGCCAGCCGTCGAGGATTCCAGGGGGGGGGGAGGACCGGATCGCCTCCCCCCCCATCGAGGATTCTGCGGGGAGGGACGGAATGCCTCCCCCCCACCATGAACATAATCCGCGGAAAGGTAAGTGACTTTCGTACATCCCTACAAAGAAGTCACCCTTCCATCCCTAATGGGTGTTCATCTGCTGACTCCATTTTCTTGTCTTACAGGCATCCGCCATCCACCTATTGTAACTTTTCCGCAACCCAATGAGAAGAGATGCCACAACAAGCCACTGCTGCAAGGTCTATGCACTAAGTTCTCTTTACTCTTCACTACACAGGGTTCCCTTATACATTGAAAGAATGAGTGGGGTTTGCAAGGTTTCACTGCATAGGTTCGTTCCCTGCCCTGCATGTGAACGTCTGCCACGCACCCCACCGGCTGCGGATTTGCCGGGCTATGTGAAGGGACTCTGTGTAAGAACCCTGCTGAATCAGACCCAAGGTATCTCTAGTCCAGCATTCTGTTCACACAGTGGCCAACCAGATGCCTATGGGAAGCCCATACGCAGGACAGGAGTGTAATAGCACCCTCCCGCCCATGTTCCCCAGCAACTGGTGTACATGGGCGTAATGTGAGTAGGAACTAAAGTGATTTAGAAATGGTTGTACCAGGGGGTGGGGGGATAAGTTCTGGGTGATATCAGCAGGGAAAGGTTGCTAAGGAAAAGTTTCTAAGGGGTATCTGGTACTTTCAGTTATATACAGTATATATAGTGTGGCACCAGGTCACTGCTAAGTAAAGTTTGTTCCTGATAATTCAGTCTTTGTGGTTCACATTATAGACCATTTCTACGCCAGCCTAAAATCCTGCATTTAAAACGGGGCTTTCTGCTTCGTTTTAAATGCAGGATCACCACTGACTGCCTTTATACATGCTCCCTTTCCCTCTCCCGCTTTCAGTTTCTTTGCGGGATAAGGAAAGTCTTCTTCACAGGGCAGCCACGTGGTTTGAACTGAGGGAGCGCCTTCCTCCTTGCAGCCCCAATCCTGGGCACTTACTTACTTGGGAGTAAGCTGCATTGAACTCAATGGGACTTACTTCTGAGTAGACATACAATCACCCTGTAAGTCTGTAACCCTCGAGTAAGCCCCATTTAATTTATTTATTTATTTATTTCTATACCGCCCAATAGCCGAAGCTCTCTTTAACTTAATAGGGTGCTCAGAAACAACAGAGGACGTTGCTTCTGAGCTTGGTGGGGTGGGGGATCAGATGAGGCATTTTACCCTCTTCTCCCTCCGACTGAAAAATGCAGAGGCAGGAGACACAATCGGCAGGCGATTCTTGCCCTCGCGCCTGCCTTCCTCATCCTGACCGCACCCCCAACAACCAAAAACAAACGCCTGCAGCAGGCAGACAGAGCGGTTTCTTTCCCATGGGAGAATTTGTCATGGAGGTCATGCTGCTCCTATTCCGTGGGCTGGAAAAAATACCCCATTTTTTCCATTTGAGGAAAACACGGGATAGGTGGGAGGAAATAGTGGAATAATGCCTGGATAACAACGACAGTGTAAAGGACCCGCACAATTCAGTGAGTGAGAAACCATGAACACACAATAAACTTGAGGTGTAGAGATCCCCATAATCTTGAAAACATTACAGTAGGCATACTGCCTTTGATACTGGATGTAGCATATAGACATTAGGACTAATAGGCGCTGATAGCCTTATCCTCCATGAATTTGTTCAATCCCCCTTTAAAGCCATCCAAAATGCTGGCCATCACTACAGCTTGTGGGAGTGAATTCCATAGTTAATGTGCTGTGTGAAGAGGTCCATCTTTTTATGTGTCCTGAAGCTTGCACCGATCAGCTTCATGGGATGACCCTGGTTTCTAGTATTATGAGAGAGGGAGAAAAATGTTTCGCTGTCTGCTTCCTCCACACCATGCAAAATTCTGTACACCTCTAGCATTTCTCCCCATACCCTGTTCTTTTTCTAGGCTAAACAGTCCTTGCTGTTGTGAATGTACCTCATAGGGTACATTCTAGCCCCTTGATACATTTTTTGCATGTATAGGTGCATACATTTAAGGCTTTTGCACGCGAGGGCAAATTCTGGTCCATCTTGTTCAGTAAAAAGATCAGCCACCTTAAAGGATCAGTAAGTGAGGGCTCACATGATTGAATGCATATTAAAACAACAACACCAACCTAGCATGTCAGGGAGAAGGTTAGGCTAGAACCCTGACATGCTGGTTTTCTAAAGGGAGGGAATTTTTGTGAATGAAGTAGAGTTCAGTGAAATGCCTTCCTGCCAGCACTCTGAAGTGACGCAGCCCATCTCAGCAAGATCTAGAGTTGGTAGCTAACTTGAGAACTTGACTGGTGACTTCTCAGCTCACATGTTATATTTTTAGCCATGATTCGACATGAGTGTTGTTAATCTGGTACTGAAAAGTGTTAACAAAGGCTGATTTAATCTGGGAGAGGCCTACGAGAAGAGCCCCTAGAAGACCCCAGACTCGTAACCAGCTTTATATTCCAGATTCCTGACCCCTGGGCGAGAAGACCGTGAAGTTTGATACTATAATAAATGATGTTATTTCACTAACTGAGACTCTAACCGAGATTTTTCAGGACTGTCTTTGAAGAAGGGAAAAAAAATCGTTGCCTGATTACCCACTGAGGTGCTTCGGACCCATTTGGTGCAGGTTCTGAGGTTAAATGGGAATGAATTTACAAGTGTGAGTTTACCTTTAGGGCCAGATTTCAAAAGACCACAGGCCACTTGGAAGAGTTCCACTGGATGATATTGACAGGACACAATGGTGGTGGAGAAAAAATGCTTCTTCGCTGCCATCACCACCACAGAGTAAACTCAATAATGAGCTCTTACTTGTCTTTGATTGTATTTGCTCTGAGTTTTCCTCCACTTGTCTTCTAGTTGCCTCTCAGCTGGCTTCATTGCCCTCAGCTCAGATATATGCTAAAGACTCTGCAAAGCAGGAGAGGTCGCTCAAGAGCAATTGTGTCAGCCACCTGAGTCATCTCTCTATTCCACCAGTCATACCAGCTGGAAAATCCCCCAGAGTCCTCTGGAACCCATCAACCTCCAGAGGCAGACTCTGTCCCATGCAGAGGGAGACAGTCATCGTCAGTCACAAATCTCAACGGGAAGTGGTCTGACCATGACAAGGGACAGGTTGTAATACCACCCACCTTTAGATCACTAGAACCAGAACTTGCACTCTGAAGTGGTACAACCCAGACTCAAATGACCATGTCCATGAGAAGTAGATCATCGTCTCAACATCAGCCCTGAATCTTCAGTGTTGTCTCTTAATCATACTGGCCTGCCAAATATTGAGAGGTGGTATTGCATAGCAGTTAACAGTGCCAGTCTAGGACCAGAGAGACCCAGGTTCAGAGCCCTACTCAGCTCTGAAGCTCACCAGGTGACCTTGGGCTTGTTACTCTCTTCCAACCTACCTTACAGCGTTGTTGTGAGGATAAAATAGGGCCATATAAAGAGCCACATAGACCATACCAAATGCCTTGGAGAAAGGGTGGGATAGAAACATAATCAATAAAGTACCTTTACCGGGTTAAAAATGTAAGAGCTATGTTTGACGATACAGTTTGCAGGTACTGGGCTCCCACTCTGGACTGAGACTATAGCAAGGGGCAAACGGTTAAAGCATTTACTTTAGTGTAAAGAAGAAGAAAAAGTAGGATATAGTTAGGCCCTTAGTGGTACCTTTTCAGACCTGCGGTAGACATACTAGCTGAGCGCCTGTTATTAGGCTTTTTTTGAGCAACCCCTAAGGATTCTGTAGAGTTTTGATCCTCTTGACTTTCAATTTCCTTTTTACCAGTCCCCTTATTTTTGAATAGTTTCCTATTTTGAAGTCAACTATGACTGTGTTGACTGCCTTGGCAATTTCCCACTGCCATATAAATTAAACTCGTTAACACCGCGGTCACTGTTTCCAATTGGTTCAACAGCACTTACATCTTGCGCTAGGCCCTGGGCACCAGTGCCATTGCTACCATGACCAGCTCTTCTACGGCACAGTCAGTTAGGGTAGCTAGAAATGGCTTCCTATTCATTGTGACTGGATGTTGTTCTCCATTGCAAGACCACCTTCAGGGGAGTGATAGCATGTCCCCACTACTACATTGCATTTGGGGCCTGTTATTGTTTTCCTTGAATCTGTTTAGTGTGTGGGCCCTGGCCAGGCCCCAGTTTAAGACAGGCCCCAGTATTGTTACCCACAGTGATCTGTGAAGAATCCTGCCCTTTTGTCCATTTCTAGTTTGACACTACACCCTCTTTGACATACGCCACCCCCAGTAGGCTGTCCTTGTCCTCTGTTTGTATGCAGAGAAGAGCATACGTCACTAGTTCTCTCTGCACCATCAGGTTTCCGTTATGCACACTGTGGCTGTGTTTCCATGACAATGGAAGGAGAAGCTAATGGAGAAGTACTGGATTTTTTTTTTTTAAAGGAATCAGTTTTGCTGTGACCAGGGTTCCATGAGCAGATTCTCCAGACCAGTAAAAATCGCTTCACAGAACTTACTTCCTGGTGGGTTTGGAGTGAATGTCATCTGACTGGCAGGGGCAGCTCAACCAGTAAGAGAAGCTTCCCCCTCTTCCCCCATTTCTCCTTCCCGCTGAAAGTCCAGATGCACCTTCATTTCAGGAGCAAGCCTCATTGACCATAATGGGAGTTACTTCCGAGTAGACACACAAATGCTTGTGTTGGGAAAGTGGGGGGGAGGAGAGAACACAAAGATGGAAACCAGCCCCCATTTTAACCCTCAGGACCTCATTGACCGCAATGGGAGTTACTTCTGAGGAGACACTAATGGGTTTGTTGTGGGAAAGAGAGCAGTAAACACAAAGTTGAAAACAGCCCCCATTGTAACCCACAGGATCTCTATAATGAAGCTGTGAAGTACCTTCTTCCTAAGGCAATGAATCGGAGCCTCGAGATCATGCTTAATCACACTTAAGGAATTGGGCTTTAACATGTGCCATTTCATTTGACGGGGATCTCTGTAAGTTCTGATGTGGGCATTTGAAGGCAAGCCTCATTCAGCACAATGGGAGTTACTTCTGAGGAGACACTAATGGGTTTGTTGTGGGAAAGAGAGCAGTAAACACAAAGACAGAAACCAAGGAAAATTGGAGCCTCAAGATCATGCTGTGCCATGTCAATTGAAGGGGTTCTCTGTTATTTCTGTGGGCATTCAGAGGGCAAGCATCATTCAGCACAATGGGAGGAAACACTTCTTGACCAGGGTCATGGTGAAAGGCACCCCCCTGGGCAGGGCTAGCATACCCAAGCTAAATGCAGGGGTTGGGGCATACAACAACAATACCCGACTTAAGGAAAAGAATCAGACTTTAAGCGGTCTCAGGAAATCCAGTTTTTCCCTGATAAGCTCCAGGGTGGCTGCTGGATGGCCATAATGTCATCTATCCCTAACAACCTCAACATGCAGCCGGCTCAGAGTAAATCGCTGGTGGAAACACCCCCTGTATCTATGTTCTCGTTTAAAACCAAGCACTCCAACTTCCCCATCTTGGCTGAAAGGCTTCTAGCACAGAAACACCTACACACAGCGTCCCTCCCCAAATCTCTCTGGCATGTGCATTTTCCAATACGGCCCTTTGGCCTCTTTGCCTGGCTATCATGTTCTACTGTAAGCTTGTGGCCTATTTCTACCCCGTCCCCATTTGGGCAATCAAAAACATTTTGTACCCTCATTCCCTATAGATCGTTGTTCTCAAACTGGAGACCCCTCCAGTCCTGTCAGCTTTCATCCTGGGGTTGTGGTAAGGATTGCTGAGGTAACAGTGCAGCAGTTTTAACCCTTCAGATCTGCCACAGCCACAGTGAATATTATTTACTGTTATATCTGTGTCGCAATTTCCCAGTAGTAACGTATGGCTGTGAGAGCTGGACTATAAGGAAGGCTGAGCGCCGAAGAATTGATGCTTTCGAACTGTGGTGCTGGAGAAGACTCTTACAAGTCCCCTGGACTGCAAGGAGGTCAAATCAGTCCATCCTAAAGGAAATCAACCCTGAGTGCTCATTGGAAGGACAGATACTGAAGCTGAAGCTCAAATATTTTGGCCACCTAATGCGAAGAGAAAACTCCCTGGAAAAGACCCTGATGCTGGGAAAGATTGAAGGCAAAAGGAGAAGGGGACGGCAGAGGATGAGATGGCTAGATAGCATCACTGATGCAGTGAATATGGACTTGAGTATGCTCCGGGAGAGAGCACAGGACAGGAAGGCCTGGCTTGCTATGGTCCATGGGGTTATGAAGAGTCGGACACGACTGAACGACTGAACAACAACTGTGTCGCAAATGAATAGTACATAAACCTTATCCTTACAATCTGTGAACGTGCCTCATTTGCCTCTAGCCCTGTAAAAGGGGTATTCCATAAATGGGGTATTCCATTGGCGGTGTTTCTGCTTGCAAGAGAAGTCCAGGGGCACAACTTTGGGACGGTGTACTGGATAATGGATAATGCCTGAATGATAAATAGCAAACAAGCAAGGCCATTACCCAGCCTGGTGGATAATGAATGTCACCTTCTCTGGAATACACCAACTCTTGGGGTATCATTTCCAACTTGCTAACTGTCAGCCCTGGTGGTAAAAAATGACTTGCCATTTCCAACCTATAATGAGAGTAAAATGGTGCCAAGACAGATGAGCCGCAGCTCTGAGCAATCCGTTATGGAGCCGGGTGAGAAAGAAGTCCATTTGTCTCTCCCACTCGATGGGCGATTCCAACATAAAATAACTGTGTAATTGTCTTAAACCCTGACTGGGCTACGTTGAGAGGAATAAAGGGATTGGCAATCTTCTTCATCCCAGCTGGGTTCCAGCTGCTTAAAAAAAAAAAATCTGTGGTGTACGAGTACGTGTGCATTAACCCATTTCTCATGACCATGACTCCCCTTTTCCCCACCCACCCTCTCTTTGTGGGTCACTCTGACTTTGTCAGGAGTACGTTTATTTGGCTTCAAAATGAATCTCCCCTCCTCCCCCCAGCCCTGGACTGCATAGTTCTCATGGAAGATAATGAGATTTGCCATGAGGCCATGACTTACAGTGCACAGCTGAGACCAAGGCACCAAACTGAGCAAGGCAGCTCACATCTGGCTCCTGAACAGTCTTGCGCCGAACAGAGGAGAAGGAGAAGGCATGAGAACTTGGATGCAACACTTGACCCCCCTGCTGCAGGTCTACAGAGGGGCTCAGTGGGCGGTTGCTTTTCTGAGAGCTCCCTGCATGGTTGGCTCGGAACCAGAAGTTAGAAAGGCTGTGACATTGCATTGTCTTCACAGCATACCTGCTACGAACCGTCCTTCAAATGTGGGAAACAGAAAAGACATCTTGCAGGGGAATGCTGCCAAATGCTTTCCCCCACTGCAACCTGGGCTGGATTTGGGGGTTCTGATAAGAGAGACTGGAGCAGAGACATAATGGACTCGGAGTGGGGGTGTGGGGAGTCCACCCCAGTTACTCTAGGCCTCTCTCCATGTAAGGAGGAAAGTTGCTGTTAGGGCGGCCAATTATGCATTGGCAAAAAAGAGGAAATGCATAATCAAAAATGAGGAAATGTACAATGACAATGAGGATAACAAAGGACACTCATTTGCATGACATTTGCATATGCCACAGTGTGTGTGTGTGTGAGAGAGAGAGAGAGAGAGAGAGGGAGAGAGAGAGAGAGAGAAAGAGAGAGAGAGAGAGAGAGAGAGAAATGATTACTATAATTTAAACAAAATTACAATCCATCTTACCACAGTGAAGGCTGACTAGATAACCTCAGTGGTTATCTGGAGGAGCAGAAATTCCATTCTGAGTTTTAGTTACTACCACCAGCTAAAACGCTGAAGGTGCTATCCAAGGTGCTGAAACATCTTGGATAGCACCTTTAGAATATTGGCTGGTTGTAACTAAAACCCTGAATGGAATCCTCGCCCTTCCAGAACTGGAGTCACTGGCCACCACTGGATGACCTGTATGCCGGCTCAGTCTGCCGTCCAGGTGTTCGGTGTTGATGGGCAACTTTGAGGCTCCTGCTGCTCTCCCTCCTTATGGCTCCTTGACTTTAAATTGGACTTGGCCTGGACCCCCCATCAAATAGAGGACTCCTTGAAACACAAAACTGTCCTCTAACAGCTCTTCAAATAGAAGACTGTCCTCTGTAAAGTTGGACCCTTGGCTACCCTTTTTGCTGTGCTAAAGTGAATCAATGACACTGTTGCATCATGTTGAAGGCAGCACTGGTTTGCTGTCCATACTCAGCAAAGCCTAGTATAGCTGGGGATCCGTCCCTGCGCCCCCACCCCCAGCCCCGCCCATGCTAAGCCTCACTGCACATTCAGCAAGTAGTTCAGATCCCATGGAACTTGGCATCAGTGCCATAATTCCTTACCAAAATAAGTTCTTAGAGAGCAATCCTATGGCTGCTACACAGTGTCTAGAAGGCCATAGGATTTTTCAGTTTCTGGGAACCGAACTCAGAGTCAGGGCTCTGGTTTCCAGAAACTGTGCTCCCCTCCCCCTCCCTTGCTGCCTTGTAGGCAGCATGGTTCTTCCCCATCTCTGCACTCCTAAACGCAGTGCGGAGTGGACAAAAAGGGGGTGTTGCTAGAGGCAGGGCGGGGAGGAGGCTGCGGAAGCGTCATTATGTTGCTTTCTATGTGCCATCAGGCCTCCCCACCCCCACTCTGAAGTCCCCAGCTAGACAGCCAAAATTGGCTGTCTAGCCGCAAATGCACGGCGGCCGGAGGGCAGAGGAGAGGATCCTCTCCGTGCCCTGCCCTGCCCACCCTGCATTGAATAGTTGGCCGCCTCCAAGTTTGGAGGTGGCCGCCTATCCCCATAGGATTGCGCCCTTAGCCATGAAACTTTAGGCAAGTCCATTTCAACCTCAACCCCCACTTCTGAAATATAGGAATAATAATATTGACCTACATGACTGGGTTGCTCTAAGGTATTCCCCTATGACACTAAAGTAATGTATATGAAACCCTTTGAGTTAGGGCTGCAATGTTTAATCAACCAATTGGTTAGCAAAGGGCACAATGCTATGCATGTTTAGTCAGAAAGACAGTCCTACAGCTCCCAGCATTCCCCAGCCAGTATGGCTGGCTGGGGAATGCTGGGAGTGGTAGGGCTTTCTTTCTGTCTAAACACACATAGGATTGCGCCCTTAATTGCTTAAAACATTTACAGTGAGATCCTATGCATGCCTACTCAGAAGTAAGTCCTATGAAGTTCAACAGCACTTACTCTGTGGTAAGTATATATAGGATTGCAATCTAAATTGATGAAAAAAGCTTCCCCCCAATTAATCCAGGAGAAGAATTTTAATTTTGTTGCTTGAATAGAAGTGTTTCTAAACATTGTAGATGTTGACCACCATTTTAAAAGAAACATTCCTTGTTCCTTATTAAAGTCCATATCCCAACTGCACAAAAACTTTGGTTCAGTCATTGACTCTCAGCCTAAACTACCTCACAGGGTTGTTGTGAGGATAAAATGGAGAGGACGAGGACCATGGAAGCCATCTTGGATTCTTTGCAAGAGGAAAAAAGGCAGGATATAAATGAAATAATACATTTTCAAAAGAAATACGTCCAATTTGGTCTTCCCCCATCAGCATAGCTCCTTTAGGGTTTTGAGTTTGTTTGTTTTTAGTTCAGAGGTTCTAGTCTCCAATGTCACATCTGTTTTGGACCTGAGCCAGGCTGGTGAAAGACAGACAATAAGATGGAGCACAGAAAAATCGCTCCTCTAGGGAGATGAACTGCTGAGAAAAGGCAGGAATGTTAATAAGAAACTGGTTTTACTGCTCCCACCCTATCCCGGGTTCCGTAGGAAGTGCTGCTATTCTCTCACAATTCCCCTCCAAGTAAAACCAATACAATGCCTTGCTTATTTCCTGCATAAATGGGACATTCCAGCTGTTGAGAAAAACAACCTGGGCCAATCCAATCTATTGTCTCCAGAGGTCTCTCAAATAATGGCCTCTTGGCTCTTTGATGACTGTAATGGTAGGTTAGGGAGCTCAGGTTCGAACGTCATCAGTAAAAAAGGCTCCTTCCAGACCTGAGTATTGTCTTAGACTGATTGGCAAATCGGTTCCAGTTGTTTGAAACATGCCTCATCTCCACAATGAGGCAGCCCAGGTGGCTTCCCACAACTCCCCTCACCCCACACCCAACCATAAGGAAACAGCCATCTGCTTAGATAATGAGTGATGCTCACCAGGTGTGTCCAGTGGAGAAGGTACAATGTCCATCTCTCCCCCCACCCCTCCAATCCCCTGGCTGTGCATCCCACGAGGCCATGAATATTTACTGCTTTGCTGAGTTTTCTGCAGAAACTTCATGCTGTCACAAAATGCGATAAAAATGGCAGGCAGATAAATGGCCCTCCAGGAGCAACATCTGCTATCATATAGAATTTTTCTTTGTTTCATTTCCAGCTTACCCTTTTCCACATTACAGACCCAAAGCAGGTTACATATTCACTAAAACTATACAAACCATCACAAAATACAATTCAAAGACACATCTTCCACGCTGGTCCAAATGTGTGTGTGTGTCAGGGTTGTATCTGAGCCCATAGAGTCCCAAGGCAGCTCTGATTCTGAAGAGGAGATACAATTTGTGGGGGAGGTACTCTCTCAGACTTCAGAGGTGCAGATGGAGGGGGAGTCTCCCCCCCCCCCGCTCACATTCCTGGGAGTGACAGTGACCCAGGCATGGAAAGGGAGGGACAACTTGAGCTTTTAGACGCGAAGCGCAGGCACAGACACAAGCGAGAGATTGCAGGAGCCGAGCTTAGGTGCTCAGCTCAATTGGCTCAACATCAACAGCTGTGCCCAAAAGCATCACGGGAGAGGGGAAGATCTTCCCCTCCCACCCCTTAAGTTCAGAGAGTTGCCGCGGAGATCAAACGGAGATCAACTGACATCCTAACCCGTAGAAACCCCTAGATGGCTGTTCCTTTGTAGTTCCTCTGAGTCTCTGAGGCAATTAGCATCTGTATGCTTCATTAGGATGAATGGAATTAAAGCCTTGGAAAGCAGCCCTTTTGTCTGAGTGTTGATTCTGGCTATTGGAGTATTCAGTAGGCAACAGGGGCACCGTGACAGTGTGTGTGTTTTGTTTTTTGTTTGGAAAATGAAAACCTTCATATGCCCAGAGATCAGGGGAGAGCAACCACTCTTAGTCCATGGGCTGGATTATACCCTGGACCAAGTGGGTAGGCTGGATGACATCAGGGGGTGGGACCTCACACCTTGTAAAGTTTCCTTCTTTGCTGTGGGTTAAGGATAAGGATGCTCACTCTGTTAGAAGACCTTTGGTAATGGCTGCCTTAAGACCAGGAAGCAACAGGACTCCAGAACTCAACAGGAAACTGCATTAAGCTACAGCAGCAGAACAGCAATAAGCTGTTCACCATCTAGAAGCAAAACCAGACTGAACCATTCCAGCCAGCCAGGGAGGGGAATAGTTCCAGGGAATCACATCTCACTCAAAGAGACAGGCCATATGTACCACACACCTGAAGCCTTGCCCCATGATGTCATCTGCCCCACCCCACCCCTTTTAATGTTTTTCTCTCTGTGTAGAAAGAGTCTGTGCCTCTCTCTACGTGGAGAAAGGCACTTGGCCTGCACGTCCGGAATGAATCTGGCTGCTCCTTCCCATACCACTTGTGCCCGGATTGAGATGCACACAGCAGAGGAAGGGATTTTGCCATCACCTGCTGACAACTGCAAGGCCCAGACAAGTCTGGCTCCTTCTTCCCACACTGGATCGGGGCTCGAGCAGCATGGGAAATGATGCAGGGGAATCCTCAACTTACCTCTGGAGGTAACAAAGGGATTCTCCTTTGTGTCTCTCGCCCTCAGGGGGCGGGGCTTGGAGAGAGGGAGGTGCTTGGTGAGGGCAAGGGCAGGGCCCACAGAGGGGGTTCAACCCTCCATGGCCTGGATTGGACCTTTCCCCTGACATAGATATTGTATGTATGTATTTACAATATTTATATACCGCTCCACAGCAAAGATTTCAGAGCGGTGAACTGTAAAATAAAAGAATAAAGCCCCATAATTAAAACAATTAAGCCACTTTAAAAGAACGGATGAACATAATAAACCATGGCTGGTCACTCAGGGAAAGCCTCTTAGAATAACAAACATCTTTAGGAGGCACTGAAAGCAACACAATGTTGGCACCTGCCTGACCTCCAAAGGCAGGGAGTTCCATAGGAAGGGGGCCACCAGACTTAAGGATCTCTTCCTGGTGGACTCCAACCGGGCCATAGGTCCATGTAGAACCACCAGGAGCAAGCCCTCCGATTACCTCAGTGACTGGGTAGATTGGTAAAGAAGGAGGAGCTCTCTCAGGTATCCCATGTTGTTTAGGGCTTTGTACACTAGTACTAATACCTTAAACCTGACCTGGTAGTGAATAGGCAACCAGTGCAGTTCCCTCAGGAAAGGAGTTACATGCTGAAAAGGGGCAGCTCCCAACAACAGCTGAGATAAAGAGTTGGTGCAGCCTTGTGAGGAACGAAATTCAAGAACTGTGGTGCCACCACAACACCACAGAGATGGTCCTGCCCCTCCTGGATGCCAAACTAACTTTCAAAGGGGGCGAGAAGTGTAGCACAGTCTCCACAGAAGACCTATTGGAATGGGAAGAAGATGTTCTCTTAGGTCAGTGGTGTTCAGTGTTCGAGTGGATTTTGATGTTCTCTCCTCCTCTTCTCCCTCTTTAAGGAAGGCTTGTTCTGTTAGGATGTATTCGAGGTATTCAGTCTCACGTCTCATATTCTGTGGCTTTCATGTAAAAGCTGCATCCATCTTGTGTTTTGTGTAATCAGGTAGTTCTTCTATCTGTTACTCAGTTGAATTCAGCCAAGGTTGAATGCTTTATCGGCCCTGGCACAAGGCCTCTCGTCTCGCCACCGGAGGCAGGAGAGAACATGTGCCACTGTTACATTGAACCCCTTTCCCTGTCATGCGCCCCCTTCCCCTTACATTGCCACTGCTGCATCAGCCCTCTGGAGAGCTGTGCAGCCAACATGGCAGCAGCAAATAGAGCTGACTTTCTACACAGAGAAAAAAAGAGGATTTGGTGGCAGTTGGCAAAGAAGGGCAGCTGGCTTCTCCAGAGTAGGGATGTACGGATTGTGTAAAATCTGTTCCGTCTGTGTTTCATGGATTGTCAGGTGCCTTTCGTTCCGTTGTCTGCTCATTGACAGAATTGGATTTTTAAGTTTCAAAATTTGCCCAAATTCCTGCATGCAAAAATGTGCAAATTCCCCCCAAATGGGCAAATTCCCCACAAATGCACATTTCCATGCTTCAGCCCCTGGGGGGAATGCACAGTTTTGTCCAGGTTTTTTTTTTCCTTTCAATTGTGTATTTTTCTATGACAAAATTTGCGCAAGATTTGGGAAAGTTAGAAAAACATTCTGCAAGTCTGCAGATTCTGCCTGAGACGGGGGAAGCCAGTCTGCTGCGGAATCCATCGTTCCGATTCATAAAAATCTGAACCCATTTGGTTCCGTTGTGGATTTCTCCGACCTCCTTACTCCAGAGAGCATTGCCAGCTGCTCTCTTGCTGCAGCAGATGCCATGGCGGGAGAGCGGGTGGTGTGACTCTCCAGAGCACCCACTGGAGGCAATGGGGCAGGAGTGGCAGGCCTCCCTAGTGGAAGGAGGGAGTGGCACAATTCACCACTCCTCCCACTTCACTGCCTGCTGTGGGCATCTCACCCTGTTTCATGGGAGGGATGGCCCTGCACTTTCTTCTTTTCTCTGTCTGTCCTTGAGAAACGTACAGTACCTCTTCAGCAAAATCACTGGAGGTCCAAAGAACAGCTCTTGGCTTGGGGAGTTAATATTTTGGGTTACTATCGCTAACTGTTTGGTCACAGGCTACAGGAGAAGGAGAGTGGTTTCATTTTCTGTTATTTGGTGGATCTACTGAGAATGTCTCCAGATGGAAGGCAGAGGCCATTCCCTTTCACAGGATGTCCTAACCCGTCAGTTACAATAATGTCCTAACATCCAATGCACGTTGATTCCACAAAGTCTGAGAGGGGCCAAGTATTAGCGAGGAGGATGTAAGCCACGAAAACCACACACCAGTCCCATGCTAAGGAGACCCATTTGACTGTAAGAGGATGGGACACAGGGAAAAGGATGAAAGGCAGTAGGCAGCAGATCTTGAACAAGGTTATAATTCTCTTGTGAAGCTCCATTAACATCCTAAAGTCCCTTCAGCAGAGAATCATAATTTTTTCACTGCTGGCTTCAAAGAGATCAGCTGAGCCTGAATCAAGCTAAAGCGGATGGTATCAGCACTGTTCTTGCTTGAAATTTTTTATTCCATGGTGGGAGTAAAACAGACACACAAAACCCTCCTTGAAAGATAAGATAGGACATAAAATATTCTTAAATCTTATGTTTCTGCCCTTCTTTGCACTGCATATTTTTTATATACAAATCAATGCTCCCCCTGCCCCCCCCCCCCTTGGAGGCTGAAAACGTTACATTCAGCTTTACCTTTCTTTAATGGATTTCTTTTGGAGACACACTGCATAATAAAAATAGTTAAGTAGATTGTAAAGAGATGATTTCTCTAAACCCGAAAAGGCATCTCTCTCCTTGTCCCATCATATTTACACTGATGGGACTTTGTGAGGCTCTTAACATGAGAATGGTACATTTAATGGCCAATAAATCTACGGCACAATATCTCACCAAAAGTGATGGGGATATTTCCACATCTATCAGTGTAACAATGGCTGCATTAGAGTTTCCTGCATATTGACAGCCTTGAGAATACGTGGATACAAACAGAGCACATTACTTTTTGGATCTGAATTTGGCAAGCTCATAGAGGGGAAACCTGTTTAAGGTATGTACACTGAAATCAGTGAGAGAAATTTGAACATGAGAAATTGCCTGATTGGATCAGACCGAAGGTCCATCTAGTCTAGCATTCTGTTTCCCAGGGGTTAGTCTGATGGTCCTGAGAAACTCACAAGAAGGGCTTGAAGTGAGGTGGCCAAGTGTCCTACTTTACAGAGGACAATCCTCTATTGGAAGGTGTCCTCTGTTGGAAGGACTGTCCAGTCCAAGGGTGCTTCTCTAGAAGGGGGCCTCCTTGCAGCAGCAGTCAGTTGTGCAGCTATTCTGGTCTTTTTTCCCCAAACAGATTTTCTACGGTAAGAAAAAAAAGAGGGAAAAAGTGGTGGGAAAACATGGGAGGGTTATGACTGGAATCAGGCAGGACACAATAAATGTTGGGAATATTGTGATTTCATCTGCAAGTTACAGTAAGGGGGCAGTTTGGCAGTTAGCTAGTTAATGCATGGGAATTTGGGGCATAGCTAGCCTTAGGATCTCTGTAGCCTGCAGTGTGTGGTTTCCTCCTTCTTGCTTCTCCCTCCCACCTCTCTCTGCCTTCCTTCATTGCTGGGTGCACATGGCTTGCTCTCTTGCTCCTGCCTGTGTTATAGAACCCACAGAAATGGACTGAACAAACTGTTCTTGAAACCCTGCCCTGTGCCTGCATTTGTATATGCAAGCATATACAAGCTTGTGAGTAAAGCTGTTTTCTTCCTTTCACTAAAGGAAGAGGGTGGTCTCTTTATTTTTAGCATTTGTGTGCATGTGGGACTGGTAAACGCTCATTCTGTTTGGCCTTTTCATTTTTTCTCACTAACTGCCCTTCTAACAAGAGGCAGCAATACCATAAAATCCCAATCAATAAAAGCCTCATTTGGAAACACCCTGTATTTAAAGATAATGCATAACAGCGGAGACTAGGAACTAGCCTGGAAGTTGCCCATCAACAGTTAGTACCAGGGCAGTGGACTGAGGAGGCACAAATGTCAACTCGTCACAGGCTTCCTTACTATGGTGAGACGCGATGTATTTCTATTGAAGTGATAGTAATTATCAGTGGTGGCTGGTGGCTCTGATGTCAGTGGGCGGTAAATATGCTCTGGGTATCAGTCAGAACCAGTCAGAACTCTAAAGGAGCTGTTCAAGGCTATAGAGATCCCAATGATTGCCGTGGTCAAAATTCCCATGAATTAACTAACTGCAACGCTGCCCCCCTTTCAGTCATTCACAGATGAGGTTGCAATATTCTCAACACAAGCTGGGGGGGGGGGGGCAGTGATACATCTCCAAGAAAAACAGGACAAAAGAGGATGCCAATTTGCATAAAATAAGCACATGCTAGTTTATATGCATAGATGCAAATAAAGAAATAATCAGTGCAGGCTGGTGGCTCCGATGTCAGTGGGGTGTTGGATCCGCTCCAGGTTTCAGTCAGAACCAGTCAGAACTTGCACCTCGGAGAGCTTCTTTAGAATTCTGACTGGTTCTGAGTGAAACCCGGAGTGGATTCACCACCCCACTGACATCGGAGCCACCAGCCTCCACTGGAATGAATGAATAGTGGAGATTGACAGTTGTTGCCTACTTTACTGTCATCATAGCCATAAGGGCTCACAGATCTCATAGAATCATAGGGTTGGAAAAGGCCTACAAGACCATTGAGTCCAACCACCTGCTCAATGCAGAAAGCCCAATTCCCAGGCAGTCTCTCATCTAAGTACTAACCCGGGCTGATCCTGCTTAGCTTCTGAGATTGGACGAGATCAGGCGCATCCAGCCCTTTGCTTAGGGATGTCAGAGAATTTCACCATGAATCTCGGGGAGGCCGAATGCCAGCGCATTCGGACCCCTGAAATCGGTGGTGAAACGGACTGCCCCCCCGCCCCCCCAGGATGGGGCTTACCTTGTGCGAATGTCCCTGGTGGCGGCAGCGGCTCCGGCGGCGGTTCGGTGGCAGTTCGGCCACCGCCGCTGCCATTTCCAAGTTAAAAAAACAAAACAAAAACATGATAGGCTACGTAAACATTTACGTAGCCTATCACGGCTACGTAAACATTTACATAGCCTATCACGGCTGACTGCAGGGACGCAAATGGCAGTGGCTACGGCCGCTGCCATTTGCAGTCCTGGCAGGATAAGATTCACGGTGGGAGGGATGGGGCGCCTCCCCCCCAGCCAGAATTTTGGGGGGGAGGGACGGGACGCCTCCCCCCCCGGCCAGAATTTTGGGGGGGAGGGACGGGACGCCTCCCCCCCCGGCCAGAATTTCGGGGGGAGGGATGGAGCGCCTCTCCCGCACCGCGAATCAACTTTCGTAAAAGGTAAGGGACTTTTGTACTTCCCTAGTGGATTCGGCACCTGAACTCTGTGGCGGAACGGCCTGGCACCCCCCCGCCCCCCTGGGGATCTCCCCCGGGACGAGACTTACCTGGGGCGGATGTTCCAGATGGCGGCGGCCATTTGCAGTCTGTTCCCCCCCCCCCTTCATAGAATCATAGAATCATAGAAAAGTAGGGTTGGAAGGGGCCTACAAGGCCATCGAGTCCAACCCCCTGTTCAATGCAGGAATCCAAGTCAGAGCATCCCTGACAGATGGCTGTCCAGCCTCATCTTGAATGCCTCCAGTGTGGGAGAGCCCACCACCTCCCCAGGGAATTGGTTCCATTGTCGTATTGCTCTAACAGTCAGGAAGTTTTTCCTGATGTTCAGCCGGAATCTGGCTTCCTGTAACTTGAGCCCATTATTCTGTGTCCTGCAGTCTGGGATGATCGAGAAGAGATCCTGGCCTTCTTCTATGATACTTGAAGAGTGTATCACCTATCAAGTACTTGAAGAGTGCTATCATATCTCCCCTCAGTCTTCTCTTCTCAAGGCTAAACATGCCCAGTTCTTTCAGTCTCTCTTCATAGGGCTTTGTTTCCAGTCCCCTGATCATCTTTGTTGCCCTCCTCTGAACCCTCCCCAATTTGTCTGCATCCTTCTTAAAGTGTGGTGCCCAGAACTGGACACAGTACTCCAGATGAGGCCTAACCAGTGCTGAGTAGAGGGGAATTAGTACATCCCGGGAATGCTTCTATTAATGCAGCACAAAATAGCATTTGCCTTTTTTGTAGCCACATCACATTGTTGGCTCATATTCAGCTTGTGATCAACAACAATTCCAAGATCTTTATCGCTTGTAGTGTTGTTGAGCCACGTATCCCCCATCTTGTAACTGTGCATTTGGTTTCTTTTTCCTAGGTGCAGAACCTGGCATTTATCCCTATGAAATGTCATTCTGTTGATTTCTGCCCAGCGCTCCAGTCTATCCAGATCACTTTGAATTTTGTTTCTGTCTTCCAAAGTATTAGCTATCCCGCCCAATGTTGTGTCATCTGCAAATGTGATCAGCATTCCCTGCACCTCCTCCTCCAGGTCATTAATAAAAACATTGAAGAGCACTGGGCCCAGGACTGAGCCCTGCGGTGCCCCACTCGTTACCTCTCCCCAGTTTGAGATAGGGATGGCGGAGAATTTCTCCCCGAATCTTCGGGAAGCCAAACGCCAACGCATTCGGCCCCCCGAAATTGGTGGGGAAATTCTCCGCCGGCCCCCCGCCCCCCCCCCGGGATGGGACTTACCATGGCCGAATGTCCCTCTCGGCAGCGGGTCCCGGCGGCGGTTCGGCGGCGGTTCGGTGGGGGCGGGGGCGGCGGCTGGTCTCCTGACCGGCTGCCGCCGCCGCCATTGCAAAAAAAAAAAAGTAAAGTAAAAAAAAAAAACCACAACCGTGATAGGCTACGTAACGATTTACCTAGCCTATCACGGCTAGATTTCCAAAGTCAGCCGTGATAGGCTACGTAAATCATCACGTAGCCTATCACGGATGACTTTGAAAAAAAAAAAGCGCGTACGCAAATGGCGGTGGCCCATGGCCGCCGACATTTGTGTTCCTTATTTTTGCACGTCTAGTCTACGTAAAGATTTACGTAGACTACGGCGAAAATAAGGGAACGCTATTTGCATTGCCCTTATTTTCGCCGTAGTCTACGTAAATCTTTATGTAGACTAAATGTGTCAAAATAAGGAACGCAAATGGCGGTCCCCGTGGGAGCCGCCATTTGCATACGCGCTTTTTTTTTTTTTCAAAGTCATCCGTGATAGGCTACGTGATGATTTACGTAGCCTATCACGGCTGACTTTGGAAATCTAGCCGTGATAGGCTAGGTAAATCGTTACGTAGCCTATCACGGGTGTGTGTGTGTGTGTTTTACTTTTTTTTTCGCGGCCGGGTAGACGGGCCGCTTCTACCCAGCCTGAATTTCACTGGCGAGGGATGGGGCGCCTCCCCCCCGGCCTGAATTTCGGCCGGGCGAGGCGGGGCGCCTCCCCCCCTCACCTGAACTTCGGGGGGAGAACCGAAGCGCCTCCCCCCCACCGCGAAGCAAGCTTCAAGAACAGGTAAGGGACTTTCGTCCATCCCTAGTTTGAGAAGGTCCCATTGATGAGCACTCTTTGAGTCCGATTCTGTAGCCAACTGTGGATCCACCGGATCGTTGTTTCATCTCGCCCACTTTGAGCTAGTTTGCTCATCAGGATATCATGGGACACTTTGTCGAAAGCTTTGCTGAAGTCGAGGTATATGATGTCTACAGCATTCCCACAATCTACAAGGGAGGTTACTTGATCAAAACATGAGTTCAGATTTGTCTGGCAGGACCTGTTTTTGACAAATCCATGTTGGCTTTGAGTAATCACTGCATTGTTTTCAAGGTGCTTACAGGTGGATTGCTTTATGATCTGCTCCAGAATTTTCCCAGGGATTGATGTCAGACTGACTGGTCTGTAGTTCCCAGGTTCCTCCTTTTTACCCTTTTTGAAGATAGGGACAACGTTAGCCCTCCTCCAGTCATCTGGCACTTCCCCCGTCCTCCATGATTTCTCAAAGAGAATAGACAGTGGTTCTGAGAGTTCTTCTGCCAGTTCCTTTATTACTCTAGGATGCAGTTCATCTGGCCCTGGAGATTTGAACTCATTCAAAGTAATGAGGTGTTCCTTGACCATATGCCTGTCGATCTCAAGCTGCAATCCTGCCCCTTCAGCCTGTACTTCACCTTTGCCAGGGGGGTCATAGACCCTCTTTTGGGAGAAGACTGAGTCAAAGTAGGAATTGAGTACCTCTGCCTTTTCTTTGTCATCCATTATCATTTTGCCATCCTTATTTAATAGCTGAACCACCATTTCTTTCCTCTCTCTTTTACTATGCACGTAGCTGAAGGAAGCCTTTTTCTTGCTTTTAGCATCCCTTGCTAACCTGTCCTCAGCTCATTCTCAGCTTTAGCCTTCCTGACGCCATCCCTGCAATTCTGTGCTATCTGCCTGTACTCTTCCTTTGTTACTTGGCCTTCTTTCCACTTCCTATATGTGTCCTTTTTTGTTTTCAGGTCATCCCTAAGCTTTTTGTGAAGCCACATTGGCTTCTTCTGTTGTCTTCCACCTTTTCTTCTTGTTGGAATTGTTTGTAATTGTGCCTTGAGAATTTCCTTTTTTAAAAGCTCCCACCCATCTTGGGCTCCTTTTCTTGTTAGCGTCGCTTGCCATGGGACGTTACTGATCATTGTTCTGAGTTTATTAAAATCAGCTTTCCTAAAATCCAGGGTACACATTTGACTACACTCAGCTTTTGCTTCCCTTAGAACCAAGAACTCAAGTACAACATGGTCGCTTTCCCCCAGAGTTCCTGTAACTGCTACTATATCCACTAAGTCATCTCTGTTGGTTAGGATCAAGTCAAGGATAGCCGATCCTCTAGTTCCTTCCTCTACTTTCTGTAGGAGGAAGTTATCCGCCACGCAAGTCAGGAATTTCCTGGAGGGGCCATGTTTTGCAGAAGACTTACAGACTTAAGTAAGACTTAAAGACTTACATAGCCTATCACGTCTGGGTTAAAAACAAAAACAAAACGCGTACGCAAATGGCGGCGGCTATGGCCGCCGCCATTTGCGTTCCTTATTTTTGGCTGTCTTAGTCTATGTAAATATTTACATAGACTAAGATGGCCAAAAATAAGGAACGCAAATGGCGGCGGCCGTAGCCACCGCCATTTGCATAGGCGTTTTTTTTTTAACCAGACGTGATAGGCTACGTAAGTCTTTACGTAGCCTATCATGGCTGAATTCAGGGATGCAAACGGCGGCGGCTACAGCCGCCGCCATTTGCGTCCCTGCTAGCCAGCGGCCGGATGTCTGGCTGCTGGTGCAGCTGGCCGGCCAGGATTCCGGGGGGAGGGATGGAGCGCCTCCCCCCCAGCGGAACCCAGTGGAGCCAGGTAAGTGGGGTTTCGTACATCCCTACCTTTGCTCAATGTCATAGAATCGTAGGGTTGGAAGGGGCCTACAAGACCATCGAGTCCAACCTCCTGCTCAATGTAGGAATCTAAGTCAAAGCATCCCTGACAGGTGGCTGTCCAGCCTCATCTTGAATGCCTCCGATGTGGGAGAGCTCAGATGCAGTGATGCATCTCCAAGAAAAACAGGACAAAAGAAGATGCCCATTTGCATAAAATACGCACATGCTAGTTTATATGTATAGATGCAAATAAAGAAATAATTAGTGTAGGCTGATGGCTCTGATGTCAGTGGGGCATCGAATCCCCTCCAGGTTTCAGTCAGAACCCTGCACCTTGGATATCTCCTTTAGAGTTCTGACTGGTTCTGACTGAAACCTGGAGAGGATTCACCACTGCGCTGACATCGGAGCCACCAGCCTCCATGGGTTGTCATGCCTCTTCTGCTTTACCACACAACCTGGGATTGCCTCCTTCATGGGTTATGTCACCTGACATGTGAACCTGGACCACTGGATTGTTTAGGGGCAAAGGAACCTAGCAGTTAACCCATGTTTTGTTGCTGGCTTAAATGCTGGGTGGTTGTTTTCCCTAAACAACCCAGTGCTCCAGGTTTGCACATCACGCTGCACAGCCTACGAAGGAGCATTCATGGCTTGTGCAGTAAAGCAGAAGCCCACTTTTTATATCAATGGGTTGTCTTGATGTGCAAACAGGGACAATGCGTTTGGTATTTGAAACTGGTGTTTCAGTGCTCAGTGCTGGAATCATAGCTTGAATTTTTAGGCTTGGATATCTGACTATAAATACTTGCCCTAATAACTCAGTCCTAATGCACTGCAAAATGGAAGCTTCCAAAAATCACACGACTCTAATTTCTCACTACAGCAAAGCACGCTAGAGAAGCTCCAGTTCTCTTGACTAATACGACCGACTCCTTTGTGACAAATTGAATGTTTCCCATCTTCAGCGCTGACCATGCATCTTTCTGGTGGAAAGTGCCTTCCTACTTCGAGCTGGAGTTTAGCTATCTATATTCATTAGCCGTGCCATCCAAAGATGGACCTGGTAGGCAGTAACAGCTTATTCCAAAGATCTAGTATCAAAAAACTCCTAATTGATGATCCAGAAAACACAATGTAATGGCCCTATTTCTTCTTGCCTCCCTTTACAAGCATGCAACATGGGAGCGTCTCCTGATGTTACGTCACAGAATGAATGCTTGACGCTCCTGGAATGCTCTTGTAATGTCCTCTTATTTCCCTCCCAGGATTCAAGCTGGAAAGATGAGTGTGGAAAGAGACTCGGAGGCAATTTACAACAAGTATTGCTCATTTATTTTATCATAAATATAACATTCTCTTGATGTCAGAGCCTCCTGCAGTGGTACACAACAGAAATGCATAGTGTTATTTTACTTGAAAATTGCAAACATCTCAGTACTTAATCACGCCTCTTCTTTTGACATCAGCAATAATATTTCCTTACTCACTGTCCATGCTCTCCCTCTCCCTCTCCCTCTCCCTCTCCCTCTCCCTCTCTCTCTCTCTCTCTCTCTCTCTCCTATCGCTGTATTTTATGGGGGAATTGTAGAGAGACAATTCCATTTTATTCCACAAAGCAGTGGCACAAGGATGAGGTAAGAGAAGGAGAAACACTAAGCTAAGCTGTTTGGGATTTAAAATGCAGAAAATTCCTCCCTGATCTCCTGATCTCTGCAGCTAGGTGAAGAAGAAATCCAGAAGCTCTCGTAACCAACAATCCAACCTCACTGAGCATGTGCAGTTCAAAATATGACTACCCTCTCTACTTCAAGGGCTATACCCCAGGATGACACTCTTTGCACCTTATGTGGTAGCTTGAAACCAACAACAAGGCTACAAGTGATCTAGTATTCTCAGTGGCGTAGCAGTAAATTTTGAAGTGCAGGCGCTCGTCATGACAGTCCCCATAGCCACACCCCCATGGAGAGTCCTAAAATCTGGGCTGTTGATCCATCTCTCCCCCTCTCTCTGTGTATTTCCCAGTGAGGGCATTTCTGCACCAGCCCAGAGATCCTGCATTTAAAATGGGGATTTCTGCTTCCGTTTTAAATGCAGGATCACCACTGACTCCCTTTACAATGCTTCCTTCCCCTGCTTCTCCCCATATCGGAGTCTCCCATTATCTTTCATTGATCTCACTCCTCTTCTTGCCGCTTGAAGTCTTTTCAGGGAGGAAACTGAAGCGGAACACAACCGGGGTAATTTGTGAGCTCATTATCTGCGATCTATTTAAAAAAGGAACAAAGGGCATTTAGTGCAGGAGATGCCTTGGATGATCACAGTGTCATGTAAGGAGCCCGCAAACGTCCGTGATGGAGCCATCTCAATCGCAGGATAAAAGCTCCGTGTGATGAAGCCCTGAGTCTCAATAATAAATAGGTGGGTTTTTGAAACAAGCCCGATGGGCGCTGTTATTCCCACATATGCAAAAGTGCTCATCTGACCAGTCACTTTTGACCTTTTCTTTTTTTTCTTATTTAGTGCTTTTAACTATTTTGCATATGTAGGGAACAAAATGCCCTTCATTGCTGGTGCCTCCTTTGCCAATCCAGAAGATATTGTAGAGCTGGTAGATATTGTAGATATTGTACCAAAAGAGATTGTAGAGCTGGAAAAAGTGCAGAAAGGGGCAACTAAAATGGTCAAGGGGCTGGAGCATCTCCCCTATGAGGGAAGGTTACAACAGCTGGGATGGTTTAATCATAGAATTATAGAATCATAGAATAGTAGGGTTGGAAGGTGCCTATAAGTCCATCAAGTCCAACCCCCTGCTCAATGCAGGAATCCAAGTCAGAGCATCCCTGACAGATGGCTGTCCAGCCTCATCTTGAGGCCTACGGATGTACGAATCCCCTATCTGCCAGTCCAGGGGGGGGGGTCCGCAGGGGAGGGAGGAGGCGATCCATTCCTTCCCCCGGAATCCTCTTTGGACGGCTCTGCTCCGCAGTGATTCCGCAGAGCCGCCGGCCAGCCCCAAAGTGCCAGCGATATGGCCGCTATGCCGTATCGCTGGCTGAAAGGGACTACTGAATGCAGCTGCAAATGGCATCCGGGACGCCATTTGCGGCTGTAAAGGCCTTAGTTTAAGGTAAATGCAGCCATTTACAGCTGCATTTCCCTTAAACTAAGGCCTGTAGGGCTGCAATTGACGTCCTGGACGCCATTTGCATCCACAGTCAGTCCCTTCAGCTAGCGATACGGCATGGCGGGCGTATCGCTGGCAATCCGGAGCCAGAGGATCCGGCTGAAAAGGATTCCGCGGGGAGGCAGAGGTAAGTCTTCCGTTCCGCCATGGCCTCTGGGGGCCTGGATTCTTTAGAATCTGGCCTCATTGGAGTCCATGGCGGAATTCTCCACCATTCCTATGAGCCTCATCTTTTCCACATTTAGCTTGGAAAAAAGGAGGGTAAGGGGATAGCGGTGTACAAAATTATGCATGGTGTGGAGAATGTGGGTGGGGAGACATTTTTCTTCCTCTCTCAAAATACTAGAACCCAGTGGGGTCATCCCATGAAGCTGATTGGTGGGAGATTCATGACAGATAAAGGGACGGACTTCTTCACACAGTGCAGAGTTGAACTATGGCATTTGCTACCGCAGGATGTAGTGATGGCCACCCATTTGGATGGTTTTAAAAGGGGGTTGGAGAAATTCCTGGAGAAGGCTATCGATGGCTACTAGTCCTGATGGCTATGTGCTCCCTCCAGCACCAGAGGCAGTGAGCATATGTACACCAGTTGCTGGGGAACACAGGTGGGAGGATGTTGTTGCACTCATGTCCTGCTTGTTGGTTTCCGGTCAATAGCTGGTTGGCTGCTGTGTGAAGAGAATGTTGGACTAGATGGGCCCTTGGCCTGATCCAGCAGGGCTCTTCTTATGTTCTTAGGTGTCATATTCCCTGCCACTTGCAGGGGCCAATATTGCACACCACTGTTCCCTTCTGATCCTCATGTCTATGGCAGTTCACTGAGGTTTTTTATGTCCCAGAGATCCTGACAAGTAGATGGAGAGAAGTGTTGGGATGGTGAACTTCCAACACCTGCTGAAATTACTGATTCCCCTAGGCAAGCCTTCCCCAACCAGATGTGCTGGTCTGCAACTCCCCCCATATCCAGCCATTGTGGATGATGGGAGTTGCAGGCCAGTGCATCCACACAGCACCAGGTTAGGGAAAGCTGCTCAAGGCTCTGTGGGCAGGAGAGAAATGGGGTTAAAACAAAAACAGAGAACATCTAAAATAATCCAATGGAATAAAGAGAGGAAGTCTCAGGATGTTGAAAAAATATATGTGGTTGTATTCCAAGAAGTAGCCCTATGCATTTTGGCTCTGAATATGGGCCTTCTTCATGGGCTGACCATGAATCTCACTGGGTCAATTTGGGCCAATCATTTACTCTCCGCCTAACCCACCTCACAGGGTTGTTGTGAGGATAAAATGGCGAGGAAAGTAGGAGGATCATATACACCTCCTTGGGCCCCTTGGAGGAAAGGTGGGATATAAATGCAAGAAATAAATAAACTGTCAATGATGCAATGCAAAGGATTTTGGGTGGCTTGATTCTGAGTGGGCAGTTAAGACGCATTAGCTTTGCAAAAGACATATATAATACACACACACACACACACACAGAGGGAAATGGATCAACAGCAGTGGCTGGATTTTAAGACTCTCTTTGGGGGCGTGGCTATGAGGACTGTCATGGCGAGCGCCTGCACTTCAAAATTTACTGCTACACCAGTGAGAATACTAGATCACTTGTAGCCTTGTTGTTGGTTTCAAGCGACCACATAAGGTGCAAAGAGTGTCATCCTGGGGTATAGCCCTTGAAGTAGAGAGGGTAGTCACATTTTGAGCTGCACATGCTCACTGAGGCTGGATTGCTGGTTTGGAGAGCTTCTGGATTTCTTCTTCACCTAGCTGCAGAGATGTCTGAAAAAGGTAGTTTCCAAGATGAATCCGGCTATTGGTCCAGCTTGGTCCTTTTCAGAGATCTCTGCGGGCATTAATATATACGAAAATTGACCCCCGAAGGAGGCCCATATTCAGGGCTGAGATGCATAGGGCTACTTTTTGGGATAAAACCACATGTATTTTTCCAACATCCGGAGACTTCCTCTTTTTATTCCAGGAGAGAAATGAGCTCCGTTAACAACGGGTGTCACAGTGCAAGACATTTCTAGGCAACGTTGAATGTCTCCCTTGAATTACTCTTACGGTATCTTTTAGCATAGCCAGTGAGTGGGGTGAAAGCAATTATTTAGGAAGATAGCATCTGAGAGCCGGCTCTGAACACAGTTTCTGTTTTCAAGAACATGTACCTTTGCTTTGAGCTGAGTGGCCCTGAGTATTTTCAGTAAAGGGAAGCCTTTATCTGTAGCGCCACACACAGTGTTAATTTTATAGATTGGCAATTAATTACCTTCTTTGTGGCTACTGGATGAGTTTTTATTAACCTTCAAATCAAGGGAACAGGTTTAAATATGACAGGCTAATTTTTTTTTTAATAAGGTATGCCATCAGTGTTTATCTCTCCTTTTGTTTTATTATGCATCCATTTGTGATGTTATATATTTATGCCAGATGAAAGGTGGGGGTGAGGAGAGGGACATATAAACTGTCGCTTGAGCTAAAAGCACATATGCGCACTCGCACACACGCATACACACTCATTTGAATTGGTGGTTGTTCTGGATGTCTTTTAAAAAGGCTTTTCTTTCTTACATTAAAAAATTCCCCTCCAAGTTGACCTGACATCTTGTTAGAAAACATCTTCTGTTGAGCACAGGTGTCAGGTTCCTGGCAGTACCTGGCCTCTTTGGTGGACAATGCTTGGGATTCCACAGCAGCAAACCCCAGTCCCACAGAGAACATTGGTCAGCCTGCGGGGTCGTGTGTCACCCCTTCGGCCATATCCCCAGCTTTGCCTTGGTTCCCAACTCTCCTTCCTCATCCTATGGCTTTCCAGAACAGAGGTGGAGGACCAGGTAGAAGACTTTGAATCGTTGTCAGGCTGGGGAATGCTGGGAGTTGTAGGACGCCTTTCTGTCTAAACATGCAGCATGGGATTGTGCCCTAAATAACTTTTCGCTATCTAAATAGCTCAAATAGAAACAAGCTGAACCAATTTAAATTTGTCCACTGACTAAAACTCCCTACCAATTAATCAACTAAAGCTTTAGTTAATTAACCTACCACTTGAAAGTTTCAGCTTTACTCTGGAATGCGGTGGAAGAGGATAAGCTGAAGAAGTGTCAGGCGTTTTCCTCAACATATACTTAGTCCTCAAGATCACAACTGAGACCTAAACCTGCCTCTTTGATCTTTAAGCCCAGATATGTGGGAGCCATATGAGGTTCCTTCATTGTCCATGAAAAGCACTCTGCACATGCCTTGCAGCACTTTCCTCTTATGAATTCAAAGGCCCAGAACTGATTCCAAGTATTAAGAACAGGTTCCAGGGCTCCCTACTGAGCCTGGCTTCAAAGGGCACCCCATCCTCCTCAGTCAATTCCCTAACATATTTTAAATCCAGCTGTAGTGTTTAGCAACAGAAAAAGACGATTCTTTCAGCTGTGGCACAGTGCTTATTTAATTTCAGTATTTTCATTATCTCCCTATTAACTGACAGTGCTGGGTAACAAAGACTCACTTTAAAAAGTACAAAGCAGCATCCGTTCCATGTGGCAAATTCAGGGGGCTCTTGGTTAGATTAAATCCCCTAAGGATGGAGAGGGAAAGAACAATGGGGTTTCTCAGCTACGGAATGAATGTGGGATTTTAATTTGATGCAACATGACTTGCTCATAGCCCAGAGAGACTATCACATCACCCCAGCAAAATATAAACCTTTCTATAATCCCCAAGCTGTGCCCATTGTTCTACCAAAACCTGAAAGATGATGAATAATAGGATGCAAATTGAGGATTTGGTGGATCTATTTTTAGCCTATTCAGTTTAATTGCGGCTGTTGGCTTGCTGACTAATTTGTTGCATTTGCTGTTGTAATGTATTAGCGCTACTGAAAGGAGTTGGTGAGCAGTACATTCAGGAGAAGACAAAAAAAGATTTCATATTTTGATGAGAGGCTGCATTATTGTGGGGGGTTGCCAACCCCCCTCCCATCCATGAAATCGTAAAAAAAAAAAAAATGCAGTGTGGTGGCTCCCATCCTATGGAACTCCCTGCCCCTGGAGATCAGGCAGGCACCAACACTGGGTGGTTTTCAGCACCTCCTGAAAACAGCTCTTTTCCAAGAAGTTTTCCTTGGTCAACCAGCCTCAGTTTGATTGGCACTCTTATTTTTTAAAAAATAATCTTTACCATGTTTCTTCTTTTTATCTTTTGCTCATTTTATCTCCTGTTGTTCACTGCTCCGGCATCTGTTTAGATGTGGAGTGGTACACAAACGTTGTAAATAAATAAATACATAAAAACTTTTTTTTTCCTCCAGCCCACCAAAGATGGTGTTTTTTTTCTCACTCTATTTCATTGCCCCAGTCAGCTCCCACAAACTTTGTAGTGGAGAGCCAGCCAAACAGATGAACCTCGAATCTCGGCGAGGCCGAATGCCAGTGCATTCGGCCCCCCGAAATTGGTGGCGGAACGGTCTGCCACCCCCCCGCCCCCCTCCCGGGACGGGACTTACCTTGGGCAGATCTTCCTGGCGGCGGCGGCTATGGTGGTGGTTTGGCGGCGGCAGCTGCGGTGGCCAGTCTTCCGACCGGCTGCCGCCGCCGCCATTTCCAGTTTAAAAAAAACAAAAACAAAAAAAGTGATAGGCTACGTAAAGATTTACGTAGCCTATCACGGCTAGATTTTTAAAAAACACTGTGATAGGCTACGTAAATCTTTACATAGCCTATCATGGCTGATTTAAAAGAAAAAAAACCCAACGCGCTTACGCAAATGGCGGCGCCCATGGGCACCGCCATTTGCGTTCCTTATTTTGGCACGTCTTAGTCTACGTAAACATTTACGTAGACTAAGGCAGTGAAATTAAGGGGAACGCAAATAGCGTAGCATCTACGCTATTTGCGTTCCCCTTATTTTCGCCGTCTTAGTCTACGTAAATGTTTATGTAGACTAAGACGTGCCAAAATAAGGAACGCAAATGCCATTTGCGTACGTGCGTTTTTTTTTCCTTTTAAATCAGCCGTGATAGGCTACGTAAACTAGGGATGGCAGAGAATTTCTCCACGAATCTCAGGGAGGCCGAATGCCAATGCATTCGGCCCCCGAAATTGGCGGTGAAATTCTCTGCCCCCTCACCACCCCGGATGGGACTTACCTCCTGCGAATGTCCCTCTCGGCGGCAGGTCCCGGCGGCGCTGCAGCAGTGTTTCAGCGGGGGCGGCGGCCGGTCTTCTGACCGGCTGCCGCCGCCGCTATTACAAAGTAAATGTAAAAACACACACACATACACACGTGATAGGCTACGTAATGATTTACATAGCCTATCACGGCTAGATTTCCAAAGTCAGCCGTGATAGGCTATGTAAATCGTTACGTAGCCTATCACGGGTGACTTTGAAAAAAAACAAAGCACGTACGCAAATGGCGGCACCCATGGGTGCCGCCATTTGCGTTCCTTATTTGGGCCCGGGTAGTCTACGTAAAGATTTACGTGGCCTACGGTGAAAATAAGGGCAACGCTATTTGCGTACGTGCTTTTTTTTTTCCCCCCCGAAGTCACCCGTGATAGGCTACGTAACGATTTACGTAGCCTATCATGGCTGACTTTGGAAATCTAGCCGTGATAGGCTACGTAAATCGTTACGTAGCCTATCACGTGTGTGTTATTTTTTCTTTTACATTTACTTTTTTATTTCACGGCCGGGGAGACGGGGCGCTTCTCCCCGGCCTGAATTTCGGTGGCGAGGGATGGGGCGCCTCCCCCCCGGCCTGAATTTTGGCTGGGTGAGGCGTGGCGCCTCCCCCCCCGGCCTGAACTTCGGGGGGAGAACCGAAGCGCCTCCCCCCCCCACTGCGAAGCAAGCTGTGGGACCGGGTAAGGGACTTTTGTCCATCCTTAACGTAAACATTTACGTAGCCTATCACGGCTGACTGCAGGGACGCAAACGGCGGCAGCTATGGCCACCGCCATTTGCGTCCCTGCTAGCCAGCTGGTGGCTCCGCAGAATCCCTGCGGAGCGGAGCCGGCCGGCCAGAATTTCGGGGGGAGGGATGGAGCGCCTCCTCCCCCAGCCAGAATTTTTGGGGGAGGGATGGAGCGCCTCCCCCCCACCATCAGCATAATCCGCGAAAGGGAAGTGATTTTCGTACATCCCTACGGATGGGATGCTGTCAATGGAGCCTACAAATGGGGTCCTGCAAAAAAATGTTGCCGCGTGGTGCACTCCTGTTCAGGGGGCCAGCCAGCCAGGCCCCCTTGCAAGACATTCCATGCACCTCCCCATTTTCCATTTCCCTCCTAACAGTCAGGCCATCCTGCTCCATCCTTACTGGTCTGGTTTTGTTACCCCCCCCCCCAAGATTTTGGTGGTGGTGGTGGTGGTGGTACTTCTGCCAGTGGCATAGCGAAGTCAGGGTTCACGAGGATGTAGTGCCAGCACTTTAAAAAAAATTATTAGCAGGAAAGCTCCCTGTTCCCTCTGAAATTAAAAGACGCTTGCTCCTTGGGAGGAAAGCTATGGCAAACCTAGAGAGCATAGTAAGAAGCAGAGACATGATCACCTTGTTGACAAAGGTCCATATAATCAAAGCTTAGCTATGGTTTTCCCAGTACTAACATAAGGCTGTGAGAGCTGGACTATAAGGAAGGCTGAGCGCCGAAGAATTGATGCTTTCAAACTGTGGTGCTGGAGAAGACTCTTACGAGTCCCCTGGACTGCAAGGAGGTCAAATCAGTCCATCCTAAAGGAAATCAACCCTGAGTGCTCATTGGAAGGACAGATCCTGAAGCTGAAGCTCAAATATTTTGGCCACCTAATGCGAAGAGAAAGCTCACTGGAAAAGACCCTGATGCTGGGCAAGATTGAAGGCAAAAGGAGAAGGGGACGGCAGAGGATGAGATGGCTAGATAGCATTACCGATGCAATGAACATGAACTTGAGCCCACTCTGGGAGAGAGCGGAGGACAGGAAGGCCTGGCGTGCTCTGGTCCATGGGGTCACGAAGAGCTGGACATGACTGAACGACTGAACAACAACTGGTGCAATGTGTAAAGCCTTTTGGGGTGGCTTGGTCTTGAACGGGCAATGAAGATCCAGTAGCTTTACAGAAGACCCGCTCCTATTCGAACTGGTTTGCTGATATGGATCTGTCTGAATTTCTGGACTCTCCTGTGGGGGTAGGTGGAGGTGGCTGTGGGGACTGTCGTGGTAAGCGCCGGCACACTTCAGAATTTACCATGGCACCACTGACTAATGCCAATTTTGGGGTTTCCTCGTGCCTCCTGATACCTCCCTCTTTTGTGTGGACGGTGCCATTTTGGCTGCCTCAGACTCCGTATTCCGAGAATGGTGATACAGGATTTCCATCTGTGGGCCTTGTCCAGGCCAGAATTATTTGTGGAGCTGGCAGAGGCAGCGGATGGATGCTTGGATAGGCCGATTCCTCTTCCTCCAAGACCTAAGTCCAGTAAAAGCTCAGTTGTTTGAGGAGGAGGGAGCTCCCTTTGCACCTGCCTGCTGCCTCTGCAGTGCCTGCCTTTCCCATAGGGAGGGTGGCCAAATGCAACAGTGGACAGGGCTCCTGCACCTTTAAATAACGTGCAGGAGAGGGAGTTTCAGCATCTGGAGTTTGCCATGCAAGCTACACCTGCCGCAATCCCCTCTACTGTACAAGTATTAAAGGTTTCCTTTCCCCTTTGGCATCTGGCCATCCTCTCAGGGCCACCTTAAAGAGTAGACATGGCCGGCCACCTGCTAAGGGCCCATGCCCCAGTGACGGCCCAGGGACAAGAATCCCAGGATTTCCTCCTCACCTGCTTGTTCTCCTGCCTCTCATTTTGGCCCAGACAATGGCAGCGATGAGAAGGAGGAAGAGTAGATGCCACTACTGACTTGCGCGCTGCCTACCACAGTTTAGCCTTGAGAAGGGAAGACTGGGGGGAGATAGGATGGCGCTCTTCAAGGACTTGAAAGGCTGTCTCAGGGAGGAAGGCCAGGGTCTCTTCTTGATCATCCCAGAGTGCAGGACATGGAAGAATGGGCTCAAGTGACAGGAAGCCAGACTCCGGCTGGACATCAGGAAAAACGTCCTGATTGTTAGAGCAATACGACAATGGAACAAATCACCTGGGGAGGCGGTGGGCTCTCCCACACTGGAGGCCTTCAAGACGAGGCTGGACAGCCATGTGTCAGGGATGCTCTGACTTGGATTCTTGCATTGAGCAGGGGGTTGGACTCAATGGTCTTGAATTCCTGGACTGAGAGGTACCCTATTCCTTAAATCTTAGTGTTAGCTTAATATTTATTATTATATTTATAGCCCACCCTTTTCCCTCTTGCCAGGAACCCAAGCCAGCTTACATGGTCCTCTTCCTCTGCATTTTATCCTCATAACAACCCTGTGAGGTAGGTTAGGTTGAGAGCCAGTTACTGGCCTAAAGTCACCTGTTGAACAGACAAACTGGAGAGGGTTCAGAGGAGGGCAATGAAGATGATCAGGGGACTGGAAACAAAGCCCTATGAGGAGAGACTGAAAGAACTGGGCCTGTTTAGCCTTGAGAAGAGAAGACTGAGGGGAGAGATGATAGCGCTCTTCAAGTACTCAAAAGGTTGTCCCAGAGAGGAAGGCCAGGATCTCTTCTCGATCATCCCAGAGTGCAGGACACGGAATAATGGGCTCAAGTGACAGGAAGCCAGATTCTGGCTGAACATCAGGAAAAACCTCGCGACTGTTAGAGCAACATGACAATGGAACCAATCACCTGGGGAGGCGGTGGGCTCTCCCACACTGGAGGCATTCAAGACGAGGCTGAACAGCCATCTGTCAGGGATACTCTGACTTGGATTCCTGCACTGAGCAGGGGGTTGGACTCGATGGTCTTGTAGGCCCCTTCCAACCCTACTATTCCATGATTCTACCAAGGAAGCAAGTGGTAGCAAGGAGGACGAGCAATAGCAGCTGGTGGCAATGGCTGTGAGTAGGTAGGCTTCCTGGGTGAGGGGCCCATTGGGGTTGCCTTCCCAAGGGCCCTCAAAAACCCAGAGCCGGCACTATATCCATCCCACTGTCCAAGCTCCCCATCCAGCTCTGGCCTGAGTCCAGCGATTCTTTATGTATGTATTTATGTATTGCATTTATATCCCACCTTTTTCCTCTGGCAAGGAACCCAAGACAGTGTACATGATCCTCCTCCTCTCCATTTTGTCCTCACAACAACAACCCTGTGAGGTAGGTTGGGCTGAGAGTCCGTGACTGGCCCAAAGTCACTCAGTGAGCTTCATGGCCAAGTGGAGACTAGAACCCAGATCTCCCGGCTCCCAGTCCAACGCTGTCACCACTACACCACACTGGCTCTTCTTCTGGATATCGGGGTAACACTGCTCTGTGTAGCATGCTGAGATCAATTTGCTTCCACTGAAATGTAGTGGGATGGTTTCAAGTCCTACCTGAAAAGATGTGGCATGGAATCCCACTTCATTATGAGAACTGCAACCTGGCCAGCTCTTGTGCTTTTAGCGAGTGCTTGATCTGTAGACATTAGCTGATGACAGTGCTTGTGTTAAAAGCGCAAGAGCTGCTTTTTCTGGTCAGTTGGCAGCCAGAATTAGTGCATCCAGCAGACTACTTTGATTAAGGGATGGGCAGAGGGATCTAAACCCATATAAAAACACAGAGAGCAAGGCAATAAAATTAGTAGCCAGCCAGCCATTAGAAGCCTTGGAGAATAAAACGGTCTACACCTGTTGTCTAAACGATTAAGAAAAGGTGGTGATGTCATGTCCCCTCTGAGGGACAACGCTGCAGAGGCTGGCCTGGAATCCATGGAGCAAAGATTCACAAAGGAGTAGCCCGTGTCTGGGGACTTTGAGGCAAATCCGGAGGACCCTGTCCCTGCGAGGGAGATGCTGTCAAAATGTAGTTATCCCCCTCGGACTCAGAGGCAAATGCCAAGGGACCACCCAGCCCCAGGGAGCGCAGAGGTCTAAAGGGCAAGGCTCAGCCAGCTGCAGAAGCACCTGTTGGAGGAATAGGAACTCCTTGTGAGTAAAGGTATACTTGTGAGCAAGGCCCTGCTCATAGGCCGCCTTTCCTCAGGCAGCCCTAATGGCTGTAATGGGACTCCGAAGGCTCAGACCAAAAAGCCTTAAGTTCCAGACACTAGGTACTGGAACAGCATCTGGGTACTAGCTCCTGGCCTCGTCTTTTCCTGCTATCCCAGCTCTTCTTTGGATCTCCCCGTGTTTGAATTTGGATTGCTTACTGACCTTGCTTTCATGCTTGACCCTGCCTAGATCTCCGGAACTCTGTCCAAGCACTCCTGCAAGCAGGACCGCTGTTAGCCAAACCTGCCTGGGAGGATCCCATAATTGGGAAGCCACCACTTAAAAGACCCTTTTCCTAGTCACCACTCGCATAACTTCTGGAGGTGGGGGCACCTGGAGGAGAACTTCTGATCTCATTGGGTCTAATCGGAGCGTTCCCCATCTGAAGGCTAGTAGCAGTGTAGGGAAAGGTGTGATTTTCATTGGGATCATGGCTGTGGAAGGAAGGGTTAAACTTCCCCTTACCACACACTGTAACCGAGATGAAAATGCTGATGGAGCACATCTCCTGGGATAAACTAGTGCTGTGCTGAATCCTGCCTCCTATTTTCAGAAACGTTGTCTCTCCCTGCGAAAGAGGCATTGTTTTTTGTGCCTGTTTCTCAGGGAGGGGGGGAATTTCAGGTAACTTTCTCCTTGGGTAGGGGGACAGGGTTTCCACATGCCTTTTTAAAGGGTAAGTGATACTTGAGGGGTATTCTTTCTATTTTTTTTTAACACCCCCTGCACTTTCAAGAGCCCAGGACTCTTCTCTAGCTGGGAACTCTTTATTAATGCCTATTGGAGAGGGAGAGGTCACATAGTCTCCTGGAAGTTCAGAAAGAACTTCTGGTCTGGAGAAGAGTCCTGGGCTCCTGCAAGTGCAGGGTGTTTTTTTTTTTTTAATAAACAATATAAAGAAGACCCCTCAAGAATTGCCTTAAAAAGGTATGTGGAAACCCTGTCCCACTCCTCAAGGATAAAATTCTCCAAATTCTCACCTCTCCCAGCCTCTTTTGTCAGAGTTTTCATCCCCCCCCCCCCCGAAATGCCCCAAATGGAAGTGTTGAAATTTTCGGCACAGCAGTAGTATAAACCTACTCATACATTACAATTATCATCTGAGGCTCTCCCCCAAGTGTCTCCTCCAAGGGAGTATGGGTGGGTGGCAATAAGTGCCAGGGCCTTCTCTGTGGAGATCCCCAGATTGTGAAACTCTCTCCCCGGTGAGGTCTGCCTGGTGCCAACATTGTCATCTTTCTGGAACAAAGTTCCAAACAGACTTTCCTTTACTCCCAGGGGTTTGACAGCACATGATAATGCTTTTTAATGGGTTCTAGGATTTTTTCTTGTTGATTGTTTAATATTTGTGTGTGTGTTAATGTTTTTTATATTATGTTATCTTATTGTATTATCCAGGGTTTTAATCTTAGTAAACCATCCAGAAAGCTTTGGCTGTTGGGCAATATAGAAATGTAATGAATGAGCCCCCCCCCCCCGCACTATTACACTTCTTAAAAACTCTGCTTCCAAGCTGACGTGTTTAGTGTCGCATATAATTTGGCCATCAGTCATCAAGATTATGAGCTTTTCAAAGCATCAGTTTTGCTCATTGATTCAACAGTTTGCAATTGTTTCTCTTGTTCTAAAAGCAAACCCTGTTCTCAGAGTAGATACCTTAGCAAAAACTCTCTCATTATTCCGTGTCTCTCCCCCCAACCCTCCGCACTCCCTCATTCCTGGGCGGCGAATGGAACATAAAATAGCGCAGCGTTAAATCATCTCCTTGGTAGGTAAGGCTCTGGGTCCCATCTTAATTAATCTTTAATGCCATTAATTGGTTGTCTGCCTCATGACAAGAAAAATGGTAAACACTCTTCACAAATCAATTTAATTCTCTTTCCAGCCAGCTTGTTATTTTTAAGAGGACATAAACAATTCTGAGATTTTTCTGTTGGACAATGAGCCAGTCAAATGTTCTCCAACCCTTTTTGGAACTGGGTACAAATGTGTCACCTGGCTGAGTTTCTCTGTCTGTCTGTCTGTCTGTCTGTCTGTCTGTCTGTTTCCTTCTTTTTTATTTGTTGGAAGGTGCAAGAGGTATAAAGCAAAATATGGTAAAAGACAATGTGGATATCACTTTGTTAGATTCTTGTAGTATGGCCTAGAAGAGTACGCCCCAGTCTGATGTCCTCCACATGGGTTGGGCTACAACACATTGGCCATGCTGACTGAGGATGATGGGAGTTGTAGCCCAACACAATTACCTTTAGAGGTAATTGTAGTGCAGGGCTAGGCACTCTTTTTCCCCCTCTGTCAAGGGCTACATGGGATTCCTCTGTGGGTAATGTGTGTGGTGTGCAGGCCAGAGCCAAAAGTTGGTGGGTCACCCCTTTTTCTCTTTCTGCCACCTCCTTATCTCATTCTCCCTCTTCCTTTACACACTGCAGCCTTCCAGGGAAGGGACAGATTCCTTAGGGGTGGCGCGTGTGCCTGCCTTGGCCCGGGAACCCGCCAAATCATCCCTCACCACTGAACCCAGCTTGGCAAACTCCCACCATCCACGCCGTGCATGGCTCACCGCAGCTGCCTGGCATCTATCCGAGTGTCTATTTTTGTGCAAGATGGGGCTCTGTATTTTCATAGATCTACTCCGTGCAAAGTAGATCTACACAACAGTGGGTGTAAAGGTTCACTTCAACCATAGATATGAACCTTTACGGTCACTAGAGCACCCTGGATGGCCCAGTGGCCCACCCCACACTACTCACTGGATCAGTTAAGTAGCAGGGGTCCCGCAAGCAGTGTGTGGGAAGGGCAGGGGAGGTTTCATCCATCCCTAGGATTTCTCTCTCCAGAGGTCTGAACTGATCACATGCAGAGGGCTCTTGAAATTGTGGCTGCTTGTGGCTAGGGATGTCAGATAAATCCTTTGCGGGGGGTGGGGAGTAGAGGGTGGAGTTTGATGTGTTTTCCTAGGCTTGCCCCCTGGACTTTGTTTTGGTTTCTGCTGTAGCGCCCAACTTGATTTGCAGCGAGTTGGCCCCATTCATGGATTTTCTGGGAATTTTACAAATTTTGGGGGGTGGGAAGTTGAGTGAACTGTGCAAATGTGGCGGTAGTTTGCGCAAATATGGTAATTTGCGCAAATGTGGCGGTACTTTGCACAAATGTTGTGGTACTTTGCGCAAATTGCAGAACCTTTTAAAAATGTGCGAAGAAGTCTGCAGAGCTTGGGGACTAGCCCGCAGCTTGGCTCGCAGATGCAAAGTGAGTTGAACATGCCACAGAACTCCACTGAGTAAAAAAAAGAACCAGATTTCGCAGTGATGGACACCCCTATTTGCAGCCTGGGTTGGCGGTTGCCCACTCCAGCTGTAGCAAGCAAAATCATGTGTCCATTTCTAGCATAGTTATTCAAGGTGAGCTTGGAGTCCGACAAAATATGAATTTGCAATACACCAATTAAAATGAAGGATCTTTGTAACTGTTTGCTTTTATATTGGAGGCTTTACCTTTTGACACCCTTGAACTTTTGAACCCACTTATGTATTGATGTACACAACCAGTTGAGCCTACGCATCCTTCAAGATCTTCCTCAGAGCCTCTGCTCCAAGCTCCTCCACCATCAGGAGTATACCCAGAATGGGGTATTTTCACCAGTGGGACAGTGGAACTGAGAGCCAATTGTGGTGCAGTGGTTAGAGTGTTGTACTGGGACTCAGGAGATCTGGGTTCTAGTCCCCACTAGGCCATGAAGTTCACTGGGTGACTTTAGGCCAGTCACTAGCTCTCAGCCTAACCTACCTCACAGGGTGGTTGTGAGGATAAAAATGGAGAGGAGGAGGAGGAGAATGTAAGCTGCCTTGGGTCCTTGCGAGATGAAAAAAGGCAGGATATATAACTGAAATAATAACTAACTAACTAACTGACTAACTAACTAACTAACTAACTAACCACAGTAGACAGGCGTTAAATGTGTCTTGCATTAAATAAAGCCGCCTCCCCCCCCCACCGGCCCATGGGTGTTATCGGTGTACTTTGAGATAAAATATGTTTAGAAATGCTTATTTTGTGTGAATATATGTTCAAAAATACCTAGCTGTGCAAGTTTTTGCTCAGTCTCACAGCACACATTCTTAAAGGATGAGATCTCTTCATAATATTCAAGAACAGAATTTAGTATTCTAGTCATTACATCTTGTTGAATGATTCCCTGTATACTTATTTCCTAGCAAAGGGTATCACTTTGTTATTCAGTATGTCTGAAGGTCAATGTTTTTTTTTTCTATGAATGTTTAACTCTGAAATGTTTAATAAAAATCTAGTTATAACACAAATTAAATATGAATGTTTATGCAGATTTTTTAAAAAACAAATGAATGCCAATTAATGTGGACATGGGATGAAATGGATTTATGAGTGGACACATGAGAAATTGACATGGACTGAACATAGACTCACCTGTCCAACCCATGGTGGTTTATTAACCACACACAAACCACTCTTACTAACCACCTGTTGCAAGATGGTTAGCTGCACTAACCATGGCTTAGCATGACATCTGAACAGGCCCCTTGGTTATCAGAGCACTTTGATAGAGCTCCATGGCAAGAGCGGCTGAAAATGCCCATTAGAGGTGCGGGTCTGCCGTTGGCGGCCATTTTCTTCCTTCTGATTCCATTACAACAATAAGTAAAAATAAATAAATAAATACATTTAAAATTAGAGGGAGAATGTGCATTTTAGTGATATGCGGTGATTTTTTGCAAATGCGCAAATGCAAATGTTAGCAATATGATGATTTTTGCGCAATTTTCCGATGTATTCAGTTTTGACCTATTTTTGTAACGGAATCAGAAGGAGGAAGAAAATGGCTGCCAACAGCCATCAGCAGCCCTGCTCCTGTAATGGCCTTGTAAGCCACTGAGGCTGCTGGGATGCCTGGGGGAGTGGTGGGAGGACTGCAGAAGGGAGGGTGGTTAGGCTCACCACGCTGTGGCCCATGGTTAGCTGCACATGTGGCAGGGGCTCTCACAGCGGTTAGCACTAACCACCCTGCCCTATGTACCTCTGAGCCGCATCACTATCTGTGTTCCATCTTCCTATCTATCAGTCATCTATCTATCTATCTATCTATCTATCTATCTATCTATCTATCTTCTAATTGAGGAAAACAGCTCATGCATCTGATGAAAAGGGCTCTAGACCACTAAATCTGCTGGTCTGTAAGATGCCACAAGACTCTTTGTACCTAGAGCACCTGTTTTGTATGCAAAAGGTAGGGATGTACGAAAGTCACTTACCTTTTCGACGGGGTGATTTGCGGTGGGGAGGGAGGCGCTCCGTACCTCCTCCCGAAATCCTAACCCAGCCAGCTCCGCTCTGCTCCGTGGCAACTCTGTGGAGCCGCTGGCCAGGTGCATTCGCAGGCGCTGTGTGGAGCCTGCAGATGCAAATGGCGGCAGCTACGGCGGCTGCCATTTGCGTTCCTGTTTTTTGGCCGTGATAGGCTACGTAAATATTCACGTAGCCTATCACGGCAAAAAAAAACCCAGGGGCGCAAATGGTGTAGCGGCCACCATTTGCATTCCTGGGTTTTTTTTTGCTGTGATAGGCTACGTAAATATTTGCGTAGCCTATCATGGCCTCCGCAGGGCCACAAATGGCATCCCTGCATTAGCCATGATAGGCTACGTAAGTATTTACGTAGCCTATCATGGCAAAAATAGGGAAGCAAATGGCGGCCGCAGATGCGGCCGCCATTCGCAAAGCAGCGTGAATGGCACCAGGTAAGTGTCCTATTTTGCGCGCCTTTCACGGGGTTGGGGGGCGGGGGGCTTCGTTCCGCCACGGATTTCCGGGGGCCAAATGCACTGGCATTCGGCCTCACCAAGATCTGTGGCAGAATTCTCTGACATCCCTAGCAAAAGGTCCCAGGTTCAAATCCCTGGCATCTCCAGTTAGGGATGGAAAATATCTCAGTCTGAAATCCTGGAGAGCTGCTATCAGTCACTGTAGACAATACTGAGCTAGAAGGACTGATAGCCCATTTCTGTAGCAGTCAGTTTCTTATGCACAGGTGTAGAGGCAGAGCAAAATGTGTGGCACAATGGTTGCCTGTGTCAGAATTTTCCTGTTTCCCTGTGGTTTTAGATCTTTTGGTTTTGGAAGCAACTTGCCTTATGCGCAGTTATACAAAAGGGCACCGCTCCCCCTGGTCGGGATAATGAAGTTTTGTTTTAATTAGCTAATAAAAAAAGCAAAACATTTCCAAGGAGTTCTTATATCACCCTCATTAGTTCATTCTTGTGGGCTCTTAAGTGGTGCTTTATATTGCTTATTTGCATACTCTTTCCCAGAGTTCTGAGCAGTATGTCACCATAATTTTTTTAAAAAATAGATTAGTGTACACTAGAGGCTCATTTCATGGGGACTCTCTCTCCCTCGCTGTTGCAAATAGTATCTTCATATCATATGGATCTACTCTGTTACAATACCATAGAACTTCAGGTACAATTAAAGGTGTATGTTGGGAGGGTTTATGACATGCTCTCTCTCTCTCTCTCTCTCTCTCTCTCTCTCGGTGTTTCTAATTAGGCTGGGGATCATTTTGCAAGCGCAGTGAGCGTGAGACGATAATTAATATAAAATATGTTACTTCAAAGGAATGCCTGAGGCGAGCAAAGGCTCCTTTGAGGCTCTGTAATGGTTAAACCATATGTAAGAAGAGGAGTGGCGTAGGGCTCTTAGGAAACTGACAGCTAATTAATAATCTTGGGGAAGCGTTAAAGGGCAAAAGTATCATTTGTAGCCATCTAGTAGACAGGAACCTGAGATGGAAGTTGATTGAGGGCCTTGTTGTCAGGACCCAAGTTTGAATAACAGACGTTGGTGGCCATTGGCAAAAGCAGCAGAGCAAACTGAGCATCCTCAACCTGGGATAGGATTCCTGACTCAGGAAGAGCTCTCGCAATTTTCCCACTAGTGGTGGGAGAAGCTACATGGACTTTGTTAGGAAAGAAAAGGTAGGGTCTAGCCTACGTTTTATTAACAGCATTGTAGGTTTATTTTAGTGCTGTGCCAAAATCTGTCCTGCGGTTATCCTGAACATTTTCTTCCCCCAGAAAAGAGGCTTCTGTTTTTCTGCTTCGTTCTTGGGGTGCTTTAGAGTTTCTTTTGAATTTCTTTTGGTGGTGCTTTTGAGCTTCCATCATTGTTTTGAGGTGGCCAAGGGTGCTGTATTTTTTCTACCTATTTTATGTCCCTCCATTGCCCTGCAGCCTCCCTGGCTTCCTGACCTGAAAGAGCTTCAGGGGAGGAGTTACCCCATGTGGTCTTCCTCTAGGGTTTCATTAAAGTGCAGGAAGCCAGGGAGGCTGCAGACCACTCAAGAGATTATTCTACAGTGAAAGACAGGCCACCTTGAAACTAAGGTAAGTGCAAGAACCCGGCAGCCCAGCCATGAGAATTGTACTGAAATTTTCTTCTCCTTTTAATCCTCCACCCCCATCCTTAAAAAAAAGCAATTTCATTTCTGTCAGATTGAATGGGGCTGGTTAAAAAAAAATGCAGAAGAAAAATTTAGCACAGCAGTAGTTTATTAGTACATAATCAATCATATGCTATACAGAGCTGCTGTCAGAGATCCCAGATCTTGAGCCAGGAACTTCTTTTTCTGAACATAAGAACACAGGAGCCCTGCTGGATCAGACCATCTAGTGCCTACAAGAATACTTATTAATTCTCATGCAAACTTAAAAACGTTCTCAATATTCAGGACAAATTGAATTTAAGACTGAAGAAATTCTTAAAATTTGAGATGAACTGAATTTAAGATTGGAAAAATGAGAATCTGAGAAAAGCCAAAATTGACAGATTTGCCCACCTGTACTACAAGCTCATCCAAGTATAGTAACTTTGCCACCAAAGCTACCATTACAATAAATCTACCCAGTAGGCTAGTGGCACAACAGAGGGTAATAATCAAACTGTGATGGCCGTTTGTACTTAATTGACCTTTTCAGTCAAGAGAGATCTTCAGTCAGGAGCAAGGCTTACTTGGACTTTCAAAAGGCTTTTTGACAGAATCCCCTACCAAACATGTCAGTCATGGGATAAGAGGATAGGTCCTCTTACAGATAGAGCTGGAAAAAGTGCAGAAAAATGTGCAAAAACATGCAGAAAAGGGCAACTAAAATGATCAAGGGGCTGAAGCATCTCCCCCATGAGAGAAGGTTACAGCAGCTGGGATTGTTTAGCTTGGAAAATAGGAGGGTAAGGGGAGACATGATAGAGGTCTACAAAATTATGTATGGTGTGGAGAATGTGGATGGGGAGACATTTTTCTTCCTCTCTCAAAATACTAGAACCCAGTGGGGGTCCTCCCATGAAGCTGATTGGTGGGAGATTCAGGACAGATAAAAGGAAGGACTTATTCACACAGCGCTGAGTTAAATTATGGAATTTGCTACCACAGGATGGAGTGATGGCCAACAATTTGTATGGCTTTAAAAGGGGGTTAAACAAATTCCTGAAGAAAAAGGCTATCCGTGGCTACTAGTCCCGATGGCCATGTGCTACCTCCAGTACCAGAAGCAGTGAGCCTATGTACACCAGTTGCTGGGGTCATGGGTGGGAGGGTGCTGTTGAGCTTGTGTCCTGCTTGTGGGTTCTTGGTTGACAACTGGTTGGCCACTGTGTGAACAGAATGCTGGACTAGATGGATCCAGTGTAGTGTAGACTGTAGTGCCAGCATAGTGTAGTGGTGAGAGTGACGGACTGGGAACCAGGAGATCCGGGTTCTAGTCCCCACTTGGCCATGGAAGCTCACTGGGTGACTTTGGGCCAGTCACAGACTCTCAGCCCAACCTACCTCTCAGGGTTGTTGCTGTGATGATAAAATGGAGAGGAGGATAATGTAAGCCGCCTTGGGTTCCTTGCAAGAGGAAAAAAGGCGGGATATAAATGCAATAAATAAATAAATAAATCCTTGGTCTGATCTAGCAGGATTGGTAACTGTTAAAGAACAGAAAGCAGAGAGTAGGAATAAAAGGTCAGTTCCTGCAATGGAGGGATGTAAACAGTGGAGTCCCCCAAGGCTCTGTGTTTGGACTGGTGCTTTTTAACTTGTTCATAAATGATTCAGAATTGAGCTGGCCAAGTTTGCTGATGTCACTAAATTATTTAGGGTGGTTAAAACAAAAAGAGACAGCGTACAGCTCCAAAAGGATCTCTCTGAACTGGTGGAATGGGCATCAAAATCGCAAATGTGGTTAAATGTCAGCAAGTGCAAAGTGACACACATTGGGGCAAAGAATCACAACTTCACATGCGCAATGATGGGCTCTGAGCTGGCTGTGACTGACTAGGAAAGGGGTCTTCGAGTTGCAGCCAGTAGCTCAATGAAAATGCCGACGCAGTGGGTAGTTGTGGTCAACAGGGTGTATTCCATGGTGGTAATCATAAGAAAAGGAATCAAAGATAAAATCTGCCAGTATCGTATTGCCTGTATACAAACTTACGATGAGGACACGCTTGGAATACTACATATACTTCTGGCCGCCACACTTCAAAAAAAGAAGAAGAAGATATTGTAGAACTGTAAAAGGTGCAGAAAAGGGCCACTGAAATGATCAAGGGGCTGGAGAAGTTCCTTTATGAGGAAAAGTTACAATGGGGCAATCTACATTGCAACTTTAAACTGGTTTCAATCCTGTTTTTAGTGATTACGGCTACCAAATACAGGAATTCTGGGAATTGTAGCTCTAGGAAGAGGGGCCGCTTGGGCAGGGGACAGGGGTCTCTAGCACAGAATTCTCAGTACCCTCATGAAACTGCAGGATCACTTTAGATAAACCAGTTTGAAACCAGTTTAAAGTTGTAATGTAGATTGGCAATGTCTCCGACTTAGAAAAAAAGTGACTAACAGGATGGGGATACACACACACACACACACAAGAAGCGTAGAAAATTATGTCTGGTGGGGAAAAAAGGGACAGAGAGAGGTTTTACTCTCTCTCCCATAATGGTGGAACCCTAGCTTAGCCTATGAAACAGAATGGTGAGAGATTCAGAACTGATAAAAGGGAGTTTTCATTCTTTCACAGGGAGAGAATGGAAACTATTCCATCACCTCTCCAGAGCGACCAGCTGTTTTTGGCTCTCCCCAACGGTCATCTAGCTGGCAGCCATTCCATGAAGCTACCTGAACTGTTTCCATTCCCACCAGCTGTGATAAACTGTAACTTTAAAAATGACTGCCTGAGCTTGCTTTTTTCCTCTTCCCTCCCCATCACATTTTTTTTCTTACACATCATGTAAGCAGGGACTGTCTTATTACTGATGTTTGTAAGCTGCTGTGGGAGCCTTTTTGGCTAAAGAGCAAGGCAACGATGCTTTACATAAAGAAGAGTGCAATCCTATGGGTTGTAACCTGGTTAGAGGCTTCCGAGTATCCACTGCCCTGCCGGGCTGCTGCCAACAAGGCAGGAAGAGCAACAGAGGTAATTTTAGCTTTTCCATCCATCCATCTTTTCGTAAATTTTCATTTCCTCTAGACAGGCCTCTAAAGTAGTCACGCTGGCAGAGGCAGGGCTAGGCCTTTAGAGGCCGTAGGATTTCTTAGATCCTTGCCTCTGCCCTCCCCTGCCCTCCCCTCCCTGCCCACCACAACGGCCCCTTTCAGACCTCTCCGAGGTCTTCCGAGCGTGCTTTTGCGACCTAGGAATGCATGCGCCCTGGTTCATCCTGTGGCGGTTGCAAGGGGGCAGGGGGCGGGATCAAATTCTAGAGTCTGCCTTCTGAGGCCATAGCAGTGTCTATGGCCTTGGAGCAGGGACTCCAAATAACCCCATGGTCCCTGGGATGCTCTCCTGGCACCATAGGATTGCTGTCTAAATAGATAAATAACACCATTTGTTATTCTTGCAGCAACTCTGTGAGGTAGGTTAGGCAGAGATAGGGATGTCCGAGGAACCCGGTTGAGGTGGGGAGCACAACAAGCTTTCACCAGCTCGGCCCCCCTGGCGTCCGTTCCCACTTCCACCCGCTGGCATGGCTCAGTCTGCAGTGAGTCGGGCCAGCTGGTGGATTTTCTGTCCCCCCCCCCATTTGCGGAAATAGACATTTGTGCAAATTGCAGTTGAAAGTTGCACAAATTACGCAGACTGCACTTGCAATTTGCACAGATGTCTATTTCTGCAAAACATGACCACCACCACCCAAAAACCAAACCAAACCCAAACCAAAAAACAATGTAAAAAGTCCCAGAATGTGGGGAAAACATGTAGCTCGGCTCACAAATTCAAGCCAAGTTGGGTGCGCACCGTGGAAGTCTGTCAAGCCCCAAGAGGGCCAGATGTCCCAGTAATGGCCATCCGTAGCAGAGAGTTACTGCCTGGTCTGAGATCACCCAGTGAGTGTTATGGCTCAGCATAGACTCATGCTTGGATTTCCCTGGTCCATGCGCAATGTTCTTATTCATTATACCACACTGTCTTATTTTCCTTCAGGAGCAATCCACCTGCAATGCAAACATTCCTTGCATATCAAAGGGTGAGCACGTTTGTTCACTATCAGAATGTTGATGATGACAATGATTCATTAAACATCTTCCCCATCCTGGCTCGATGCTTTCCTTGCCCAAAGCACATTTGAACACGGGGTAAAGCCCCCCCGCCCCGATAATGGCAACTGAGATTGCAATGCCTGTAAGGTCTTTGGATTTTCTCCTGTTTGTAGCCTGAGCTGTCACCTACCCACTACCCAGGGAGCATTTGATCCTGGAGAGAAACAATGGCCCCTTTCAAATTACCGAGGTTTTAGAGTTGTCATGCACCATGGCACGGCTGGGTAGGATTAATCTAGCGGAGTCATTTTCCACATCTAGTTTGTCATCTTTGCCTCCCAGGGTGACAGTCATAATACACTGAGCAGCTCAGATCTCAGAACTGCACCTCATTCATGGCAACTGAGCATACCTTGATCATGCAAAGAAATCTGTCCTCTGGCTTCCAGAATATAGTTCCTGTTAATCCAGCTTCTCACGCCATATGCAGTTACGATAAACTAGGGGGGGAAAGCATTGAGACAGGTGTCGTGTGTTTGTAAAGGAGATGTTTGTCTTGCAAGGACTTCAGGGGGTGCAATACTATTTGTCCGTAAGATTTATAAGCCACCTTTAGGGAAAACTCTTCCAAGGCAGAGTACAAGATTTTAAACCACACAACATTATGCCTCTATGTACTCTGTACAAACGAACACACTGCCTTCCCAGAGAATCATCTCTGTCACTTAAGGTCAGACTACTCAGTATCGAGTCGGTAGGGATGTTAGAGAATTTTTCTATGGACTCCAGTGAGGCCGCATTCTTTAGAATCTGGCCCCCCCGGAGTCTGTGGCGGAACGGAGCAATCCCCCCCGCCACCCCGCGAAACCTCCCCGGGATGGACCCTATCTTTTTTTGGCTGTCCGCTGCCCTCGTCTACGGCTGTGAATGGCTGCCCTGGTCTGCGGCCGCCATTGCCCTCGCTACTTTAGCCGTGATAGGCTACGTAAGTATTTACGTAGCCTATCACGGCAAAGAGCAGGGACTTAAATAGCTACGCCATTTGCATCCCTGCTGTTTTTGTGATAGGCTACGTAAATATATACGTAGCCTATCACAGCTAACGCAGGGATGCAAATGGCAGCTGCTACGCCATTTGCGTCCCTGGGTTGCCGTGATAGGTTACGTATATATTTGCGTAGCCTATCACGAAAAGAGCAGGGACACAAATGGCGTAGCAGACGCTATTTAAGTCCCTGCTCTTTGCCGTGATAGGCTACGTAAATATATATGTAACCTATCACGGCAAGCCAGGGACGCAAATGGCGGCCGCTATGGCAGCCGCCATTTGCGGCCACAGCCCGGCAGAAGACGGAGGTCTGGCTGCAGCCGAGGAGGATTCCGGGGGGAGGGATGGATCGCCTCCCCCCCACCGCGGACGCCCCGGGATGGAGCCAGGTAAGGGATTTGTGCATCCCTACGAGTTGGGATGGCAAGGAAGGTTTGGTCTTATTGCAACAGTGTTGTTTTTCTCCACACAGGTTTTTCTTATGTGACTGGATAGCAACTAAGGCTGTGCAAGGATCTGCCTTGGAGGCCTCTTCGGGGCTTCCAAGGTGGGCCTGCTTCACTTCAGCTACTTTGGGCGGGTCCCCAACCTGCTCTGGCCTGATGTCAGGGTTGTTTCTGAGCGCAGGTAGTAGGATAGCAGTTCAGGTTCTGAAGGAGAACTGCCAGACATGGGGGAGGTATTTTCCCAGGCTAGTCCAGACATGACTGGGCCAGCTTCTCAGGTTACAAACGCCCAGCTGGCTGAGGACGAGGGTTCCTCTTCACACACCCCTGTAAGAGACAGTGAACAGAAGGGGGAGTTGGAGAATCTGATCTAATAGATGCCAGGCACAGGCGTAGAGCAAAGAGAGAGAAGGCAGAGGCAGAACTTACACACGCAAGGCCAATCTTGTGACGGTCTACCCGATTGGCCTTGTGTGAGAAGCTGCACTCAGAAGCCTCACGAGAAAGAGGGTCCTCCCTCCCTTAAGTTAGGCTAGTGAGACCGCCTTCCTCCTCAAACGGTGGGCACCTTTCTTAACGACCTTTTGAATTCCCCCGAAGGCATTCCTTTGTAGACTGAGAGTCACTGAGAATTTGCATCTGTATGACCCTGTGAAGTAATGGATTAGAAGCTGTAGACTGAAGCCTCTCGTCTGTGTTTGTCTCATTGAAATAAAATGGGAGCTAAAGGAATCCTGACAGCTCTGGAGCCAAAGTGGGATTTGGATGGCCAAATCCTGCTTCTCCCCCTGCCCCTGCCCCTGCCCCACTGTACCACACGAGCCCCCAGCTCCTCACCTGGGCCCTTGGGATGTGCGCCGGCAGCCCTCTTCCTGTTCCAGGGAGTTGCCGCTACCAATGCTGCTGCCACGACCACCAGCTCCTCCAGGAGCTGCAAGTGGCACAGGATGGAGGGAGTTGCCATTTTAAAAATGGTGACTCCCTGGAACAGGAAGACAGCTGCTGGCACATGTCCCGAGGACCCAAGTAAGAAGCTGGGGACTGGGCGGCGGCAGTGTGGCTGGGCTTCCAGATAGCTCCAAAGTGCCGCCGAAGTGCTTCGGAGCAGTTTGACCTGCTTTGTGCTGCTTCATGCCACCTCCGCCTTGCCTCAGAAGAGGAAGCGGCCTGAAGCGTCCCGCTTTGACTCGGAACTCGGGCTTTGCACCGAGGCAGTGCACAGCCCCAGTAGCAACCACTCACCTATGGGAGAAACTGAAGCAGTGCACTCAAAGACACCACATTTGGTACTACAGTCTGCTTTAAACTTTCTCTCTGTGCCCAGTGATGCCAGCCACGGAGAATTACATCTGCTCCCGCCGTCATAACCTCACCTCTTCCTCTGCACAGTTTCTTGGTCACTCTATAGTAGGGGTGGATGAATCTGTCAGTTTCACTTTCTCCCACATTCAGTTCTTTTAAACTCTCAACTTCTTTCCATCCCATGAAGAAGTTTGTGAACTTATAAAAAACAGCCTGAGATGAAATTCTCACTTATCTGCATTGGCCAAATCCAACAGGTACAGCTATTCCTGGTGCAGAGAGGGCCGTGTTGCACCTGCCTTCCCTGTACCTGCTAAAGATGAGGAGCCTGTCAGAAAAGAAGAGGTGGCAACCTGAATTCAGCACTCACATCATTGAATGCACAGGGATATGAAGACATGGGTCTCGATGGATAAATCTCTCAGTTTTGGATCCTTCCACAGTTGAATTGTTTTAGATCTCAAGTTCTTTCCATCTCAAATATGAAGAAATCTGTGAATTTGGCTAAATTCTTATAAGAAATGAATGGAAACAAAACTCACCTATCCTTACTATATAGAGCATGGGAGCGCAACTTATAGTCCTCCAGATGTTGCTGGCTGACTCCTCCTATCATCCCGGACCACTGGCTATGTTGGTTAGCCAACATCACCTGGAGGGCCATAGGTTGCCAGACCCTGAAGCATCTGATGAATTGTTGCAGGAATGTGATGGCATGAATGGATCTGCTTTTTGGGTCCCTAAAATGAAACTGGGGTGAATGGATCAGATCACCAAAGCTGAGCTAGGGATGAACAAAGAACTCAATATCTGCTCCATGTCATGTATTCAATCATACGTCAGTCCTTTCCCAGTTCTGCATCAGCCTGCTAATCAAAAATAAACACGAACATTTTTATATATTTTTTCAACTATCCTTAACTTGAACTTCTGTGCAACTTTCTCTGAGAAATGCCTTACTGTACTCAGCTTCCCTAATATATATTCATTTTTGAGCTGAGAGCTGCATCACAAAGTGTGCCATCTGTAGTGTTCTGGTCCGCATATAGGGCAGTAGGAGAAATCCGCAACAGAACCAAATGAGTTTGGATTTTTATGAATCCAACCCACGGATTCTGCAGTGGACTGGCTTTTCCCCTGTCAGGCAGATTCTATGGACTTGCAGACCATTTTTCTAACCTTCAGGAATATTGCCGTATAAAAACACGTACCACCCTGCCCCCCCGGCCAAAAATGTGCATTTCCCCCATGGGCTATTAAGCATGAAAATGTGCAGTTTGGAGGGATCTGTTCATTCTGGGGGGATTTTTTTTGCATTTTTGCATGTGTAAATTTGTGTACATTTGGAAATACACCTCCCCCCCCATTCTGTTGATGGGTGGATGATGGAACCAAAGGTGTCTGACAAGCTGCAAAACACAGACGGAATGGGTTGGACACAATCTGTTGATCCTTATCCACATATGAGTCCAGGAAGTGCAAATTAGGTCTGTTCAGTTAAAAATACAGACCAAACGAAATTCTTCTCCATCCCTTGGCGGAACACAGGTAGGGTCAACAGTTGTGCATTGCCAAAAATGAGGAAATGCACCACCAAAAATAGGACACCAATTTGTATACAATTTGCACAGGCTAATGTATATGTGTATAGATGCACATTTAGAAATCCTCACTGTAAATTTAATAGAAATACAATCCATCTCACCATAGCAGGGAATATTGTGATTGGGTGTCACGTCTCCCTGCCCGCTCCATCTCCTGTCCAGTCCTAAGTATTGGTGGCCAGCTTCAAGCCCCCCTGCTCTACCAGCTTCTTATGGTTCTTTAACTTTAACAGCCTTTGAAACAGAGAACATAAAATAGGCACATTACAGCCTAAAGAGAGGCTCAGTCCAAATGGTCATGCCAAGAGATGTAAAGTTTCTGGAAATGTTGAAGCCATGGGAAAACAACATCTTTTTTCTGGTTTTTTTCTGGAACAAAAGTGAAATTTTAGGAAAAATGGAAAAATAAGCAGTACTTTTTTTTAAAGCAATCCTTAAAGATCTAAAGTCTGATGACAGCCTTCCCCAGCCTGGTGTTCTCCAGTTAGTTTGGACTCCAGCTCCTATCAGCCTCAGGCAGGCTGGCAATGGACACTGTAGTCCAAATTTTGTAGGGCACCAGGCTGGGGAAGGCTGCTGGAGAGAGGAGTCCTATGCTCACTAGACAGGGCTCTGAGCTCCGAGCCAGGAAACTACGCTCTCTGCGCCCCCCTGGTAGCTGGCACAGAGAGAACCGTGCCACCTACCAATCCACATTCGCAAAACAGAGGGCAGAGATGGGGAAAAGGGGGCATTCCTGGGGGCAGGGAGAGGAGGAGACCAGGGCAGCTGCCTTACACTGTTTCCTATGGCTGCCCCAGCCTCCTTCCCTCCCCCTCTGAGGCCCCACTGATGGATGGAGAAATTGCCTGTCTAGCAGAAATGCAGGGCGGCTGGACCATGGAGCTGCTGCTCTCCTCCCGCCCTGCACTGGATACTGGGGAGCCTCTGAGTTCGGAGGCTGCAAACTAACTGGATAGGGCTGCACCCGTAGGAACATAAAGCACCCTGTATGTCCCTAAAGTTATATTATGTATAAATTAGTTTGCTCATAAAATTATTCTATTTGAAAACTTTGAAAAGTGAACCTTGTTAGTAAATTTCTAATTGCTGTCTGAATAAACTATATATTAAAATTTTAATATACCCAACGTGATTAATTGTATGAGCAAACCAAGTTAGACATAACACATTTTAGGTTCCTAGTTTATGTCTGACCAGAGGAAACATCAGCAAGTAGTCCCTGAAACATCTGAATCATCCTAGAAGCCAGAGGGGGCAGGGAAAACTGGATTCTATTGAACAAAAGCCAAACTGTCAAGAATTACATTTTCTTCCATATTATGATATGGTGACTTTCTTCACATGTTAGGAAACTGAGCATGACTTAGAGCTTCCCAAAATGTTTATCAGGCAAAGATACACTGGATCAATAATTTTAATAAGAAATGGAAGAAATAACTATGCTGAGAATCTTACAGAGAGGATTAAATTCCCCCCCCATGGCGCCATTATTTCCAGACATTTTACATCTCTAGTCTTTCTATAAAAGTCTTCTTATTACATAGTTTTTAGAAATAATTTCAGGGGGAGTAAAGGCTTGGTAACAACATATAAACATCTTGTCTTCAATTCTAAAATAGCATATTTCATAATCCAAAGCTGTTCATTTAAAACAGCAACTGTTTTTCCCCCCTGTTTTTTCCCTGGCCTTCACATCTCTAGTCACTCCCCAGTGCTGGGAATGCAAGTTCAGTTAATTTATGCAAAATTTGACATGTGAGAATGCAGCTGTGCGATTTGCAGATCTGGTTTATAGCTCCGGAGCTGACCAGTAGAGCTGGAAGCTCCTGCACTGGGACCTTTATGCACAGCGGCAGTAAATATCTGGAGAACAGATGCCAGGGACAAAGGAACATGAAAGGTCTGTTGTCTTCCTGCCTTGCTTATGAGTACCCTGAGGCATCTGGCTGCGCACTGATGGGCCTTTGTTCTGGTCCTGCCTTTTTTATGTGGGTCTTTTGTCATGTGATACAGCACTTGCTAGACTGTACAATTTCAGATGGCAGTAGGAGCAACACATGTTGGAATGCTCCCTGTGTTAATAAAATGACAACACTCCCTGCTTGTGGAAGGCTAGTATGTCAGGGGGATTAGTTCTATCCTAGACTTTCCCCTTGTCTGCACGGTTATACATAAACACAGAAGTGAAGTGTTTTCCTGGAAGGGCTGATGTTTTCTGTAAAAATATAGCTGCATTCAAATGGAATGATAAGTCAGGATTCCAGAGGACTCTGGCCTGTTATGAAGGAGCTGGGTGTTGTTTCACACAGGCTATTAGTTCCTTCTTTGCTCCTTCCCACTAGTAGTTGTTTCTGCTTTTGTCCTCCTGTACTCCTCCCCACTAGCTGGTCTGAAACAAGGCAGAATTTGTAAACCAAGAACAAATGCTGGTTTGCAATTCTGGCTTGTAAAGGGAGCAGCAAGCCAGGATTCCTGGTTCAGACAACATGCTAAGCTTTCAGTTTCTGGTTAGTTTATCAGTTGTGTAAGCTGGGAGGAGGAAAGTAGAAATGTGTGGGCAGCATGCACCAGTGCACAATTTGTTCCTAGTAAGCCAGCATTCTCCAGAAAGCTTGTTCTGTGCGAACATGGGTGATGTTCATCCCTTTTGCACAAAATCTTCAGTAGCAAAAAAATAAAATAAAAAAAACATGCAGGGAGGCAGACTTCCTAAACCCAGTTCCCTCCAGCTGTGTTAAAGTACAACACCCATCTCCCCTGCCCACATCATTGGAGTTGTAGCCCTCCGAACAGCACTGGATTGAGTTGGACTCTGAGAATGGATATCCTCATGAAATTAACAACCCCTGATGACACTTCCTTTCTGCCAAAACACCAAACAAAAAGAAATGAAACAATGCATACACAACACACAAATAATAATTTTAAAAACCAAACAATCCAAACCACAGAACAAACAAAGGAATGCACTACTGGGCAAGCTAATTAGGAAGTAGTATTTTAGGAAAGTTTGGATAAGTTTCCCCAACAAGGAGTCTGGCTAATCTCACTACATGCACATCAGCAGTTATACAAGTGTGAAATTAATTCAGGAGGGTTTTTTTTTTTTTTTGCTCATTCCAGCAGGCTGCCTGTTTTTATCTCAACACAACACTCCCAATCATAAAATCCATTAACTTCCACGATCAAGGGTTTACTGTATCATGTGCAGAATCACCAACAGCCCATTGATATCACCTTCAAATATCTTGTTAAGGGCAACCATAGAAACCAGCTTTGGTCGGCAGCACTGCTGTTGTTTTTTTTTTATATAGGATAAGGAAGAGCTGATAGGAAACCTCATGTTGGCAAGCATTCACCCCTTGATCAGACAATTTGCTAAGGTGTAATGGGCTTGATTATGGCAGCAAAGCTCTGAAAGTTAGCAGGATGTGAGATTAATTTGGCTTGAACCTTGGGATGTATCCTTCCCAGTTAGGGTTGAGGCAAACTGTCTGTTCCTGGTCTGTGTCTCCTTCACCTATATTCACTCATAAGCCTGATCCTTCATATTTCAGCATTAAATGCAATTAAAAATGAATAAATTTCAACAAAAAATCACATTTAAATATGTATCTAAATAATTCCAAAATCCATATTGGTGTAATACCTTTATTCAGCCAACTCAAAGGGAAAAAAATGAATGTTTCCAAACCCTCTGCCTCCTTTCATCATAAGGCACTGACCATGATGCAGACTTCATGATTCAACATCAAGTCAGCCTACCCCCCCCCCTGCTTTTTCTAACATTTTGGCTGAGAAGAGATTTGGAGATCTTGAAAGCTTACACATTTTTTTGTGTCCTTGAAGTCACCCTAATAAAAGTGTTACACTGATACGGATTTTGGAATCTTTCTTACGGCAGAAGACAGCTACCTTGCTTTTTATCTCTAAGTACTTTAAAAACATTTCTCTCTCAAAATGCAGATTTCAAAATACCCGTTGATACGTTTTTGAGCTGAGAACTACATCAGTAAGTTCAGGAAATATGAAAGTCGGATTAAAAGCTAAGTTCTGATCTCTACATTAATCTGGGAAATGTGGATCAAGTCAGTTCATATTGGTATTCACAGAGATCAAATTCCTGAAGCAGACCTGTTCCAGACGGGCAAGGTTTCTTTTGGTTTTTTTTTAATCCAAGAAGAGGATGCAATCCATAGCACATTCCATGAACTTCAGTTTTGCTCTTCATTTCTGTCACGAGTTTACATTTTGTGTCTTAGGATCAAAATACTAGAACCCAGTGGGGTCATCCCATGAAACTGATTGGTGGGAGATTCAGGACAGATGAAGGGACGGACTTCTTCACACAGCGCATCGTTAAACTATGGAACTCGATACCACAGGAAGTAGTGATGGCCACCAATTTGGATGGCTTTAAAAGGGGGTTGGACAGATTCCTGGAGGAAAAGGCTATCAATGGCTACTATCCCCTATGGCTATGTGCTCCTTCCTCCAGTACCGGAGGCAGTGAGCTTATGTACACCAGTTGCTGGGGAACATGGGTAGGAGGGTGCTGTTGTGCTCATGCCCTGCTTGTGGGTTCCCCGTCGACAGCTGGTTGGCCACTGTGTGAACAGAATGCTGGACTAGATGGACCCTGGGTCTCATCCAGCAGGGTCATCTTATGTTCTTATGATGCATTTCTTACACAAATGAGGATTGGTTTCAGCCATGGTGTTAACACAGAGGTGCAGAACCTCAGGCCTGGGGTCCCGATCTGCCCCTCCTGTGGTCCCAATCCAGCCCTCCAATCCAGGCCACCACCACCCTTTCCCCTGACCACTGATCCTTTTCTGCAGTTTTTCCCCATTCAGAAAGGTTGAAATGCCTCTCCTAAGGCTTAGTGACTTCGCAGCAAAAGTTTTAAGCTACTAGATGCTGGTAATTTTGCATTTTGTCCTCTCCTCTTTTGCCATTTGCCCCTGCCCACGACTGGAATGTGGCCCCCGAGAGGGTTTCCAAAATGGAATTTGGCCCTTGCGCTGAACGAAGTTTAACGTAGGAATATAGAAGCATTGGAAGCTGCCTTCGACTGAGCCAGACCATTGGTCCATCTAGCCCAGTATTGTCGACACTGACTGGCAGCAGCTCTTGAGGGTTTCGGGCAGGAATCTTCCCTCACCTTATCTGGAGAACCTGGAGAAGCTGGGGATTGAACCTGGGACCTTCTGCTTGCGAGGCAGGGGCTCCATCACACTGTATTAAGGCCCCTCTCTTCAACACCTCTGTGTTAACACAGGCTAGTCAGGGAGCGCACTTTGAGGGCGTCTAGTTTCAGGATACCTAGCAGACTGCCTTCTCTTATACATACCAAGGCAACTTTTCAGATCAGCAGAGGAGGCCTTGCTGGTTATTCCAAAGTGAATGGAATGTCGCCGTGAAATACCCGGGCAGAGGGCCTTCTCGGTAGCGGCACCAACCATCTGGAAAACCCTCCCTTGTGTAGGGATGGCAGAGAATTCCGCCACGGATTCCAGTGAGGCTGGATTCTGTAGAATCTAGCCCCATGGAATCCGTGGCAGAACGGCCTCCTGCCCCCCGCCCCCCCGCGGAATCCCCCAGGATGACACTTACTGGCGGCAACGGCGGTGGGTGCGGCGGGGTGGCAGCGGGTGTGGCGGCGGTGGGTGCAGCGGCGGGTGCGGTGGCGGCAGCGGCTGGTCTCCTGGCCGGGCGCAGCGTACGCAAATGGCGGTGGCTACAGCGGCCACCATTTGCGTTCCCTATTTTTCGCTGTTCTAGCCTAAATATTTACGTAGGCTAGAACGGCGAAAAATAGCGAACGCAAATGGCGGCCGCTGTAGCCACCGCCATTTGTGTACACGGTTTTTTTACTTTGCCGTGATAGGCTACGTAAATATTTATGTAGCTTATCACAGTTAAGTACAGGGATGCAAACGGCGGCTATGGCCGCCGCCATTTGCGCCCCTGCTGCCCAGCAGCCGGATATCCGGCTGTGGGTGGAGCCAGCCAGCAGCTCTGCAGAATCCCCGCGGAGCGGAGCGGCCGGCCAGGACTCCAGGGGGAGGGACGGAGCGCCTCCTCCCCCCATTGAGGATTCCGGGGGGAGGGACAGAGCGCCTCCCCCCGCACTGTGAAGCAGATCCACGAAACGGTAAGTGACTTTCGTACATCCCTCCCCTTGTGCCGTTCGGGAGGCAGAAAATGTGACATCTTTCAAATGCCTCCTGAAAACACACTTTTTCACCTAGACTTTCCCTGGGCTGAAGTAAATTAATTACACTACTCCATTTTACTGCTCCTTGATTTTTACTGTAGTTGGAAGTGTTTTTAATGCTGTGTTTTAATGCTGTGTTTTAATGTTGTGTTTTTAATATTGTATTTTAATATTGTGAACCTCGGAAAGATTTTTGTTATATTCAGTGGCATATAAATGCCACAAATAAATAAATGATAAAAATAGTTTCAGTGAGCCCTATTCAACTGCACCAATTTTTAAAAATCAAAATTTGGCTGTAAAGACACCACTGGACTAGGGTCAGGGAAAACTGAGTTCAGATGCTTCGGTCATGAAGTTCATTGGGTGACATTCAGCAAGTCACTATCTCTCAGCCTAACCTACCTCACAGGGTTGCTGTGAGGATAAAATGGGAGTGGGACGACCATGTGTGGCACCCTGAGCTTCATGGGGGAAGGGTGGGGCAAAATTGAATCAATATAATAGACACTGTATGTGTCAGGACACATTTCTTCACAAAATGGCACAGGTTCCAAATACACACATTGTGATGTAAATCAAAGGTACGATTTGGAGTTATTTGTGACCCTGTACTGACTAAACTCCCACAAATGGCTTCACGTTTCTTGGGCATATATGCAAAAAGCCATGCTTTCAAATGGTTCAAGCCTTCTCCAACCTAGCGTCCTCCGGGTGGGTTAGACTACATCCCCTGGGCCATGCAGATTGGGGATCATGGGAGTTGAAGTCCAACACATCTGGAGGGCACCACACCGGGGAAAGCTGGGTTAGAGAATAGGTATATCGGTAGCTAGCCTGAACCATCATGGAGACAAGCTTCTTGCGGAACGGGGCTCAGTTTCCAAAAGGGGATGCTGCGGTTGAAGAACTGGCAAGGTATGAGGCTGATTTGAGTGTGCTAGATGGGCTTATGGCATGATTCCTTGGACCTTAGCCTGTGCTAATGAATAAAATAAAATAGGTCACCTAAATAATGAATGACAAATAAATGAAACGTAGGAGTAGAGCAAGAAATGGTCTCTTTCCAAATTTGGGGTCTTGCTGAGTGGATCTGACCTGAGAGCTTTGCTACTGGATAAATAAGGAAAATAAGGACTATCTGGAAGTTGGACATGATGGTGTCCAGTGAGGACGATGGCAGCAGCCAAGGGTCAAGGGAAAGGGAACACCAAAGACCATACCGTCTTTGGTGTGGGCAGCAAAGAAGGCCCTGCTTCGCTCCCTCCATTGCATTCTCAAGTAGCTGTCTGGTGTACAGCTTCTTTTGGGTGGTTTGGGGGTTGTTAACACTCTCTCCTTTTTCAGCCTGTTTGGTTCACCTGAACCAAGTTCACCTGGAATAAAGCTTATAGTATACTAGCTCCCTCTCTGTGGGATTTCCTGCCATTTGATGTCAGGCAGGTGCCAACTTTACTTTGTTTTTGGCATCTGTGAAAGACATTTTTATTTAAACAAGCTTTTCCTGAATGACCAGCTATGGTATTATTGGTATAACTTGATTTTAAATATTGCTGTTCTTTTGTATTTCCTCCCTCCCTCCCTCCCTCCCTCCCTCCCTCCCTTTCTTACTGTTCACTGCTCGAGGATCTTTTTTTAGATATAGAATGGTTTATAAATTCTGATAAATAAATAAATAAATGACACTAGAAGGACTCAGAGAGGAAGAAGCTGGCCAAGGCGGAGTTAAGTCTGCATGGAGTGGTGGTAGTGCAATAAATCCATCTTCCTGTTTCCACGTGACAAACACCCCTGTCTCTGGGGTGGAGGAGACCTTCAAGCTGCCTCAAAAGACTTCTAGTCTGCAGGGAACTGGGCAAGGTTCTGAAAGAGGTGAGGGTTCTCACCACACAAGCAAACCTCTTCAGGAAAACCACTTTGCATCACAGCCACAGCACTCTTTCAGTTGTTCGTGTTACTACTAATAATAAAAAAGACAAGCAGCTCCAGTTCTCATGCATAATTCAGCCCACGGAGAGCAAGCCATTAGACGCTGACCCAACACAAGCCTCGTCCTATCAATCTCCATTTCTGAAAGAAATCTGGGCCAGGGTAAAATTTGTTGGGCAGGCCAGCACGAGGCAGTTTTGATTTGCAAGCTAAAGTGGCCCTCAAGTCAGGAAAATCAATCCCAACACGAGAGCAATACGAGCGTTTTATTAAGTCAGTGCTGTTGAGGCTCCATTATTGAATAAGTGTATCTGTGATGACCTCTGCAAAGAGTTAAAACCAGGAGTGGGCATGCAAGAGAGGGAAGACAGAAAGCACAGTATAATTTATGGCTCCCTGGTTGGTAGAGGGTTTGTGTGTGTGTGTGTGTGTGCGTGTGTGTATGTGGGGGGGGGGAATCAGAAGCTATTTCAGGATACTTTCAGGTTTTCTTTAGTGCCAAGATGTCCTGAGCCTAGGCTCCTCCAATTTTCCCACCAGCTCCCTAACTGTGAGAAGGCAAATGCTTCAGCCTTCTGCAACTGGGGCTGAAGCTGGAGAAGCTCCCTCTAAATAGTCCCACAGCACAGCACAGTGTGGATGAGGGAGAAATTAATCCCATTCACATTTTAATGCGAACGTACCTAATTTCGTACTTTCGAACCAATACGCCAAGTGAACCTTGGCTCTCCTCTGAAATTCGCAGTTCTCTGGATTTTGCAGTGGAGTTCTCCAGTCCCAAACATGCATACAAAAATGCATATGTTCGGGGAAAGCACAAACAGGAATGTGTATATATGTGTGTGAAAGTACCATTCAGACATGCATTACATCAGGTCAGTTGCTGGCAAAAATATTATCTTAGGCAAAATTGCGTACAAAAACTTTAGGAGAAAGCACACAAGAATGCATAGGAATTTCCAGGTCAACTTTAATTATTGTTATTATTTTATCAAAGTTCGGGATGAACCAAACTTAAATTTGGAAAAGTTCTCAAAGCTTGGGATGAATTTAAGTTGGAAACATGAGAAATGGAAAGAAAGTGGAATGTACAGATAGGTCCATCCCTAACTTGGTGCATTCACTTGCAGCTTGGCCACTGCTCTTCTTCACAATGTGAGGGAGGCTCGCTCTATCTATCTATCTATCTACCTACCTACCTACCTACCTACCTCTATACTGCCCAATAGCTGAAGCTGTCTGGGTGGTTCACAAAAATTAAAACCAAAGGGTACACAGTAAAACAATATAAAATATAAAAGCATTAAAACCACAATATAACAATACAACCAGAATAAAACCTAGCAGCAATGCAGAGATGTAAAATACAGATTTAAAACACCAAAGCTAAAAGACTAGAAAGCTAAAATGCCTGGGAGAATAAAAAGGTCTCCACCTGGCCCCAGAAGGAATACAATGTAGGTGCCAGGTGAACCTGACTAGGGAGCTCATTCCACAGCTGGGGTGCCACGGCAGAAAAGGCCCTCTAGATTCTATAGAGAGCTGGGGAAGCCAGGCCAGGCCCCATCATAACTGGCACGCTCCTTTTCTGTGTGCACAGTGGCGAACTGAAGCACAGCCAGAGCAGGCCTGAGGCCTCACACTGCGAGGAGGGCTCTGCCCAGCAGCCATTTCCAGCTGCCCAAGAGGAAGGCTGAAAGTGGGTGGGACGTCATGGCATTATGAGTTATATGAAGCTGTCTTGTGCCGAGTCAGACCAATCTAGTTCAGTAGTGTCAACGAGATGCTCCCTGGCAGCGACGGCTCTCCAGGGAGCCCAGCTGCCAGCCCTGAAATCCCTGGAGAAGCTGATGCCAATGCAGGCGTGAAGGGCAGTGGGGGCTGGTGGCTCCGGTTTTGGTGGAGCTGTACATCCGTTCTGGGTTTCAGGCAGAGCTCTAAAGGAGCTATCTATGGTGCTGAACCTTATCCACCAAATAGGTTCAGTGCCTCGAATAGCTCCATTAGAGTTGTGGCTGCTTCTGGATTCACAGCCCCACTGAAATCAGAGCCACGGGCTTGCACTGGTGAAGGGAAAGGAAGGCTCTCTAAGCGAGGGAAGATGGCTCCCCTGCATTCCTTTTTGTTTCCTTTCTATTCCTCCATTTCCCCTCCTTATGATAGCTGAAGCCCTCCAGGTCACGAGGCAGGATAAATGCCCACACTGCCTGAATCATCCAAGGTACGCCTCTCAGAAACATGGGAAACATAGGGAGTTCCCTTATACTGAGTCAGACCATGGGTACAACCAGCTATGTGTTGTCAGCACTGACTAGCAGCGATGGCTCGCCAGGGTTTCAGGCAGGATTCTTTCATAGATCTACCTGGAGGTGCTGGGGATCGAATTTGGGACTACTGAGCTACAGCTCCTCCCTGGCTCCTCCCTTTACAGGACTGCTTGCGTCAGTTGTAAGGATGGCGGAGAATTCTGCCACAGATTTCAGTGAGGCCGAATGCACTGGCATTCACCCCCCTGAAATCCGTGGTGGAACGGCCTGCCCCCCCTGCTCCCCCGCGGATTCCCCCCGGGACGAGGCTTACCTGGGGTGGATATTCCGGACGGTGGCGGCTCCGGCGGTGGCGGCTGGTCTTTCGACCGGCTGCCACAGCCGCCATTTGCATCCTGGTCTTTGCTGTGATAGGTATTTATAGGCTACGTAAATAAGGCTATGTAATAAGTATTTACGTAGCCTATCACGGCAAGCCAATAATAATAATAAAAAGGTGTACGCAAATGGTGGCGGCTACGGCGGCTGCCATTTACGTTCCCTATTTTTCGCCACTTTAGCCTACGTAAATATTTACGTAAGCTATTACGGCGAATAAAAAAGGAACGCAAATAGCACCCACTACACTATTTGTGTTCCCCTCTTTTTTCGCTGCAATAGCCTATGTAAATATTTGCGTAGGCTAAAACGGCGAAAAATAGGGGATGCAAATGGCGGCGGCTGTAGCCGCCGCCATTTGCGTACGCCGTTTTTTTTGGGGGGGTTGCCGTGATAGGCTACGTAAATACTTAAGTAGCCTATCACGGCAGCCTGGCTGGACGCAAATGGCGGCCGCTATGGCAGCCGTCATTTGTGTCCACAGCAGCCCGTCCATGACCAGAAATCTGGCTACGGACAGCCCTGGCTGGCTGCTCTGCGGAGCTGGCCAGGCAGGATTCCGGGGGGGGGGGGGAGGACTGGATCACTTTCCCCCTGTTGAGGATTCTGGGGGGAGGGATGGAGCGCCTCCCCCCCCCACTGTGAAAAATTCCGTGAAAAGGTAAGTGAGTTTCGTACATCCCTAGTCAGTTGTCTGATGCATGACTCTTACAATGATCTGATCAGATCATCCAGATCATCCTTGAGGAGGCAGGTTATGATAGCTGGAAATTACCCCTGATCATGCACATGAGCCAGGTTGAGTGTCAACAGCTTTTACTCGAGCCTTTAAGATCCTTCTTTTATGGGTGGTGGTTTAAATCTCTGTGAGCACTAACTGGTTCTAGGACTTGGGCTAAAATAGATTTCATTTAAAGAAATGATTCTGCACATGCACAGGAACTCATTGTATTGTAGGTAGGGATGGGCGGATCACTTACCCCGTTCTGGGTGGGGGGGTCTGTGTGTGGGGGGAGACGATCCATTCCTCCCCCCTGGAATCCATCCAGGCCGGCTCCGCTCCGCCTTGATCCTGTGGAGACGGCCGCCAGCTCCACTTCACTGGCGTAATGTCGATATGGCCTGCAGCCATTGTCGTGCCGTATCGCTGTAAGTCAGCCTCCAGGTGCAAATGGCGTAGTGGGCACCATTTGTGGCTGTAAAGCTGGTAGATTAGTCTAAATGCAGCCAGACCTGTCAATAAGATCATCAAAGGCGGTCTTGCTGGTACCACAAGCTGTAGATTGACACTCTGCAGCAACCTGAAACTGGGCCTTCTCTGTGTGGCACCCTTCTTATATAATGTCCTCCTCCCTGGTCTTCAGGAGGTACCAATTGCAGCATGCTTTAGCTGCCAATTAAAGACCCATTTCTTTACCCAGGCCTTCCCTGAGAGAGTGTGCTGCCCAGGAATTATGGTATTGTATTGGTTTTAATTCATTTTAATGTTTTATGAATGTTTTATATCAAAGTTTTCGCAAAATCAGTTCTGTCATTTCATTCCATCATCTGCCCATCGATGGAACTGGATTTCTGTAGTTTCTACATTCGCGCAAATTTGCACATGCAAAAATGTGCAAGTTCCCACAACATGCACAAATCTCCCCAAAATGCGCATTTTCACACTTTAGCCTATGGGGGAAATGCGCATTTTCAGCCAGGGTTTTAAATTTTTTTGCATATTTTTCTATGACGAAATTTGTGCAGGATTCCCAAAGGTTAGAAAAATCGTCTGCAAGTCTGTGGAATCCACCCAACAGGTGAAAAGCCAGCCTGCTCTGGAATCCTCAGGTTGGATTCATAAAAAGCTGAACTTATTTGGTTCTGTTGAGGATTCCTCCATCATCCCTAGAGTATTTTGAGCAGGACTTAGCACAGCTGGCTGCAATCAAATGTTCTGCTGATCTGCGTATTGGGACATCTCAAAAGACATATTAAGGGGGGGAAAAACCTGCCCTCAATGACTGCTTGCAGGTGTCTTCCTTTTAGTCCACTCATCTTGCAGTTCAAAGTCTCTCATGTCTTTGCAGCTGCCCATATTCTGTTGTTTTTGTGTGCTGACAACTGTGGTTGTCAAGCTCTGATTGAATATGGGTGGAGGCCAGCAGAACAGATACAAAATCTGTTGGGTCCCAGGTGAAACCTGAAGGAATCTTGCTGAAAGGAATGGAGCCCTGCGGAAATCTAGAGACTAGAAGAACCTAAGCAGAATCTTGGCCATGGAAGGCTTAACCAGGGTGGAACTTTGGGCAGGTTATGGTCAGAACCTTTCCAAAATGTGAGCATATACTGGCTTTTCAGACCCCTGTACTGGTTTTCTGATAGAATACAGCTTTAATGGTTAGGAACCATATATGCTTTTGCAATTTAACACATTTCTGAGAGCAATCAGAGCGCCATGGCCTCAACAAGGAGCAAATGCTTTGTGGTGTACATGGAGAGCAATGGCATGGCATGGCACTCCAATGGAGCTGCTCTGCCCCCTACTCTCTGCACAGGGGCCAAGCTGGATTATGGCCAAAGTTGGCTACGGGCACAACCCTATGCAAGTTTATACAGAAAAGTGTCCTACAACCCCCAGTTGTGCGGCACTATTCTGGGAGTTGTAGGACACTTTTCTGTCTAAACATGCATAGGATGGTGCCTTTATTTATTTATTTATTTATTTGCTTTATATTGTTGTTGTTCAGTCGTTCAGTCGTGTCCGACTCTTCGTGACCCCATGGACCATAGCACGCCAGGCCTTCCTGTCCTGCGCTCTCTCCCGGAGCGTGCTCAAGTTCATATTCATTGCATCGGTGATGCTATCTAGCCATCTCATCCTCTGCCGTCCCCTTCTCCTTTTGCCTTCAGTCTTTCCCAGCATCAGGGTCTTTTCCAGTGACTTTTCTCTTCGCATTAGGTGGCCAAAATATTGGAGCTTCAGCTTCATTATCTGTCCTTCCAATGAGCACTCAGGGTTGATTTCCTTTAGGATGGACTGATTTGACCTCCTTGCAGTCCAGGGGACTCGTAGGAGTCTTCTCCAGCACCACAGTTCGAAAGCATCAATTCTTCGGCGCTCAGCCTTCCTTATAGTCCAGCTCTCACAGCCATACATTACTACTGGGAAAACCATAGCTTTGATTAGACGGACCTTTGTCGGCAAGGTGATGTCTCTGCTTCTTACTATGCTGTCTAGGTTGGCCATAGCTTTCCTCCCAAGGAGCAAGCGTCTTTTAATTTCGTGGCTACAGTCACCGTCTGCGGTGATCTTGGAGCCCAAGAAAGTAAAATCTGTCACTGCTTCCATTTCTTCCCCTTCTATATGCCAGGAAGTGATGGGGCCAGATGCCATGATCTTCGTTTTTTTAATGTTGAGTTTCAAACCAGCTTTTGCACTCTCCTCTTTCACCCTCAACAAGAGGCTCTTTAGATCCTCTTCGCTTTCTGCCATTAGGGTGGTATCGTCTGCATATCGGAGGTTGTTGATAATTCTCCCAGCAATCTTAATTCCGACCTCTGATTCATCCAACCCGGCATTTCTCATGATGTACTCTGCATATAAGTTAAATAAGCAGGGTGACAATATGCAGCCTTGTCGTACTCCTTTCCCAATTTTGAACCAGTCGGTTGTTCCATGTCTGGTTCTTACTGTTGCTTCTTGACCCTCGTACAGGTTTCTCAGGAGACAGGTAAGGTGGTCTGGTACTCCCATCACTTTAAGAATTTGCCACAGTTTGTTGTGATCCACACAATCAAAGGCTTTAGCGTAGTCAATGAAGCAGAAATAGACGTTTTTCTGGAATTCTCTTGCTTTCTCCATGATGCAGCGAATGTTGGCGATTTGATCTCTAGTTCCTCTGCCTCTTCGAAACCCAGCTTGTACTTCCGGTAGTTCTCGGTTCGCATACTGCTGAAGCCTAGCTTGTAGGATTTTGAGCATCACCTTGCTGGCATGTGAAATGAGCGCAATTGTGTGGTAGTTTGAACACTCTTTGGCGTTGCCCTTCTTTGGAATTGGAATGTAAACTGACCTTTTCCAGTCTTGTGGCCACTGTTGAGTGTTCCAGATTTGTTGGCATATTGAATGCAGCACTTTAACAGCATCATCTTTTAGGATTTTAAATAGCTCGGCTGGAATACTGTCATCTCCGCTAGCTTTATTGTTACTAATGCTTCCTAAGGCCCACTTGACTTCACTCTCTAGGATGTCCGGCTCAAGTTCAGTGACCGCACTATCATGGTTATCAGGGACATTCAGATCTTTCCTGTATAGTTCTTCTGTGTATTCTTGCCACCTCTTCTTAATCTCATCTGCTTCTGTTAGGTCCCTGCCTTCTTTGTCCTTTATCATGCCCATCTTTGCACAAAACGTTCCCTTGAGATCTCCGATTTTCTTGAAGAGATCTCTAGTCTTTCCCATTCTGTTGTTTTCTTCGATTTCTTTGCATTGTTCACTTAAGAAGGCCTTCTTGTCTCTCCTTGCTATTCTCTGGAACTCTGCGTTCAGTTGGGTATATCTTCCCCTTTCTCCCTTGCTTTTCGCTTCCCTTCTTTCGTGAGCTACTTGTAAAGCCTCATCAGACAGCCACTTTGCTTTCTTGCATTTCTTTTTCTTTGGAATGGATTTCGTTGCTGCCTCCTGAACAATATTATGGACCTCCGTCCATAGTTCCTCAGGCACTCTGTCTATCAGGTCTAATCCCTGAAATCTATTCCTCACCTCCACTGTATATTCATCAGGGATATGATTTAGGTCATACCTGAATGGTTTAGTGGTTTTCCCGACGTTCTTCAATTTAAGCCGAAATTTTGCAAGAAGCAGCTCATGATCTGAGCCACAGTCAGCTCCAGGTCTTGTTTTTACTGACTGTATGGAGCTTCTCCATCTTTGGCTGCAAAGGACATAATCAATCTGATTTCGATATTGACCATCTGGTGATGTCCATGTGTAGAGTCGCCTCTTGTGCTGTTGAAAAGAGTGTTTGCTATGATCAGCATGTTCTCTTGGCAAAACTCTATTAGCTTTTGTCCTGCTTCATTTTGTACACCAAGGCCATGCCTGCCTGTTATCCCGGTGATTTCTTGACTTCCTACTTTAGCATTCCAATCCCCTATGATGAAGAGGACATCTTTTTTTGGTGTTAGTTCTAGAAGGTGTTGTAGGTCTTCATAGAACCGATCAACCTCAGCTTCTTCGGCCTCAGTGGTTGGGGCATAGACTTGAATTACTGTGATGTTGAATGGTTTGCCTTGGATTCGTACTGAGATCATTCTATCATTTTTTAAGATTGTACCCCAGTACTGCTTTTCCCACCCTTTTGTTGACTATGAGTGCTACTCCATTTCTTCTAAGGGATTCTTGCCCACAATAGTAGATATGATGGTCACCTGAATTAAATTCGCCCATGCCTGTCCATTTTAGTTCGCTGATTCCCAAGATGTCGATGTTCAATCTTGCCATCTCATGTTTGACCACCTCCAGCTTACCTTGATTCATTGATCTGACATTCCAGGTTCCTAAACAATATTGTTCTTTACAGCATCGGATTTTCTTTTCACCACCAGACACATCCACAGCTGAGTGTCCTTTCGGGTTTGGCCCAGCCGCTTCACTCTTTCTGGCGCTACTTGGAAATACCCTCTGCTCTTCCCCAGTAGCATATTGGACACCTTCCGACCTGAGGGGCTCATCTTCCGGCGTCATATCTTTTAGCCTTGTGATACGTTCCATGGGGTTTTCTTGGCAAGAATACTGGAGTGGGTTGCCATTTCCTTCTCCAGTGGACCACATTTTGTCAGAACTCTCTGCCATGACCTGTCCGTCTTGGGTGGCCCTGCACGGCATAGCTTATGGCTTCACTGAGTTACGCAAGCCCCTTCGCCACAACAAGGCAGTGATCCATGAAGGGGTTGCTTTATATACTGCTTACCATATTTAAAAATATCTCTAAGCAGTTTACAAGAGAATTTAAATATCTTGTAATGTACATCAAAATACAACTAAAATATAAAATATTTGCTAAAACTTTTATATAAAACATTCATACAACATTAAAACTAATTAAAACCAATACAATACCATAATTCCTGGGCAGCACACTCTCTCAGGGAAGGCCTGGGTAAAGAAATGGGTCTTTAATTGGGACCTAAAGCATGCTACAGTTGGTACCTCCTGAAGACCAGGGAGGAGGACATTATATAAGGTGAGTGCCACACAGAGAAGGCCCAGTTTCAAGTTGCTGCAGGATGGCAATCTATAGCTTGTGGTACCAGTAAGGCCTCCTCTGGTGATCTTATTGACAGGTCTGGAGGAATTCCTGCTGTTATTTTCCTGCTGTTATCTCTGGGCAAGTGAGGCACAGGGACATCCCAGCTGTTATCTCTGATCATCAACTGGAGATAACTGAGGGGATGCAGGTGGTGGGGGACTTGGCTGGTGTCCCCTATGGGGGTGATGCATCTGGCATGAAGCTGAGGACTTGCTCATGCTGGCCCCTGTCCAACGGGGAGGACTAGGGATGCCAGAGAATTCTGCCACGGATCTCGGTGAGGCCAAATGCCAGTGCATTCAGCCCCCCGAAATCTGTGGCGAAATGGCCTGCCACCCCCCGCCCACCCGCAGATCCCCCCTGGGACGAGACTTACCTGGGGCGGATGTTCCGGGCGGCGGCAGCTTCGGCGGTGGCGGCTGCAGTGGCTGGTCTTCTGGCCAGCTGCCGCCGCTGCCATTTACAGTCTGGTCGTTGTTGTTGTTTTTGTTGTTTTACAGAGACGTGATAGGCTACGCAAGTTTTTACGAAGCCTAAAATGTCTGGGTAAAAAAAAAAGAAAAAGTGTACTTTAAAAAAAATATTTACGTAGACTAAGACGAAGAAAAATAAGGAACGCAAATGGCGGGGGCCGTAGCCGCCACCATTTGCATACGCCTTTTTTTCCCCCTTACCCAGAGCCCTCCGCGGCTGGAATCCTCGGCTTTCGAGGATTCCGGTGGGGAGGACCAGATCACCTCCCCCCCGTCAAGGATTCCGGGGGGAGGGACGGAGTGCCTCCCCCCCCAGCAGAACCTGGTGGAGCCAGGTAAGTGGGGTTTCATACACCCCTAGGGAGGAAGCATCCCCAGCTGAGGTGGTGATGGAACCCTTTGGCTGCCACTTGGACCAGGGCGGCTTCCCATACTGGGGAAGACACGGTGTGAGACAAGCGGCCTCAACTGAGGCAGCAGCTGGACAGCTCCAGATCCCACTGGATTTTCAGCTAGCGCTCAGGCTGAGGACTAGATGATGTCAGGGGATGATGTCATTGAGGGGATGATGTCATTCAGCCCCTCACACCAAATCTGTTCACTCCTGTCGTAAATGCAATGATGCAGCTAGAGAATTTTAAACCCTGGACTCAATTATCGGGGAGGGGGGCTTTAGACAACTGATTGTGTATTTTACAACGGATTTCGGTTGTGAAACACACAACTAACTTTTCTCTTCTGCCCTAGGGATGGCGGAGAATTTCTCCCCGAAACTTCGGGGGGGCGAGTGCCAACGTGTTCGGCCCCCCGAACAAGTTTTGGGGAGAAATCCTCCGCACCCCCCCGCACCCCGCACCCCCCCCGGGATGGGACTTACCTTCGCCCAATGTCCCTCCCGGCGGCGGGTCCGGCCGGCGGTTCGGCGGCTGTTAGTGCGGGGCGGGAGCGGCAGCCGGTCTTTCGACCGGCTGCCGCCGCCGCCATTGCAATCAAAGAAAAAAACAAACAAACGCCCCCGTGATAGGCTACGTGACGATTAATGTAGCCTATCACGGCTAGATTTGCAAAGTCAGCCGTGATAGACTACGTAAATCGTCACGTAGCCTGTCACGGGTGACTTAAAAAAAAAAAAAGCGCGTACGGATAATGGCGGCCCCCATAGGGAGCCGCCATTCCCGTTCCTTATTTGGTCGCTGTAGTCTACGTAAAGATTTACGTAGACTACAGTGACCAAATAAGGAACGCGAATGGCAGCTCCCTATGGGGGCCGCCATTAGCGTACGCGCTTTTTTTTTTTTTAAGTCACCCGTGATAGGCTACGTGACGATTAACGTAGCCTATCACGGCTGACTTTGCAGATCTAGCCGTGATAGGCTATGTTAATCGTCACGTAGCCTATCACGGGGGCGTTTTTTTGTTTTTTTTTAAACTTTCGAGTTCGCGGCCAGGCGAGGCGGGAAGCCTCCTCCCCGGCCTGAACTTCGTGGGGGGAGCAGCGAAGCGCCTCCCCCCCACCGCGAACAAGCTTCGGCGAAAGGTAAGGGACTTTCATCCACCCCTATTCTGCCCCCCGCAACTGCCATGACATGCTTCACAACTGTTTCTACATTCCTGATGCATTAGAACAACAGACAACTGTTCACCAACCTTGATTTTAAAAGAATAAATACTCTCAGTATGTGTAGTTTTGCATTTGAAACTCACTCAAATCATGGCACCATGAAGCAATAAAATAATACAATAAATACAATAACATACAATAAAATGGAGTTTGTTTCTGCTGACCTGAAGCCCTTAGCAGCTGCGGACCGAGTCAGGCCAGCTGGTGGAAGATGGAACAGAGTCTGGGGGGCTGGGCTGATGAAACCTTGTCAACCTCCACCCTGCAACCAGATTCCTCTGACATCCCTAACTGGAAATGCCAGGGATGGAACCTGGGAGGTTCCGCATGTAAAGGATGTGCTCTGCCACTGAGTTACATATACATAGGGATGGGTGAACTTACCGTGGTCTGGGTCATGTGCCGCTCACTGGACCCCCACCAGCCACCCACCTCTGCTCGCCGTGTGCAGTGAGTCACTGGGTGGTGCACGAGGACCCGGTGAGCGGTGTGTGGCATCTCTGCTTCTTTTATAAAGGCTGATTTTTTGCAAATGGCAGCTGTAAAGCATAAGTGGCCATTTACACCTGTAATCTTGCATAAATGGTTGTTTTACGGCTGCCATTTGGGTTAAATTGGCCTTTAAGACAATGCCCGAGATGCCATTTTGCAGCTCAGCGAGGGGTCGGGGGTCCCCGTGCTTGCCCAACTTGTACACCAAGTCGGGCAAGTGTGGGGAGCCACAGACTGTCATCCAGGGGGCCAAGCCGGCGATTTCTTGCTGGGTCTTGCGTGCCAGCTGGACGCCCACAATATCCCTACATATACACACCCAGGATAGTAACTTTGGACTACCAGATCCTGGGGGACAAACAGCGGAGCATGCTTGTAGATTTCCCAGAGGCGGCTGGAAACTGAACACTGCTTGAGATGGTCCAATCCAGTAGGGTGAGTCATGTTCTCAGCAGCTCCAGTTCACGTAGGTCTTTTTGAAGAGTGTGTAAAAAATGAAAACCAAAGAGAACAAAGGTGAGGATCGAAGACAAAAGAGCTGACAAGGCTGTTTTGTAACAATTTGTTGGCTCATGCAGCAACTCTGGGGTGGTGGAAAATGTGATTCCTCTGCCGAATCCATTTGCTTTACACGGTCTGGTTGTTGTGTATCAGCGTGTTTCGCACCCCCTCCTGTCGGTGGAGGTTATTCATCTCCGATGCATTTCGCTGCAGAGTTCTTTGAAGAGCAGCAGTCACAGTGGCGTGAGCATTTCCGCGTTATAAAACCTCAAGCCTCACCGGTAATGTTTCTTGTTTCTCCTGACAAATTCAGAAATAAAATCAATTTGCCAGGAAGTTAGAGAGGACACAAAAAAAGAAAGCAAAGGAGACAGTGAGAGGCAGGCCTTTAACTTATCCTAGAACAGTCTTGATTTGGCAGTGCGGGCTTTACCTCTGGCAGACACTTCAGTCACACAACTGACGTGGGCGTGTGGAATGCAGGATATGCAGGGATGGCTGAAATGTAATGAGAATCTATGTTTGGAAGCATGGAGACCCCACATTGTCCTATGGAAAATGACATCCTCGGCCTCCCCCAAACTCAGCTTTCAAAATTGAAATCACACTTCACTGTTAACCTTGAAACTCAGTCCCCCCATGACAAATCGGACCCTTCTAGGGCTCCAAGGGGGCCCTCAGGGGTTCCCCAGATGGCCACGCCCCTTCCCCTAGTCCCACCCTCTTTCCCCTGACAGCCAATCATGTGCTGGTTTCCTGAGTTTTGTGTATTTCCCCCCATTCTAAAAGGATGAACTGCCCCTCCTTATAGGCTGTAAGACTCTTAAGCTGACAGAGGCTAGTATTTTGGGCCTTGCCCCTTTTGCGTATTGACTCTGCCCATCACTGGAATGCGACCCCCCAAGAGCTTCTCTGAAATTGAATATGGCCCTTGGGCTGAAAGGTTCGAAACCCCTGAGTTAAACAGATACATATTATTATGAAGATAAGATACCAATACTGCAGTGGAGGCTGGTGGCTCCGACGTTGGTGGGGTGGTGAATCCACTCCGGGTTTCAGTCAGAACCAGTCAGAACTCTAAAGAAGCTCTCCAAGTGCTTCTGCAAAATTGCTTCTGCACTTTGGATAGCTCCTTTAGAGTTCTGACTGTTTCCGTCTGAAACCGGGGGCCGATTCACCACCCCACAGACATCAGAGATACCAGCCTCCACTGGGATATTCATACCTTTTATGAATAATCGAGCTGGAACAGACCTCAGCGTCACTTAGTCCAGCAATCGGCCAACACAGGAAACCTGCTGCTACAGTGTCCCTGATCAGTGGCCATCCAGCCTCTGCTTAAAACCCTCTAATGAAGGAGAGTCCACAACCTCCCAAGGCAGTCTGGTCCACTGTCGAATGTGTCAAGCTGTACTATCAAGAAGTTCTTCTTAATTTTTAATCTAATCCCCCTGTTTTTGAAATTTTGACAAGTTGGTTTGGGTCCTGTTGGATCAACAGAAAACACATTAGCTCTGTCATCCATGTGGCGGCCCTTCCAATATTTGAGGATAAATACCATTGGTTTTTATTTTTCATTAATACATTTATATCCCACCCTTTCCCATCTTGCAAGGAACCCAAGGTGGCCTACATGGTGGTCCTCCTCTCCATCTTTTCCTCACAACAACCCTCTGAGGTAGGTTAGTCAGTGACTGCCCCAAAGTCACCCAGCGAGCTTCATGGCCAAGTGGGGACTAGAACCCAGATCTCCTGAGTCCCAGTCCAACACTCTAACCGCCACACTACATTTGTCTCTTCTCCAGGCTAACCATAAACAACTCCAAGCTTTCCTCATGGGACTTGGTCTTCCGGCTCCTTAGCATCTTGGTCACCCTTCCCTGGACATGTTTCAGTCTGGCGCAATCTTTTCTGAACTGTGGTGCCCAGATCTCTGGGCACTCTGTGTAAAACTCCAATCTAGAGTTATGACGTTCTGCGGGGGTCCATGCCAGAGATGTCCATCACCAGGAAATCTGGCCCTTATGGGGCTCTCCAGAATTCTGCACTGCCCTCGACATGGCTTGTATTTGCGAGGCAAGCCATGGGTTTTCCTGGAAATCTGGAAATTTTCATTTTTTAAAAAAATGTGCATAAATAGCCGTTTGCACAAATTGCAGGCACAATTTGTGTAGTTTGCTCAACGTTTGGCCACAATTTGCGTGATTTGTGCAAGTTGCGCCTGCAAATTGCACAAATGACTATTTATGCAAATAATAATAAAAAAGATGGAAAATCTGCCAGCTGGCCTGTCTCAGTAGAGGATGAGTCGGGCCAGCTGGTGGAAGTTGGAACGGTGTCTGGAGGAGGGGGCTGAGCCGACAAAGGCTCATCGAGCCCCACCTCCCAGCCAGATTCCTCCGACATCCCTAGTCCATGAAGAAGAAATCTTCCTTGACCATATGCCTGTCGATCTCAAGCTGCCTGCAATCTTGCCCCTTCAGCCTGTACTTTGCCTTTGCCAGGGGGGTCATAGACCCTCTTTTGGGAGAAGACTGAGCCAAAGCAGGAATTGAGCACCTCTGCCTTTTCCTTGTCATCCGTTATCATTTTACCATCCTTATTTAATAGCTGAACCACCATTTCTTTCCTCTGTCTTTTACTATGCACGTAGCTGAAGAAAGCCTTTTTGTTGCTTTTAGCATCCCTTGCTAACCTCAGCTCATTCTCATCTTTAGCCTTCCTGACGTCATCCCTGCAATTCTGTGCTACCTGCCTGCACTCTTCCTTTGTTGCTTCGCCTTCCTTCCATTTCCTATATGTGTCCTTTTTTGTTTTCAGGTCATCTCTAAGCTTTTTGTGGAGCCACATTGGCTTCTTCTGTTGTCTTCCACCTTTTTTTCTTGTTGGAATTGTTTGTAATTGTGCCTTGAGAATTTCCTTTTTTAAAAACTCCCACCCATCTTGGACTCCTTTTCTCATTAGAGTCTCTTGCCATGGGACTTTGCTTATCATTGTTCTGAGTTTATTAACATCAGCTTTCCTAAAATCCAGGCTACATATTTGGCTACACTCAGCTTTTGCTTCCTTCAGAACCAAGAACTCAAGTATAACATGGTCACTTTCCCTCAGAGTTCCTGTAACTGCTACTTTATCCACTAAGTAATCTCTTTTGGTTAGGATCAAGGTAAGGATAGCTGATCCTCTAGTTCCTTCCTCTACTTTCTGTAGGAGGAAATTATCCACAACACAAGTCAGGAATGTCCTGGAGGGGCCATGTTTTGCAGAACGTGTTTCCCAACAAGATATCGGGGAAATTGAAGTCCCCCATTACTACTACATCATGCTCCCTTCAAACACTGGCTATTTGCTTTTCAAAAGTTTCATCCTTGTCTTCTCCTTGATTGGGTGGCCGGTAGTAGACTCCGACCATCAGGTTCCTTTTATTCTTTGCTCCATTTATTTCAACCCAGATGCTCTCGATGGGGCTACCAAGCTCATCCTCCTGTATTTCTGTGCAGAGATATGTATTTTTCACATATAGTGCAACCCCACCTCCCTTTCTGTTCCTCCTGTTCTTTCTGAACAAGTTATATCCTTCAGTTGCTGTATTCCAGTCATGAGATTCATCCCACCAAGTCTCAGTTACACCCATCAAGTCATAACTTCCCCCCTGTATTAAGAGTTTGAGTTTGTTTTGTTTGTTTCCCTTACTCTGGGCATTAGAGGACCATGTGCTTCATAGTCTGGCTTTCTTCCTACATGTGTCTGAAGACTATTATTGAGTGCTATTAGAGCTGTTCTCTCCATTGCGGTGCATGAGTCTTCATCCATTGTTACCCCCAACTTTACATCTCCCTTCCCTGTAGGATTCAGTTTAAAGCCCTCCTGATGAAGTTCTTCATGCTGTGGCCAAACACATTCTTCCCAGCCTTTGTGAGGTGCAACCCGTCCCTTGCCAACAGCCCATCTTCCAGGAAGTATACCCCGTGGTCCCAGAATCCAAATCTCTCATGTCAGCCCCACCTTTGTAGCCAGTCATTCATTCACCCAGAACATTTTTCTTTCCCTTTCTATCCCTCTTCTAACTAATGGAAGGATGGATGAGAAAACTATTCCTGAGTTTCCTTCCCAAAGCTTCGAAGTCTGACGTGATTTCTTCGTAGCTCCGCTTGGCGGTACCATTTATTCCCACATGGATGAGAAGAAAGGGATACCTGTCAGTGGGCTTTATGAGTGCAGGCAACCTTTCAGTCACGTCTCTAATCCGTCCTCCTGGGAGACAGCATACCTGGCGAGTCCACAGGTCTTTGCAACATATTTGGGTTTCGATCCCACGCAGCAAGGAGTCTCCCACTACTATTACTCTTCTCTCCTTGTTTTTGTAGGCTTTGGTTTCATTGCCTCTGCTTGACTGACCTTCAGTCTCTCGCTCACTCTCATGCAGGTTCCCCTGTAATTCTTCCTCTGCACGCTGTCCCCCAGTCTCATCATCAGGTCTGATCCAGCAGGGCTCTTCTTAGTTCTTACATTCTCTGAAATTTAATTTGGCCCTCAGGTTGAAAGATCTTCGACACCCCTCACTTAACAAATTTTGAAACATATTTTCTGTGAAAGCATACATTTGTCAATATAGTTTCTCTGAAAAAATGCATTTTAAAGCACACCTAGTTGTGTTAGAACATTCAGAATGTGTGAAATCCAGTGGACAGCTCAGGTCTCATTTGATTTCATTCATTGTATTTCTATACCACCCCATAGCCAAAGCTCTCTGGGTGGTTCATAAAAATTAAAAACCGTAAAAACGTATTATACAACGTACAAAAAGTAAAGCATTTACATATAACCATGTAAATGGATAACACATATCTAAAAACAATATGTTGAACTATCAGCCAAAGATAACCCAAGACCTAATTTAAAACTCACTGTATGCTGCGAAATGCCAGAGAGTAGAGGGCAGTTTTAACCTGGCACTCAAAAGATGACAATAGCAGTCCTCATCAGAGAGATCATTCCATAATTGGTGTGTGTGTGGGGGGGGGCAGGGGGGCACCAATTATGTTCTGATGTGAACATAAGTCTTGGAGCTGCAGATCAGCTCAGCTCATATGGAAATTCTATGAATCACCCCAAAAGAGGACACCAATTTGCAGAAAGTGTGCATATCCTAATTTATAAGTATAGGTGCAAATTTAGAAATTGTTATAATAATTTAAATTGAAATAGTGTACACCTCACCATAGTGTGGAAGAAGGTGACCTATGTTCCTTGCTCACTCTGCTCTCCAGTTGCTGTTGATGGGCCAATTCAAGGCCCTTTAGCTCTTCCTCCTGAAGGCTCTTTATCTTCAAATGGGACTTGGACTGGACAGCCCTTCAAACAGAAGATGTCTTCAAAATAGAGGACAGACATCTTGCAGCCCTTCAAATGGAGGACTGTCCTCAAGTACCCCTAGTTCAAACCCCCCGTCTGCCATGATGCTCTCTATGTGGCTTTGGACAGGGCTTTCTCCCAAGATAATGTAGTGTTGTAAATATGCAGTGATGGGCTCTGTCTGCTATCCTGAGCTACTTGGCCATTTGCTTTGCTTTATGGCATTCGTCCCAGTATTGTTTCTTCTGACTGGCAGCAGCTCTCAAGGTCTCAGGCAGGATCTAGCCTGGCCTGGAGATACCAGGGACTTAACCGGGGACCTCCTACATGCAAGTCTGTGCTCTGTCACTGACCTGCTGCAGTCCCTCTTTCTAAATACATGCTCAGATGACATTACCTTATAGAGAACAAAGAGCCCTGTTGCATCTTGTTCCATTCTGTCTGTGCTGACCAGCAGCAGCTCTCCAGGGATTCAGACAGGGGCAAGTTTCCAAGACTGCCTGGCAATGCTGGGATTGAACTTGGGACTTTGAGTATGCAAAGCAGGGACTCTATCTCCGACTTCAGGTCTTTTTTATATCTGATCATAGGAAACTGCCTTCTATGAGTTAGGCCTGGGGTAGCCAACCTTTTTGGGCCTGTGGGCCCACATTTGAGAAACTGTTGTGGGAGCAACCGCAAAATGGCTGCCATAGGAGGCATGGCTACTCACAAAGGATAAATCACTTACCACAAATACTAAGTACAAGGCAGAGGTTGGGTCTGAGCCCCGAGACATTGAATGACTCCTCTAAACCCATACTTTTCAGCACCAACAGAAACCTATGTGTTAATTTTATTTAAAAAGTGGGAGGGGTTATGCACCTTGGGGTAGGGGTGCCAAAAAAGGTTTCCAAGGACACAGTGGTGTCCGTGGACTCCACATTGCCTACCCCTGAGTTAGGCCCTCTGTCCATTTTGTCCAGTATTTTCTATTTCTTAGCCCTACTACCAGTGATGGAGGAAGGGAAAAATATTAATAATCAGGACTGAGTGTACCTTCCAGTTCCATGGAAGTACAGAAACAAGGTAGCATGTGATCTAGTTTTGGCAGCAGAATGCAGCTGCCTGACAATGTCAGCTTCCATTAAAAAAAGAAGTTTCTAGCCCTCATGGTTGCGAAGAGGTGCCTGAATATATGTGGGCAGTGGTTGCTGACATCTCAAGCCAGAGGGTTTGTTGAACAAGACTCGCCAGGAGCAAGGGCTCAGGGCCATTTGCAAAAGCCAAACAAGTTATGCAAAATAGTAAAAACTGCAGAATTAATGATACAAAACAAGAACATTTATGCAAATCTGAGTAAGATATACGGATCATGGAATGTGGCTTTTCTTGATGCGGAATTTGGATTGCTGGGGTACAGAATTTTAAATCATATTAGTTTGAGGTTCACAGCGTACTAGCTATGTATGCAGGTTTGAAGAACCCTTCTTCAACAGCAGGTTCCCTGTCCAGGGTCACAGGGATTTCAAGCTTTTTGTGCAAAGATGGCTTTACTCTTTCCCAGTAAGCATGATGTCCAGCGGTTAATCCTTCCTATCTTTGGAAAACATATTGAGTCAGCACAACGCTCCAGGCTTTTTGGCAGGATCATGCCAGATCTTACTAGATTATGAAATATTGACGGCAGTGACAAATTTGCAAGGAAAAGAAATATATCTTTAAAACAAAAATGCTGCAAATTATTCCTGCTTTGGAATGATAGATGGGGTTTATTTAGCTCCTACTGCTTCCTGAACAGGCACTCCGGTGAGCAAATTAGGCCTGCTAATGGTGTCTAAAATAGCTTGTGTCCTGTTGCAAAGAAATTTATTGCATTTCAGCAAATCTATCACATTTCTGAGCATCGCCACATACTTGGGGAGATGGACAGTGGAGGCTGGTGGCTCTGATGTCAGTGGGGCAGTGTTTCCGCTCCGGATTTCAGCCAGAACCAGTCAGAACTCTAAAGGAGAGTTCTGACTGGTTCTGACTGAACCTTTAGAGTTCTGACCAAAACCCGGAGAGGATTCACTGCCCCACTGACATTGGAGCCACCAGCCTTCACTGGAGATGGTGAAATTCTAGGATATGACCCTCTTAACTCAAACTTCACTGGATTTTAGAAATAAAAACAGTCTTCTGTTTTGACTGTTTTATCGGTGTGCCAAATCCGAACCGTCAGACTTGATCAAGAGTGTTGTTTTTTGTTTGTTTTTATGAAGGCCCCACAAATGCAGCATTTCTCCCCCTTCTCCTGGCACCTCATCAAACCCTGAGCATTTCCCCGAACTGTTGCAACCGTGGCTGCAGTCCTAACCTCCAGATATTCAAGCTGAGGAGTGTTGAGATTTGATGGGAGCATATGCCAAGATATGTCACTGCCAGGGGAAATACAGCGAGGAGATCTAAAGAGAGATGCTGGCTGGATGCTGCATCAGTACGTCCCTCCTGCTGGTGTCAGCACACTGGTGGAGGGCCAAAAACAGGGTGGCGATGGATGTGTGACGGGGCATGGGGAGGGGAGCAGACTATGCCCAGTCCTACGCTCCCCTCCTGCCCCTGTGCTGGCATACTGTTATTCTGACTTAATGGAGAGCAACAAGTCCCAGCAACTGCCCCCACCTCTCCACAACGGAGCATAGGATTCAGATTAACTCTGCACCCAATCACAGCTTGCCACCATAGGATCTAACCCCGACAGGGAGACTATCGGTGAGGTGATGGGGCTTGCAAAATGGTGCTATAGTTCTCTCTGGCCTCATGTTGTGTACACGTAGAACCCACAAGGGGCAGATCTGTCCGTTTGGGTTTTGCTCAGTTTCTCATCTTCCTGACCATACTTCCCCCCCGCCCCAGTCCATTTCTGCAGCAGTTTACGAATTTGACCAAAATCACGTCCACATGTAAATTTGTACACATTCACTTGCATTTCTCCAAATATGAGCCTTTTTATACACATGTCTCCTGTTGCACACACTTTTTGCCAGTAGATTTTGCATAACACAATGTAGTTTTGTGTGTACTTTCCCCTAATATATGCACTTTTGTGTGTACTTTTTTGAGTTGCGAACTGCAACACAAAATTCTGAGGCATGGATTTCAGTGCGCATCTGCATTTCAGTTTGTCCATAGGTTCGGGAGGTGCTAATGGGGTACGTTTGTATAAAGTTCAGAGAATTTCAGCCAGCTTGCGCATCCCTGCTTCTTCCATCCCTACACAACCTATGCTACAAAGTATAACTCCTGCAAGACTCTTTCTCTCTCTCTCTCTCTCTCTCCCCCCCCCCCCGCCCTGCAATTAATTAAAACTGTGTGTTGGCTACACTTCATTGGTGAATTCCAAAATCCTTATCAGTGTAATACCTTAGGAAACTACCTTATATTGAATCATACCATTGGTCCATTGAGCCCAGTATTGTCAACACTGACTGGCAGTAGCTCTCCAGGGTTTCAGGCCGGAATTTTCCTGATCCTACCTGGAGATGCCAGGGATCGATCCCTGGACCTTCTGCATGCAAAGCAGGTGCTCTACCACTGAGCTATGGATCCTCCCTTTATTAGGCCTACTAGGGCCTGCATCAAAGGTAGGTGTAGTCGGGCACCTGCCGAGGGCCCACACCCTAGGATGACCCCACTGACAAGAACGCCCTGGAGCTGCTTCTCCTCTTCACTGTTGCAAGGTGCTTGTTTACCTGCCTCTAGCTCTGGCCCAGGCAATGGTGAGAAAGAGGAGCAGGAGATGCCACGGCCTCCTTGCTCCGTGGCTGCCTGTCAAGCAAGCAAGTGGCAGCAGTGGTGAGAAAGAGGAGAAGGGGGAGCAAAGCAGCTGGTGACAATGTTGGTGAGAAGGTAGACTCACTGAGGGAGGGGGGCCCATTGAAGGTGTCCTGTCCAAGGGCATTCAAAAACCTGGATCCTGCCCTCAGGCCCACTACAAGGTCCCCAGACATGTACAAGCGTTTGAGATCTCCAGGTTTCTTCACCAGGCAAGATGTTCTTAAAGCAAACCCCTGACTTGATGGTGAAAATTCTTCACAGTGCTCAGATTCTTCGGATGAAGTGTGGGAGGAGGGATCTGCAGACATTCCAGGCCATGTGACAGGCCTCTGCAGGGCATGCGGCAGTTACAGGTTGGACCTGGAGCTGCCTCTAGGATTGATGGGTGAAGCCCAGGATTAGGGATGTACGAACCCCCCAATGTCCGGTCTGGGGCGGGGTCTACCCCAGGGCAATTTGGGCCACTTAGGGCCCTGCGGATTCCTCTGGGGCTCTGCCACGTCTGCTGGAGTTGGCGGAGTGGCTCTCCAGCTTCCTAAAAAATGCGATATGCTAATGGTGGCTGCCATTAGTCTATCGTGGGAAAATTACATAGGTAAATGCTGTATTTTACGTCATTTGCGGCTGTAAAGCACTTACTTTTACCTAAATTGCACCTGTTTATGGCTGTATTTAGGTAAAAGTAAGTGCTTTACAGCTGCAATATGTACAATGTCGTTCACAGCTGTAATTCTCCTGTGCTGAGCTAATGGCAGCTGCCATTAGTGTACCATGTTTTTTAGAAAGCTGGAGAGCCGCCCCGTGGGAACTCTTCTGGACATGGAGGTGAGTGTGGCCAGTCAAATGGAGACTCTGGAGGTCAAATCCTTTGAAATCCGGCCTCATTTGAATCCATGGCAGATTTCTCCCAGGATGAAAACACTTGAGCAACTGCTGGATTTTACATTTCAGAACTGGAGATCCATCATTTCCCCCTTCCTTGCTCCCAGCAACTGAGAATGCTCTGCAATTTAGGTAGCTCCCCTGCCCCGCCCTGGGCTGCACCCATCACAGATACTACAGGCAGAGTTTCCCCACCGATCTTAAGTCCAGGGCTGTGTTGTGTTTCTAATGTCTTGTTAGGAATGAAGAAGCTGCATTGTACTGAGTTTTAGTTCATTGGTTCATTGGGTTCTGTATTGTCTACACTGATTTGCAGTCTGTCTTAGCACTACCTGGAGATGGCGAGGACTGAAGTTGGGACCATTTGCACGCATAACATGTGCTTGATGGCTGGACTACATCCCTTCATCCTAAGCTCTTGGAAAGAGGGAAGTTAGAAACTGAAATGAATGAAACAGAACTTTTGGTTGCAGTGCTATTAGAACTGCACATGACAACGTGCATTTCGACACGAAGCTGTTAATATGCTGTATCTACTTTTGGTCTTGTTTCAGAATGGAGATCTGAGGTCTACATTCAGAGCTTTTCCTTTCCTGCTTTTCCATTACATAACCTCTAGGTAGTGCTGTGCTGTTGTGGAATAATGCAATTGCACAAGTAGAAAAATGCATTTTTTTCACTTCCACACATAATACTCTATTTTTTCTGCCCTAAAAACCCCTGGAAAGTGCTGTTAAAGAACAGAAGTGAAACTGGAGGGTCATAACATTGTCTAAAAAACCTGTAAACAACTGTGAGTAAGGAATGATGATCACACAGTAAGTGCCTTACATAGAAAAGCTCAATAGGTCAGCAAGCAAATTGCACTCTTGACCTGGATACATGTGACTTATATTTCCATTTGTAAATTCATGTTATACTAAAAGGCATATTAAGAGTGCAATTCTACAAGGGTATTTATTTATTTATTACACTTATATCCCGCCTTTTTTTCCTCCGTAAGGAACCCAAGGCAGTGTACATAATCCTCCTCTCCATTTTTTCCTCACAACAACATCCCTGTGAGGTAGGTTGGGCTAAGAGTCTGTGACTGGCCCAAAGTCACCCAGTGAGCTACCATGGCCAAGGGCTGACTAGAACCCAGATCTTCGGACTCCAGGGCCAACACTCTAGCCACTATACCACACTGGCTCTTGATAGACGGAGGGTTTGATGCTTGATAGATGGAGGGCTTGCATCTCAGAACCCGCAATCTATCCTATTATGTAGGGCAGGAGAAGCAACAAGAGTGACTGAGGCTTTAGAGCCACCCCCTCCTCCTTTCATCTGATTTCTGCTAGACGGGCCTCTGAGCCCATCTAGCTGATGCACGTGGGTGGGGACAGAGACCAAGAGGTGTGCGGATCTGGCAAATCCAGGTCCTCCATTTTCTCCCCTCCCGAGGTTGTAACACCAACCCACTTAGGGCCCCTCAGATTTCCCTGCAGACCTGATGCATCCACCGTAGCTTGTGGGGGGTGGCTCTCTAGCTGTCTAAAAGGCATGGTAGGTGAATGGCGACCACCATTCACCTATTGTGGGAAAATTACAGCCATATGTTGCATAGTTTTGGGCATTTGTGGCCGTAAAGCACTTCCTTCTATGTAAATTGTGGCCTTTGATGCATTCCTGTACTTTATGGAGGTCAGATTCCTGGGAATTTGGCCTCATTTGTGTCTGCAGTGAATTTCTCCAGCATCCCTATTTCAAATAGGTCTGAAGGCACATGAGGCAGGCACCTTGCTGAAGCCAAGCAGGTCTGGGTCTGGTCAGTGCTTGGAGGGAAGACCACCTGGGAACCATATGTGGGCACCTTAAATTCCATGATGGAAGAGAGGTGGGATATAAATGTAATAAATAATACATACATACCTATTTATCATTGCCACACACACACATACATATATATATATATATATATATATATATATATAAATATATATGAAATTGCAATCCTATGCATGTGTTTAGACAGAAAAAAATCCTACAACTGCGAGCATTCCCCAGGCCAGGCAGCATGGCTGGCTGGGGAATGCTGGGAGTTGTAGGACATTTTTCTGTCTAAACATGCATAGGATTGTGCCCTCAGAGTCTGAAAATAAGCAAGTGAGTGTCTGTCTGATGATGATGATGGGGATGATGGGGATTTGAGCCTGGAATGTGCTCCAGGCTACCAAGGAAGATGGGATTTGGCAGGGATTTGAACCAGTGTTTCCTGTGTCAATACACTGCTCTAGGTGCTGCTATTTTTTTTCCTTACAAAGTTTGGAGAGGTGCAAAAAAGGTCATTAATAATAAGTTAGAAGAGTCACCCACATCCTTCATCCCTGCCCCAGGCAACGCTGCTTCTCATAATAAACATTAAATAAAAATAAAACCTTCTTCCCATGGTTCAGTTGAAGATGACATTGACTCTGTCACCATCATTTGAGATGCTCACACTGCCTCTCTGCCTCCCAGATCATACTGGCTGTGCATAAGACCACTTCGGGGAGAAATTGAATGCTGGCTGACATTTTATCTTCCATTTTATCGCCCCGGCTGTGTGCCTTTCCATGATACCTGCTACCTCCTTTGGGGACGAACGCTTGCTTTGATTTCACTCCCCCTGAATGGGCCATGTGTCAACACAATGCCATGAGAAGGAACGGCCTCTTAGGGCTGATGCTTGCTGCCTCTGTTTTGAGTTTCAGTATGGAGGAAGCAGCCTGAAAACTAAATTGCAACTGTTTGCACAGGATTTCTTGTACCATCAGGGTCATAAGAATAATAAGAATGTAAGAAGACCCCTGCTGAATCAGGCCAAAGGGCCATCTAATCCAGCATTCTGCTCACACACTGGCCAACCAGCTGCCCAGAGGAAAACCACAAGCAGGGCATGAGCGCAATAGTACTCTGGTGCTGGAAGTAGAATAACGTCATGATGACTAGTAGCCATTGACAAGAATTTATCTAATCCCCTTTTAAAGCCATCCAAGTTGCTGGCCAAATCTACATCTTCTGGTTACAAATTCCATAGTTTAACAAGGGGTTCCATCCTTTGAAAATCTGGCCCTTTGGGGGCCCAACAGAACCCTGGTGTCTGCCCAGTGAACGCAAGCTGAGCCACGGGCTTCCCCCAAATCTAGGAACTTTTTGTGGATTGTTTCTCTCTTGTCAATAGAAAGTGGTGCAAATTGCCAGGGCAATTTGCATAATTTGCGCACATCACGACTGTAATTTGCTCAATTTGAGCAAATTATGGCCGGAATCTGTGCAAATTAAGCAAATTATGGCTGGAATTTGTGCAAATTATGCAAATTGCACCTGCAATTTGCATAACTTTCTACTGATGAGGACCCCCCCCCCCAAATCTGCAAGCTGAAGTCTGTGGGACTGAACTTCTGAAAGTTCAGCAAACTCCACCCCCTGTGGATGGATTCTTCCGATGTCCCTAAGTTTAACTATAAGAGCCATTCATTCATTCATTCATTCATTCATTCGTATACTTAGCTATAGAGCAATCCTATGGTCTCAGGAGACCATCCCAGGGGCCACTGGATTCTTTGGAGTCCCCCCCGGAGGCCAGAGATGCTGCTACAGTCTCAGAAGGGGACTCTGGAATGTGATCCTTCCACCCGCTCACAGGCACCATGGAAAGAACTGTGTGGGCTGCTTCCCAAGGTCCCTCCGAGGCCTTGGAGGGAGAGAAAAGGGGATGTTCCAGTGTATGGCAAGGGTAGAGGAGAGGCCAGAATACGAGAAATCCTATGAAATCCCTGCCAACATGCCTCCTCTAAACAGCCTGTCTAGAGGGAAAGTTGCCTGCCTAGAGGAAAATTGCCTCCTTCCTTTTCCTGTCTTGCCAGCAAGAACCCAGCAGGGCTTTGGATTCTCAGAAGCCTCTGAGATTGTAGGCTTCTGTCTAGTGAGAGTGCAACCCATAGCATTGTGCCCTTACTTATTTGCTGACAGGGCTCTGACCTGAGTAGCTAGAGATGGAGGAATTTGTTCCATCCAGATTTTTATATGAACTTACACAATTCGCACCTCCCAAACCTATACAGGAAACAGAATACGCTTGCACACTAAAATCTGCATTTTCCAGAACTTTGCAATACAATTCTCATCTTGAAAACCGTCATAAAAAACATTAAAGAAAAGTGCACATAAAAATGCACATATTAAAGGAAAGCATGCTCCCAAATGCATTATATTCAGGTAAGATCTCTTGCAAAAAGGGCACACACCAGGAAAAGTGTGTAGAAAAATGTGTACATCAGAAGAAATGTGCATGGAAGTATGTACACATTTTTGAGCAGACTTTTTTTGGCTGAATTATTATTTATTAAAAACAACAACAACAACATTTCTATAACGCCCCATAGCTGAAGCTGTCTGGGCGATTTACAAAAGTTAAAACATTAAAATACAATGTACAAAGTTTAAAAACCATTTACATAAAAACATATGGACAAACAACATATAACTAAAAACAACTTTGAACTAAAAACATTCTTTTAAAAAAATCCAACAGTGAAACATAGCTTAAAAGAACACAGCTTAAAAACGGTATACAAAGGTCAGCAAAAGGAACAAGAGTTCTCAAAAGGGAAGGCCTGCCGGAATAACAGAGTCTTTAATGCCTGCTTAAAAACCTTCACAGAGGTCCGCAGGCGCATTTCAACCGGCAGGTCATTCCACAACTGAGGGGCGGCAAAGGAGAAGGTCTCCTTGCGTGTGGCCGCCAGTCTCACATTAGGCAGCTGCAGCAGAGAGCCCTCAGAGGACCTTAGGTGGCGTACTGGGACGCAGGGGAGAAGGCGCTCCATAAGGTACCTTGGAATTCATGAGGAAATTGAGAAACTGAGTGAAACCGAAATTGACAGATTCACCCATCCCTAGCAGAAACACAGCAAAGGAGGTTGTCTGTTTGCTGCCTCTCTGCACTGCACCTGTTGGATGTCTGTCTGACATGCAGTTCTTAAAGGGGTACTTTGAACTTTAATCTCACACATTATAGTGTGCAAAACACATCACATGCATTATCTCAGGAATCCTTACAACAGTTCTGCAAGGTAGGCCAGTGTCCTTATCTCTATATTGCAGATGAGGAACAATGGATGGCGAGGAGATCATGAATTAATAGGTTGGGCTCAGTGGTCTTACAGGCCCTTTCCAACCCTACTATTCTATGACTGTTCTATGAATTTATGCTTCCTTCTGAGTTCCTGGTAGAAGCAAATTTGAACCTGCAAAAGTCTCCACTTTTGCAGGTGAAGATGGTAAAACCTGGGATTAGAGTCACCACCACATTTTGTCCAAACTGGAATTTTGAATCAAATTTGGCGGTTCCTGCTCAGGAGAAAAATCTGAGGAATGTCAAAGAAGTCAAAAAACGTACCATTAAAACTAGTCAAATTTCTTGGGCGAGGTTGCCATCTAGAAAATCTACATTTCTCACCATTACAAAGGGAACCCTTGTTTTGTAGTGAGAAGACTGAACCACCTTTTCCTCTGGACACCAGGGGAATTATAACAAGAAGCCCTTCTGATGCCTTTGACTATCATCTTCATGCACACTTCAGAATTAACTGAGCATTGTGATCTCGGGATGGGTCATTTGAAGGACACCATGCACTGCATTTGATGGGGATTATGTCCTACATACAAAGGCAGAGAAGGGCTGATAAGGGTTTAAAAAGCAATAAACTCATTCACTTGGTAAGAAAAAGCACAATGCCCTGGGGTTATCTCTGATTGTATCCTATTATTTTTGCACAGAATTTCTTTGCAAATGTCAAGTGTTATGAATATTAATAGTTCCTTTCTATTTTAAGAATCTTTTGTCATCATTATTCCAATTTTCAGTGATTACACCAAAAAGCATTCACTCGTGTATTTATTATAACAATGACAGGTGCTGTTCAGTAGATTCAGCAGAGTACTTAAAGTTTTGGAAACGAACTCTGCAAACCCCCAGGGATCTGTAGTGTGCATTGCTTAACTATTTCCAGATAACAAAGACATGCAGCATGATAACCCTGAATCCAAGTGGAAAAAATGCTCATTAATTGAGGGAGACAAGAAGCTTTTGGGCACCAGCAAATTCAGATGATACCGATATGCTAAAAGGGAAAAAAATTGAGCTGGGGGAATTTGTCTTCTCCCTTGGCAGGAACTCTTGGAACTGGTGATAGGATGCCGGTGTGTGGAATGTACCTTACAACATTCATTTTTCCTTAAAACAACACAGTCATTGGGAGATGCCATTAAAATCAAATCAAATGCATCATTGTAGTGAGAATTTAAATCCTTGGAAAAACAGGGTTGTGCTGACTTAGATATTGAAATCGACGGCCTGAAATTGCTAGGTTGGATCCATGTCTGCCTTCCGTGGGAGGAAGGGGCCATCTGCAAGAGGAAGCACTTTACTTGCAGAAGGTCTCTCCGCACCAATTTCTGGGGATCCCGCCCACACACACACACTCACCACAGCTAACCCCATTCATCAGGATCTCCTGAGTCTGTCTAGCATTTACAGGGAGTTGGGGGGGAGGGTCTGCCGTGGGAAGGAGGGGGTTCACCTGCCATTGCCATTGATACAGCGTAAACCTGGGTCCAAATCACTGCCTGGAACTCTAGCTGTCTTTCTGGTCCAGGCGCAGGGAAATATGACAGCTGGTTTTCTAAGAAACGACAATAACCCCAACCACCCCTAATTGTGGCTTGGAATGGATGGGGTGAAAGGAGGGTGGGAGTGAGAAAGAACTGGCTTTAAAACAGGCCATAATTGTCTAAACCACAGCATCTGTTGATCGGCAACACAATGGCAGGATGATGTATTCAGCTTTTAGGAGATACCAGCTTGCCTGCTGGGATAAACTGGAGAATATGATGGCCTAGGGTGGTAGGTGACTTGGACCATCTGGGTCCCCCTGTGACCACTTGGGGCACAGGTGTCGTGCCTCTGACTGGAGGAGAGGTTGTCCATGCTTGCTGATCTTGAAGACCTCTTAAGGTGGGTTCTGCTGGTGGTATGTCGGGGGAAGCAACAATGCATGCCCCTATGATGGTGGCTCCTGCCTGGCCAACGTGACTCCCCAGGATACGTGTCTGTGCCCTGCGGGGCCCACCCCCAGGATTGGAGGCACCCAATATTTACCTCGTGTCACACTCTAGGCCATCCAGGAATAGTCCCACAAAATGTTTGAGAAGGGCTGTAGCTCAGTGGTAGAGCACCTGCTTCGCATGCAGAAGGCCACAGGCATCTCCAGGTGGGGCTGAGAAAGTTTCCTGCCTGAAACCCTGGAGAGCCATTGCTGCCAGTCAGTGTTGTGAATAATGGGCTGGATGGACCCATGGATTAGGGATGTACGGATTCCCCACCTTCCCTTCTGGTGGGGAATCCGCCTGGGGGGGGAATCTGTTCCTCCCCCCCTCCCCGGAATCCTCCAGAGTGGCTTCGCTCCATGAGGATTCCGTGGAGCTGCCCGGCTTGAGGGAGGCTTACCTGGCCTGTTCTCCTCCACGCCGATCGCTATTTTTCTTTTAAAAAATGTCGATCGGCAGGATGTGCCCATAGACTTATACGAAAGATTCATGGCTCTATTTTACATATACATCTATGGGCATATCCTGCTGATCGCCGTTTTTTAAAGAAAAATGGTGATTGGCGCGGAGGTGAACGGATTGGGTTAAGGCCTCAAGCCGAGTACCGTTTGGAACAGAATCCTCCTGGGGCAGAGGTAAGTGGAGCCCCCCCACTGCAGATTCCGGAGGCCAGATTCTTTGAATCCGCGGCGGATTTCTCTGGCATCCCTACCCATGGTCTGACTCAATATAAGGCAGCTTCCCATGTTCCTGTGAGGTGGGAAAACAAGTGAATGGGCAGATCTCTCATTCAAAAAGGCCTTCATTAAATCTTCATTATTAGGGGTGTATGGATTACTTACCCCATTCCACTGGGGCCGTTGGCTGGGGGGGGGAGAGGCAATCCGTCCCTCCCCCCTGGAATCCTCTCCGGCCAGCTCTGCTCCACTGGGAGCCCATGGAACCACCGGCCAGGGCTGCCCGCAGCTGGATGTCCATCCACTGCTGGGCTGCGGCCGCCATTTGCGTCCCTGTGGTAGCTGTGATAGGCTTAGGGGTGTACGAAACCCCGCTTACCTGGCTCCACCACGTTCTGCTGGGGGGGGGGGGGAGGCACTCTGTCCCTCCCCCTGGAATCCTGGCCGGCCGGCTCCGCTCTGCGGGGATTCCACGGAGCGTCGGCCAGCTCTGCCAGCAGCCGGACATCTGGCTGCTGGCTAGCAGGGACGCAAATGGCGGCAGCCGTAACCGCCACCGTTTGCGTCTCTGTATTCAGCCATGATAGGCTACGTAAAGACTTATGTAGCCTATCACGTCTGGGTAAAAAAAAAAAAAGCCTACGCAAATGGCAGCGGCTATGGCCGCTGCCATTTGCGTTCCGTATTTTTGGCCGTCTGAGTCTACGTAAATATTTACGGGCGCTATTTGCGTTCCCCTTTATTTTCACCATCTTAGTCTACGTAAATATTTACGTAGACTAAGATGGCCAAAAATAAGGAACGCAAATGGCGGCGGCCGTAGCCGCCGCCATTTGCGTATGCTTTTTTTTTTTTTTAAACCCAGATGTGATAGGCTACGTAAGTCTTTACGTAGCCTATCACAAATGGGGGGGGAACAGACTGCAAATGGCGGTGGCGGCGGCAGCCGTTCGGAAGACCAGCCGCTGCCACAGCCGCTGCTGGAGCCGCCGTTGTCCGGAACATCCGCCCCAGGTAAGTCTCGTCCCGGGGGGTATCCGCGGGGGGCGGGAAGGGTGGCAGGCCGTTCCGCCACGGACTTCGGGGGGTCAAATGCACTGGCATTCGGCCTCACCGAGATCCGTGGTGGAATTCTCTGACATCCCTAGATAGGCTATGTATATATTTATGTAGCCTATCAAGGCAAAAGGCAGCCGCTATCATGGCGGCTGCTATGCCATTTGCATCCCCGCCTTTTGCCGTGATAGGCTACGTAAATATATACGTAGCCTATCATGGCTACTGCAGGGATGCAAATGGCAGCCACTACACCATTTGCGTCCCCGTGGTAGCCGTGATAGGCTCCGTATATATTTACATAGCCTATCAAAGGCTACTGCAGGGACGCAAATAGCATTCCTGTGTTAGCCGTGACAGGCTACGTAAATACTTACGTGGCCTATCATAGCTAAAGTAGAATGGAAATGGCAGCCACAGACCAGGGCAGCCATTCGCGGGGCAGCGGATGGCTCACAAAGGTAGGCTCCGTCCCGGGAGGATTCCGCGGGGTGACGGGGGGGATTGCTCTGTTCTTCCATGGACTCCGGGGGCCGGATTCTAAAGAATCCAGCCTCACTGGAGTCTGTGGCGGAATTCGCTAACATCCCTATTCATTGTTCCCTGGAGACTGGGGGTATAGCCACAACTTTGACCTCATCAACCACCACTGCCTTGGCCGAATGCCTCATCTACTACCAGAAGTTCTCAGCACTGGCCTTGGCACCTGAGTCCCATCTTCAGAAGGTCATCTTTGAGTGAAGGCAGCAGGAACACTGAGCTGGGCTTCTTTGGATGGACCAGGACTGGACCAGGACGAGGAGCCCTCCCTCTGGCCTGCAGTGGTGTAGTGGAGCCAGGGTTCTCAGGGATGTAGCACTGGCACTGTTTTTATTAGCAGGGATGCTGACATCATCTCCTTCCCCCCCTCAGAGGTCTCTGCTCCCTCTGAGCTTAGCTGCAATCCTCACAGTAGCTGGGGTGGTGGTGGGGGAGTGGGGAGGGGATGGTTTTTTCCAGCAACAATACACTGTGATGCAAAATCTTTTCCAGGTAGCTTCATCTTGAATGGGCAATTAAGACCCATTGCCTTTACAAAGACCTGCACCTGGTGGAGATGAGAACTGCTACAATGGGTTTGTTGATTTGGCCTGCCAAGGTGGGGGGGGAGGAACCAAGCAATGGTGATATGGCACCCGTGGAATGGCTGAAGCCACACGGCTGCCACCTTCATATGCCTGACCCCTGTTGCACTCCTGAACTCCACCCATGGGCACCAATGTACCCCTGCACCTGCCAAGGTGCCTGTCAGGAATGATTCCGAGCATTGTGGAGGTAGTTAGCAGCTCAGATTCAGATCTGGAACAGCCAGAACTGGGGGAGGTTTCCTCCCTAGTGAGCTCAGATATGGATAGGCATGCTTCTCAGGAACTTGGCTTGCAGATGGCGCGACCTGAAGCCCCCCCTTTCCTCTCCCATGAGAACCCAGGTCTCGGAGGAGGAGGAGGAGAGCGCGGGGTGTGACCCGAGGGATGCTAGAGTCCGCTGCAGAGTGAAACGGGAAAAGTTAGAGGCAGAGCTCAGACGTTCCACCCGGTCGGCTATGTGTGACAGCCTACATAGGAGGGTACAACTCTAAGGGAGGGGCGTCCCCCCTAAGTTATTCTGGCCAGCAAGTTCTTGTTCAAACTGCCGGCAACATCTCCGATCCCCCCTTGGCTCCTCTATTGATATTCGCAATTGTGGGGAGCGGCTGTTTCCCTTTGTAGTCTGAGAGTCTCCGAGGATTTGCATTTGTAAGGAACTTGGTAGCTAACTAACAAAGTCGTGAGCCTGAAGCCTGGAGCCTTGGAGTGTGTGACTGCCAACGGAGAGAACCAAGGGACCTGACAGTGCCCTCCCCCATCCCACTTACAAACAAGACAACACACATTTTCTTACTGGTGACAGAGGTTGCTCTGGAATAGGTGTCTGTTGGCGGTGAAAACTGTGGGTTCAAAGGAGGTGTTTAGCACGTTGGGGCTCACACCCCACTTCTGCCTTGGACTCACCCTTCGGGGCAGGTGACTTGTCATTGGCATGCTTCCTGTGGCTAGGGATGTCAGAGAATTTCTCCATGAATCTCTGGGAGGCCAAATGCCAACGCATTCGGCCCCCCGAAATTGGTGGGGAAATTCTCCACCCCCCCGTCCCCCCACCCCCCCCGGGATGGGACTTACCTCGTGCGAATGTCCCTCTCGGCGGCAGGTCCCGGCGGCGGTTCAGCGGCGGTTCGGCAGCGGTGGCGGCGGCCGGTCTTCCGACCGCCATTACAAAGTAAAAAAACAACAATGTGATAGGCTACGTAAAGATTTACGTAGCCTATCACGGCTAGATTTTCAAAGTCAGCCATGATAGGCTATGTAAATCTTTACGTAGCCTATCACGGCTGCCTTAAAAAAAAAAAAAAGTGCGTATGCAAATGGCGGCACCCATGGGCACCGCCATTTGCGTTCCTTATTTGGGCACGGGTAGTCTACATAAAGATTCACGTAGACGCTATTATAAGGGCAAAGGCTGACTTTGAAAATCTAGCCGTGATAGGTTACGTAAATCTTTACGTAGCCTATCACGTTGTTTTTTTTTTAACTTTACTTTTTTTTTCACGGCCGGAGAGGCGGGGCGCTCCCCTCCGGCCAGAATTTTGCCGGGGAGGGGCAGGGCGTCTCCTCCCCCGCCAAGAATTTCGGGGGGAGAAATGGAGCGCCTCCCCCCCACACCGAAAAAAGCTGCGGGACCAGGTAAGGGACTTTCGTCCATCCTTACCCGTGGCAGCCATGATCTGATGGATGGAGCCGCCATGGGGTATGTGTGTGTGCTGTAGGGATATCAGAGAATTCCGCATGAATTTTAAATGGGATCGAATTCTGACAAATCCGGTCCGTGGAATCCTCCTCGGAATGGGGCGGTCTGGTCGACCTGGACTGGAGCTCACGCGGAGCCATTTTTTTTTGTCTGCCGAACAAAATCCGGCGGATTCTATGAAAATAATCATGAAAAGAAATCCATTAATTGGAAATAGAAGAAGAATGCAAACGGCTTTACCCTTTTTACAATAATAAATAGGCATTTTCCTTGTGACCCAAGGCTTTCTTTTGCTGGGGCTGAGTCGCGAAGTCCACAGAAATCCTCCATCTTTTCTGTTTATTGTCTGTGGAGCTGAGGTCAGGTCCGGTGAGGTCAGATCCGGTGAGGTGAGGTGAGGTCAGGACAGGTCCGGTGAGCGGAAGTTACGTGGGGGATTCCCGCCATCTGAAAACCCGGAAGCATTCATGGAAATGTTTTGTAAACTGGAAACATTTCTGTAAATTGGAGCCCTCAGACCACGAATTATAGAGACTGAGAGGGGGCGTGCGAAAAGGGTTTTTTGGAGGTACTTACAGAATTATTTTCATAAGTTCGGGGAGCCAGAAAAAAAATGGGGGAATCCGGGGCATGCGGATGGCGGAACGAGGCGGATGACACAATCTGCAGACCCGAAAACAAACGGTAAGTGGTGACCCTCAGCTCTGCGGAATCCTCGTGGAGCGTAGGATGTCAGAGAATTCCACCACGGATCTCGGTGAGGCCGAAGGCCAGTGCATTCGCCCCCCCGAACTCCGTGGCGGAACGGCCTGCCACCCCCCTGCAGTTCCCCCCCGGGACGAGACTCACCTGGGGCGGATCTTCCGGGCGGCGGCGGCTCCAGCATCAGCTCTGGTGGCGGCAGCAGCCGGTCTTCTGACCGGCTGCCACCACCACCATTACGAGGCTTGTGTAAAAAAAAAAAAAAAATGTGATAGGCTATGTGAAGATTTACGTAGCCTATCATGGCTAGGTTTAAAAAAAAAGAAAAAAAAGACGTGATAGGCTACGTAAATCTTTACGTAGCCTATCATGGTTGGGTGGGTTAAAAAAAAAAATGCTTACGCAAATGGCGGCTGCTACGGCCGCCGCCATTTGCGTTCCTTCTTTTTACCATCTTAATCTATGTAAAGATTTACGTAGGCTAAAACGGTGAATGAAAAAGGGACGCAAATAGCGCCCGCTATGCTATTTGCGGTCCCCTTTATTTTTGCCGTCATAGTCTACGTAAATATTTACGTAGATTAAGACGGCCAAAAAGAAGGAACGCAATTGGTGGCGGCCGTAGCCGCTGCCATTTGCATACGCGTTTTTTTTTTTTTTTACCCAGAGCCCTTCGCAACCGGAAATCCGGCTGCGGACGGCTCTGGCCTGGCCGGGCCAGGCTTGGCCGGCTGCTCCGCAGAGCTGCTGTGGAGCACAGCTGGCCATTCGAGGATTCCGGGGGGAGGAACGGAGTGCCTCCCCCCCGGCCAGGATTCCAGGGGGAGGGATGGAACGCCTACCCCCCACCATCAACATAATCCGCGAAAGGTAAGTCACTTTCGTACATCCCTAGTGGAGCGGAGCTGCTCTGCGAGGATTCGGGGGGGGGGAACAGATTGCTCCCCCCCCCCGTGGATTCCCCACTGGAACAGACGGTGGGGAATCCATATATCCCTAGTGTGCTGAGATCCTCAGCACCTGAATCCCAGAGGATTGCGAACTTTAGAAGTTGAAACAAACACCTTGAATTGGTCCTGCCTGTGCAGATGAGATAACACCAGCGGAATAGGTCACATGAGGGATGGCATGGGCGTCCAGTTGGGACTTGAAGCCTGGCGAGAAATCACCGGTTTGGCCCCGCCCCCTGGATGCCCCTGTGTGGCCCCAGCTCTTGCCCAACTCGCCACTTGCTGAGCAGGGCAAGCGAGCCGCCTGTCGCTGCCACTGCTGTAGCAGGAACGAGGGGAAGAACAGAGCACCTCTCCTCCCCGCCCCCTCACTACAGTGGCGGTGGTGGTGAGGGACAGACTGGTTGTTTTATGCAACTCTCTTACACTTAGGTAAAACGGCCAGCCTGTCCCTCGCTGCTGCCACCGTTGCTGTAGTGAGGGTGGGAGGAGAAGAAGGGAGCAGCTCTCCTCTCCTCCCCAGCAGCCCTGCTACAGTTTCTGTCTCTTCCTCAGAATCAGAACTGCTTTGGGGCTCTATGGGCTCCAATCCAACCCTGACACACCCCTACGTTACACCTCCCAGTATTCCAAAGCAACTGCATCTTGTACAAGCTTAACCTTCTGGGAGATGTTCAAGGGCAGCTCCACACACAATGCATTGCAGCAGTCAAGCCCAGAAATGTCAACAGCATGGATCAGCACAGCAAGATCCCCTCTTTTCAAGAACACCACAGCCACCTGCTTGTCATACAGGAGCGCCAGGTCTAGAAGCAAGTGAAAGCTCTGCACCTGTTTAGACAGAGAGCTCCCCAATCCATCAATCACAGGCAAACCAGGCCCTGCGGGCTTCCTGGTATTTGTAATGAAGGCAAAATATTCCCTTAATAGAAGCCAGCAGGGGGTTCTCTTCTATTCTCTTTCAGCTATGAATGTCAGGCTGACTTCATGCCTGTTACTGCAGAGCAATGAACAACCTATTTGCTTGTATCAGTGAGTGATACGATCTTGGAGCTTCAATAAGCTCCCTGTTTTTTTCTTTTTCTTCACAGCACAGGGAACCATCCAAAGCTCTCCGGAATCAAGAGTGGAGAGGCTGTGGAGATCAAGGGCTTGCCTTTCAAGAGGTCTGGGAATCTCTCTCTCTCTCTGATTGCTACCCGATCAGTAGCCCTTCACAACAGCAGTGGTGTTTTAAGTAAAGCCACCTCTCTGTGAAGAGATAATTTTAACACCCTTTGACTGGCACGTGCTAATTTACACGTTGTAGCACAGTCAGATCTAAATCATCCATAATGTATCAAAGGGTCTTCTTTGGCTCTAACGTAAAGCTTGTGTGAGATCAATGTGGGGAAGAATGTGCAAGAGCCATGCGTTTCCATGAAATGTTCATTCCAGGGTGACATTTAGGTGAGTTATCTAAGTGAGCGCAGCTGTTTTGCAAGACGAAGGATGAGCGATGCCACCACATTTCATAATTGGTTGGCTTGCTGGTCAAAGCTTGTCTGTTCATAATGATCGCTTCTGTAATGCGCCTGGATTGGTGTTCTATGAATTTGCTGTTAAATTTGGATTTGATTTGACTGCGAACTCCAGAACATGCGTAGTCTGCATGTAAACAATGCCATTCCTGCACATCTGCTGAGTTGGTTGGATTAACCCTTTTCTTCGTTAAGAGTAATGCCATTCACCCAATATGACTGATATGCATTACATTAGTACTACACTGTGTTGAAGTGTCTATTAATTTGATTGGGGATATATGGCAGATAATTTTAATTTTAACGTAGTTCCTTTTGGGGGCTGGTCTTTGACCGTAATAAAGTTCTATCTATCTATCTATCTATCTATCTATCTATCTATCTATCTATCTATCATCTATCATTAAGGTAAAGTGTGATGATATCGCTTGAACCACAACCAATCACATTCAAAGAATCAGCCAGGTAGGTATATAAACATTCATTTTCTCCATTTCCTGACTCTCCTGCATGGTCTGTGACAGACAGCAAGTCAACATTACACAGAAAGGCCGTGGAACAAGAATATGTTTTAAAGGAGAACTCTCATCCAAGCTAACATGGGTGAATTCATTATTTTCTGAGGAAATAATGAATTAACCCCAGGATAAGTTCACCCATCCCTATGAAGGATGGATTTTTAAGTTCTTTAGGAAAGTGTTGCATATCTTCCAATATTTTGCAGGTGCACAGACTATTTTCACACCATAGATCACTCAGAAAGGCAGTGCAGTGTGGTGGTTAGAATGTTGGGAGACCTGGATTCAAATCCCACCCCCTGCAGCCATGACACTCACTGGGGGACCTTGGGCTAGTGACCCTCTTTCTCTCTCTCAGCCTAACCTACCTCACAGGGCTGTTGTGGGCATAAACATGCAGAAAGGTATCACCTTGTATGGTGCCTTGAGTTCCTTGGAGGAAAGGTGGAATACAAATGTAATTCAATGAATACATTCCTCAACCACCCCATTGTTCAGTTTTTTTCTTCTCTTATCTGTGCAATGAAGCATACCCAGAGAGTTGCTCCCAGATCCTGGTGCCTTTTTATACACTTAGCTTGCTTGCATTTATGGGGTGAAAGCAATGGGGAGAAATTGTTTTGTTTTTTCTTTTTTCTTTTTGACATTTTAATTTGTTTAATTTTTCATATGTTGGAATTGAATGAGTTCATTTGGGTTTCCACTGATTTTAATAGAAGATCCAGCCAGTCCTCTAATTCCTATAACATCCGTGTTTCTTTTGAACAGAGCAGCATGAAATTTGTAAGCATGCTACCTACCCCTCCGGCCATCAGACCTGCCAAATTTCCAATAGATAAGGCAAAAGGCCCCCATTTTATAGCCAGTCTTAAAAGGTGCACACTCACAACCTAGTAACTGCACCCAGTATTCCCAGGCGGTCTCCCATCCAAGTACTAACCAGGCCCAACTCTGCTTAGCTTCCGAGAACAGGCGTGTTCAGGGAGGTATGGCCTTTTGGCTAAGATCAAGTGTAGTATCTGTTCTTATCAGTTTAATATCTGATATGGCTTCTATTTGAGGACTATATATCAAATGGATTTTTGGAACTGAAACCGAGTATCTGCTATGTAAACTAAGTAGAATCCCCCCCCGCCAGTTAATGTCACTGCTCTCTCTCTTGCCTACCCCTGTGACCTTTCTGTGAAATGCACACAGAGTCCTTCTTCAAAGCAAAAGAATACCTCCAATGCAATGGAGATAAAAAAAGGAACGAATGAAGAAATAAACGGATTCTCATTCGTTTTGTCATTATTCATTCAAATTCACATTCTTGATGCCTATAACCACAAATGGATGAATGAATGAATCGCATTTGTTCATTTTCCCTTTGTTTTTCAAAGAAATGCATACCCCTACTGTGCTTTCTGCTGCCTTCTCATTTGCACTGCCTGTCTGGAACTGAATTCTGCCTGTATCCTGGACCACAAGACTGCCAACTCCTTTTCATGGGAGTCCTTGAGCTTCCCACCCAGAGCAGCTGGAGGAGAGACCAACCAGGAGTAGCTGACTGGCTGCTTAGGATATAGCAGATAAAGGCTGCAGTCATACACATACTTTCCTAGGAGTAAAAAGAGACTGACTTCTGTGTAGTTATGTGCAGGATTGCACTGTCAAACTGGTTCCAGTCTTCCTCTCTGCCAATGGGATCCTGGGCACTATGGAACTGCAATCTCCCAGGACACTATCACTGTCCTCAAGTTGGCCATTCTTGAACAAAGAAAATTCAAAGATTTAATGGGAAATAGCTGAATTAGAATTTATCAAGAGATTCAACTCTTATCTGCTGTGGTTTGAAATGGGATAAAGGATTTCGTTTTAAAAATCATACTACATGTGTTAATCAGCTCACCAGTGCAAGGATGTCTGTGATATCACCCAAACAACTGCCTTGTGAATGACCACTGCTAATAAGGTAATTATCACTGTCTGTACTTCCTGCAGTTCAGTTCTCTTTCTTTACTTTTTCACTCCCTCCACCACTACTGTTTATATATCTGTAAATTACAAGATAACACTTCATGCATCTGATGAAATGGACTTCAATCCACACAGGCTTATGCCATAATAAATTGCAGGATTGGATCCCAACATTCTTAGAGTAGACCCACTGAAATCAGTGGGTAGTCATGGTTAGAATAGACCTGTTGAAATCAGTGGGTAAAATCCAACATAAGTCCTACTTACAGCAGACCCACTGAAATGAATGGGACCTAATGACATTTTACCCAATGGGACAAGTAAGTCATGATTAACCTAAGTCCCATTGACTGATATTGGACACTGAAATGTCTCTCTAAGAAGGGATGATCTAATTCGGCTAATTGCTGGCAGTGCAATGCAGGTAATGCTTCTTTTAAACATATGTTTTGGCAGTGTCCAGTACTTGTTTCTTCTGGGGAGGTGGTTATTATATGGATAAATGTTGTACTGGAACAGTTTTTAATATTCACTGATGTACATGCTCTTTTAAAATATTTACCTCTTTCATGGAAATTAATGGTCAGTGTAAATGGATTCTCCATGCCCTCTTGACAGCTAAAAGATTGATATTACAACATTAGAAGGATAAATGCTCACCTCCTATAATACAATGGATTGAGGACCTTATATCACTTTCATCATTTGAACAGGTGGCATGTAGATGCCACCTTCAAATGGATACGTATTTGGATAACTGGCCCACTTTTGTTGACGCATATGTATAATTGCTAGTTACTTTGTATTTTCAGATATATGCATTGTTTATTTATTCATTGCTATGGATATATGCAAATTTATGTATGCATATTAAAAAAAAACTTTTTTAAACCCCCTAAAAAAAGTCATTGATTTCAACAGGCCATGATATGGAATTAAATCAATCTCTCTCTCTCTCTCTCCCTCTCTCTTTCTGTCTGTGTGTGTATGTGTGTATTATATACGGGCACCCACCCCACACTTTGAATTGGGCCCCTCTTCTGCTCAGACTAATTCAGAGTTGGTCCACTTCAAATCAGTACCAAATCCAAGCTAAAGTTTGGGAAGTTGAGGGGTTACGCTTTCCATGGACTATAATGGGAAATCCAAAAAAGGTTATGGGTTGGATCCACATTTAGTCATACTTAGAGTGGAGCTATTATAAGGAATGCTCATGGCTAACTTAAATCTTATTCATTTCAATGGATCTACTTTATGTAGGAATAACGTTGGATACCACCGATTGTGTGTTTCTGCGTGTATGCTTGTTGTTGTTGTTCAGTCGTGTCCGACTCTTCGTGACCCCATGGACCATAGCACGCCAGGCCTTCCTGTCCTGCGCTCTCTCCCGGAGCGTGCCCAAGTTCATATTCATTGCATCGGTGATGCTATCTAGCCATCTCATCCTCTGCCGTCCCCTTCTCCTTTTGCCTTCAGTCTTTCCCAGCATCAGGGTCTTTTCCAGAGAGTTTTCTCTTCGCATTAGGTGGCCAAAATATTTCAGCTTCAGCTTCAGTATCTGTCCTTCCAATGAGCACTCAGGGTTGATTTCCTTTAGGATGGACTGATTTGACCTCCTTGCAGTCCAGGGGACTTGTAAGAGTCTTCTCCAGCACCACAGTTCGAAAGCATCAATTCTTCAGTGCTCAGCCTTCCTTATAGTCCAGCTCTCACAGCCATACATTACTACTGGGAAAACCATAGCTTTGATTAGACGGACCTTTGTCGGCAAGGTGATGTCTCTGCTTCTTACTATGCTGTCTAGGTTTGCCATAGCTTTCCTCCCAAGGAGCAAGCGTCTTTTAATTTCATGGCTACAGTCACCGTCTGCGGTGATCTTGGAGCCCAAGAAAGTAAAATCTGTCACTGCTTCCATTTCTTCCCCTTTTATATGCCAGGAAGTGATAGGGCCAGATGCCATGATCTTCGTTTTTTTAATGTTAAGTTTCAAACCAGCTTTTGCACTCTCCTCTTTCACCCTCAACAAGAGGCTCTTTAGATCCTCTTCGCTTTCTGCCATTAGGGTGGTATCGTCTGCATATCGGAGGTTGTTGATAATTCTCCCGGCAATCTTAATTCCGACCTCTGATTCATCCAACCCGGCATTTCTCATGATGTACTCTGCATATAAGTTAAATAAGCAGGGTGACAATATGCAGCCTTGTCGTACTCCTTTCCCAATTTTGAACCACTCGGTTGTTCCATGTCTGGTTCTTACTGTTGCTTCTTGACCCTCGTACAGATTTCTCAGGAGGCAGGTAAGGTGGTCTGCTACTCCCATCTCTTTAAGAATTTGCCACAGTTTGTTGTGATCCACACAATCAAAGGCTTTAGCATAGTCAATGAAGCAGAAATAGACATTTTTCTGGAATTCTCTTGCTTTCTCCATGATCCAGCGAACGTTTGCGATTTGATCTCTAGTTCCTCTGCCTCTTCTAAACCCAGCTTGTACTTCCGGTAGTTCTCAGTTCGCATACTGCTGAAGCCTAGCTTGTAGGATTTTGAGCATCACCTTGCTGGCATGTGAAATGAGCGCAATGGTGCGGTAGTTTGAACACTCTTTGGCGTTGCCCTTCTTTGGAATTGGAATGTAAACTGACCTTTTCCAGTCTTGCAGCCATTGTTGAGTGTTCCAAATTTGTTGGCATATTGAATGCAGCACTTTAACAGCATCATCTTTTAGGATTTTAAATAGCTCAGCTGGAATACTGTCATCTCCGCTAGCTTTGTTGTTACTAATGCTTCCTAAGGCCCACTTGACTTCACTCTCTAGGATGTCCGGCTCAAGTTCAGTGACCGCACTATCATGGCTATCAGGGACATTCAGATCTTTCCTGTATAGTTCTTCTGTGTATTCTTTCCACCTCTTCTTCATCTCATCTGCATCTGTTAGGTCCCTGCCTTCTTTGTCCTTTATCATGCCTGTCTTTGCACAAAACGTTCCCTTGAGATCTCCAATTTTCTTGAAGAGATCTCTAGTCTTTCCCATTCTGTTGTTTTCCTTGATTTCTTTGCATTGTTCATTTAAGAAGGCCTTCTTGTCTCTCCTTGCTATTCTCTGGAACTCTGCATTCAGTTGGGTATATCTTCCCCTTTCTCCCTTGCTTTTCACTTCCCTTCTTTCCTCAGCTACTTGTAAAGCCTCATCAGACAGCCACTTTGCTTTCTTGCATTTCTTTTTCTTTGGGATGGATTGAGTTGCTGCCTCCTGAACAATGTTACGGACCTCCGTCCATAGTTCCTCAGGCACTCTGTCTATCAGGTCTAATCCCTGAAATCTATTCCTCACCTCCACTGTATATTCATAAGGGATATGATTTAGGTCATACCTGAATGGTTTAGTGGCTTTCCCTACGTTCTTCAATTGAAGCCGAAATTTTGCAACAAGAAGCTCATGATCTGAGCCACAGTCAGCTCCAGGTCCTGTTTTGACTGACTGTATAGAGCTTCTCCATCTTTGGCTGCAAAGGACATAATCAATCTGATTTCGATATTGACCATCTGGTGATGTCCATGTGTAGAGTCGTCTCTTGTGCTGTTGGAAAAGAGTGTTTGCCATGATCAGCATGTTCTCTTGGCAAAACTCTATTAGCTTTTGTCCTGCTTCATTTTGTGCACCAAGGCCATGCCTGCCTGTTATCCCAGTGATTTCTTGACTTCCTACTTTAGCATTCCAATCCCCTATGATGAAGAGGACATCTTTTTTTGGTGTTAGTTCTAGAAGGTGTTGTAGGTCTTCATAGAACCGATCAACCTCAGCTTCTTCGGCATCAGTGGTTGGGGCATAGACTTGAATTACTGTGATGTTGAATGGTTTGCCTTGGATTCGTACTGAGATCATTCTATGTGTATTTGTGTCTATGTATATGCACATATAAACCAGGAGCAACAATCGATAACTGAAATGCAGCAAAATGGTATTTTATTTATCTGCATTTATCCGTGACCTTTCCAAGAAAATCTCCGCGTAAGGTGATGTACTGGAAAATATCGATACAAAAATACAAACTGCAACAGGAGATGTTGCTACAGGTTCTTGTGTATTGTAACCTATCAGCAACATTAATGGCCCTGAACTCTCTCATGGTCCATTAAACCTCATAAGCATGACAAAGATCCCTGTGACAGGTGATTGATCTGTGACTGCTCCTCTTGGCTTGATAAGCCCAAGACTGTCCTTTAACTGGAATCCGAAAGGTGAGCAGGAGAGGCGTGTGTTATTTCTCTCCATTAGGTGACGGCAAGCCGTGAGGTGCTGCGAAAGACATAACATTCAATTGACCTTTTGCTTATCTATAAATGTAGAGTGAGCTGCACAGAGACACCCCACCCCACCGCTGCCCAATTCACCAAGGAGCCATTGCAAAGACATTTATTTCCTTTCACTAGCCATAAAAATAAATTGCTCTTCACAAAGCCAGACAGATGCAAATTCCTATCTTTTCTGTAGCCACCAGCCAGTAGTAAGATTATTATGAAGGAGATGTTTTTCCTCCAGGCTATCATAATTGGGCAGCCGTGTTATCAAATTGTGTTTGATCAAATTGCCACATGGATATTAAGCATTTGAGAGTGTTTGCGCAAGTTATATTGGCTACCTGTGACTTGAGGGAGGCTTGCGTCCTCACAGGGGTGATTATTCTCATGAGTTCAACATCTTCCTGGGAAGTGCTTGGCCAGGGCTGGCATTAAGGGTAGGCATGGTTGGGCATCTGCCAAGGGCCCACAGCCCAGCAGGGCCCACTGACAAGAGGCCCCTGGAGTTGCTCCTCCTCTTCACCATTGCAACCTTTTTGTTCATCTGCCTCTTGCTCTGGCCCAGAAAACGGCAGTGAGAAGAAGGAGCAGTAGATGCTGCTGCCGACTTTCCCACTGGCTCTCTGCCTGTCAAGGAAGGAAGTGGCAGCAATGATCAGAGGGAGGAAGAGGAGCGATTCCAGCTGGTGACAATGGCAGGGGTCTCCATCACATGGGCGGAGAATTCCACATCAAGGTCGGTTCTTTCCCCATCCGATATCATTGCAGGACTGGGTCGCTTTCTTCAGATGGCTGTCCCCATCACATTATTTTTTGTTTCTTTCCTTCTCCTGCGGGTGGTGATGCCACTCAGAGGCATCACCACCTTTCTGCGAAGAAGCATGACATGTGCTTGGGGTGTAGCGATAATTCCTCCCTGGTTCCTGCCCCTTTCCCTCCCCTTGCACATTACTGGTGGAAGGGGACTGACACACAGACAGCCCCCCCGCCATGATCTCCCCTGGCCCTCTGCCCCCCCCTTCAGTGTATTTGACAATCTTTGCCATTTACTCAGACATTTACTCGCTGGGAATGCACAGAAGGGGGGCGTGCCAGCAGGTCGGAAGGCCGGCACGCCACTCTGCCGACCTACCACTCTGCTGACCTGCCGCCTTGTTCAGAACGCTGCAGGCCAAAAACGGTGAGGATGCAAAACAGCACAGGCATGGGAAGGCGACACGCTCCACAGCCCGTCATCACCACCTTTGCCACCATGACCATACTCCCAACAACCCAAAATAACCGCCTACAGCCACCAACACACACTGGTTAATCCATGCTAGGGGAGAAATACACAGGGAAGTCATGGCGCTCCATTTGTGCATATATGGAAAAATACCACATTTTTTTCCATTTGAGGAAAACATGGGGTAAATGGGTGGTTTACATTACACCACTAGAAATGGTGGGAGAATGACTGGACGATGACGATGTCATGTAATGGGCCCGCACAATTCAGTGAGTGGCCAATCATGCATGTGCAATAAACTGGAGGTGTCGAGATGCCCAGGGAGAAGGTAGACTCACTGAGGGGGTGGGGAGGACTGAACATGTCTTACACAAGAGCCCTCCAAAACCAGGAGCCAGCCCTGCGCTTGGCCTTTCTGTGAGAAGCAAAGGCGAAGATCCCCTTTGTTTCTTCTTTACAATATTTATAGCCCGCCTTTCTGATGCATTTATTTTATTCATCTATTAGTTAAATTCATATCCCATCTTTCCATTGGTGCCCAAGGCTGCCAACAGTAACAGAAATTACATACAAAGTAAGAATAAAATAAAAATATCAAAAGCAACATTTCTATGTTCTGTTCATGTGGCAGTTAACCTGAAGGATCGTCTCCTCCAATATATACTTGCCCGGACCCTAAGTTCATCCTCAGAGGTCCTTCTCCGTGACCCCACCCCCCCGCCTGCCAAAGAGGTAAGGTGGGTAGCTACTAAGAGAGGGCCTTTTCTGTTGTGGCACCCCGGTTGCAGAATGAGCCACCCAGAGAGGCTCGCCTAGTGCTTATGTTGTACTCTTTCCAGTGCCAGGTGAAGACATTCCTATTTTCCCAGGCATTTTAGCCTCTAGGTTTCTGTTGTTTTAAATCTGTTACTGTATTTTAAATCTTTGCATTGCTACTAGGTTTTATTTTGGTTTTTATTTCTATTTTATATTGTAGTTTTAAACTTTTATAGTGTATCTTATGTTGTATTTTATGGTTTGAATTGTTCTGAAGTACCCAGAGAGCTATGGCTATTGGGCGGTATAGAAGTGGAATAAATAAGCAAGTTAAACCATATAAAACTGTAAATTTTAATATATTTTTTATCACCCAGATGTGATAGTGTGCTGTGCACACACTCCGACACCTGGGTTTGAAGCCCTGGCAGACCTTCAGGCAGGGGTGAGCAGAAGTAAGGTGGACGGTGGCCCACCAGAGCATGGTGCATGGTCTACTGGTAGGCCACTCTTCTTTCTTCTCACCCCTGCCTGAAGGTCTGCGGCTCTCCAAATCTGAATGCCAGGGTGTACGCGCACCACCACATCTATACTGGCCTTCCCCAATTTGGCGCCCTCCAGATGTGTTGGACTACAATTCCCAACATCCCCAGTTGTCGCCCAGCACATCTAGAGGACAACACGTTGTGGAAGGATGATCTATGGAAGGATGATGATCAGCTGGAAGGCTGATCAAGGGGGCTGATGCCCCCTTGTAGCATGATGTATTTCACACGTTTGGGAGGGAAGCATCTTGAAAAATCACCCCTTTTGCCAGTCTAAGGCTGCCATTCTTTGTGTACTTCCTCGGGAGTAAGCCCCATTGAACTCAGACTTGGCTGCTTCAGAGGCCTAAGATCGGGCTGATAGATGCACTGACCGTAATGGGTGAAGTCCATTATGAGATCATGAGGATGTGTCTTGCAAGGAACATAGGGAGCTGCCTTATGCGGAGTCAGACCATTTGTCTATCTAGCCCACTGTTGTCGACACTGACTGGCAGCAGCTCTCCGGGGTTTCAGGCAGGACTCCTTTCTAGCCCTACCTGGAGATGCCGGGGATTGAACCAGGGGCCTTTTGCATGCCAGGTATGTGATCTACCACTGAGCTATGGCCCTTCAAAGGCTCACTATTGTCCTTGATTTTCCAGAATGCATTAAAGCAGCCTTCCTGTTACCTTCAGTTGTGTCTGGCACCCTCCGGTTGTGTTCGGACTACAAGTCCCATCACCCCTCCAGCGGCTGGCTGGGGACTATGGGAGCTGCAGTCCAAATACATCTGGAGGGCGCCAAGTCAAGGAAGGCTGGACCACACCCCCAAATCCAGTCATGCCTCCACTCTTCCTTTATGCGTCAAGTCATGCCTCTTAAAACAAGCCCTTGTTTCGGAGCATGAGGTCACCGTGGAGAAGAGCCCGGGCAATCGGATTAAGGCAATTGTCACCAGGATGAGCGTGGGCTGTCTTTTTGATCAATGTTGCCGGAGATTTGGACCTGTTTGCCTTCCACTACAAACATTCCCAGACAGCCTCAGGACAGGACAGGGAGGGAGCGTGCGAGAGAGAGGCAGAAGCACAAGCAAAGGAATGTGTGTTTCAGCTGCCAACGCTCCCGAGCGCAAATAGATGGAGCATGCTCAACCTCGCTGTACACCCAGGCAGTCAAAGGCAACCAGCATAAGCCGGGCTGCTGCAGGGATTACGTTTTTTTCAATGGGTTAGAGATACTTATTCTGAGTTTTGTCGAGCAGCGTTCCCAGTTTACCGGGGAGCTGAAATGCGTGGGGACACATGGGTCTGGCGTTTGGGGAGGAAGGGGGTTGACAAAGGCAGTACCGGTGCCTTGCAGGGTGAGGAGGCCTGCGGACCCACTGGGGGCTGCTGAGCCATTCAGGGCTCCAGCTGGCTTGACGAGGGCAGGGCCCACAGGCAGACCAGAGTGAAACTTTATCCTTCTTTCCTTCTCCGGTCCACCTGGGGCCTCTATAAAAAGGCCTCTGCTGTGGCTTCAGTAGCGCCATCACCAGCTTTCCCACCCACCCACTCCTGGTAGCAACAGGTCTTGCACCGGAAAGAAGTTAACAAGGCTAGGAAGGAATTTCACCTGCATTCCAACTGGCAAATGTGGTGCAGGGTTTTTGCCTTCCTCACTGCAAGATTGTCTCTGTGGTAAATAAGTTGATCTGTACTGTAGTTAAACTCTTCATGGATCAGGAGTATTGCTAAACCTGGGCTCATGGGGCCCTGGTCCTGCATGTATTTCCTGGGGCCCCTGATCTATTCCCCAGAGCCATGAATTGGTGCCAGTGGACTTTTTTTTCACAGCTCAATTGTCAATGCAGCGAACAGTTTTCATGACAGGCCGCAGTTGGGGAGGGAAGAGAAGCTGCAACACACTCACCCTCCCCCAAACTCTGCCTACGTGGCAATTAAGCTTAAAGGAGGAGAAAAAGAAAACGTCTTTCCACTGCTGAGATTATCCTGGGCAGGGTGCAAATTAATTGAAGAACTGTTATTTGAGATTATTTCAATGAGACATTAATTGGCTGCCTTTGCCTCCTGTGACTTTTAAATACATCCCAGTCATTATTTCTGTATTTGCATATATGGATATAAATCAACGTATGCAGATTTGTGTCCTATGAGCCTGGGCTCAGAACCTTTTCAGTGCCTAGCAACACCCCTGTCATGGATGCTTCATTTGATGATGTTTTATGTCGCGTCTATGTAGACGGGATAGGCACGGGGCTGGATCCACTGGTGAAGCAGGATTCGAATCCCCGCAACCCCACAGTGGTGATCCCCTTAAAAGATCTTGGAGATGTGGCACTGAGACCAGCCCAGCCCAGTGCAGGGGCTGCAAGCTTGACACACCTAGGGTGGTGGAAAAGGGGCCACGTTAGCAATTTGTAAAAATGCCATACACACTGATGGCACTATATATAAATAAAATATTGCTTCACTTTTTTTTGGTAGGTAATTTGAAAGAAACATCTGGAACAAGGTGGCTGCATGCACATGAACTATTTTACAAATATTGGGATACAATAGAATTCTTTTTGGAGCAATCTGCTCCATGGGTTCCAGGTCAGTCATCCCTCATCTAGCACAATGCAGGGGCTTGGAAATAGGACAGTGTCCCCCAGACTGGCATTCCCAGATGTATTGGGACGAGGGATGTCTGTTGCTTGGGAATCCGCCCCTTTTGGGGCCTGATGGACTCCTACTGTCCACCCAATTTGGCTTTCATTTGTGAGCTGAGCTGTGGGTTTTCCCCGAGTTCCGAGAACTTCTTCCATATTTGGGTGGTGGTGGTGGTTGTCAGACGCAATTTGTGCAAATACACATCTGCAAAAATCCCAGCCACAATTTGTGTACATTTTATATAATTTGTACAGTTTGTGACTGAAATTTGTGCAAATTAGAAATCCGCTAACTGGTCTGACTTGCTACTGACTGAGTCAGGCCAGTTAGTGGAAAATGGACCACAGTCCTGGGGGCCAAGCCAACAAAAGCTTGTTGAGCTCTACTCCCCCAGACAAATTCCTCTGACATCCTTAGTTGGGACCACAACTCCCATTACATCTGGAGAGTGCCGGGTTAGGAAAGATTGATACAGGGTCTTGGGAGCAATAAAGGTCCTGTGAAGTTTTGATGAAGATATGAAGACCTGGTGTTTTTATTGCCTAATTTTTTCTCTCTCTCTTCAGATGCCCATTCAGTGATGAAATTGCCTTGGAATTTGATGAAGTGAACAATTATTTATTTAGGGTTGTTTTTTTTTACAAGCATCCGTGTAACCAGTTTTTTTAGTTCTTCTAAAATATAGATTTCACACATCAGTGACTTATCCTCCCTTTTTAACCAGAGTAATCAAATTTAAATTTTGTGTTGAAGGGAACCTTTCTATCCTTTATTCCTGCAGTGATGTAATCCATCTAGAAACTCTGGTCTGGGATGAAATTTTACGACCCTATAAACCTTCAGAAGCCAGAGATGGGGTTGAAGATACTGGGGCAGACAAAAGATGACAGAAGAGCCATGTTTGGGAGCTTGCAGCCTTTGTGAGTAGAGCAGGATGGCAAAGGGCAATGAGAAAAACACAACAACAACAACAACAGGGGAAGCGTGTATCAGTGGAGGCTGGTGGCTCCAATGTCAGTGGGGTGGGGAATCCACTCCGGGTTTTCAGTCAGAACCAGTCAGAACTCTAAAGCAGTGGTCTCCAAAGTGGGGTGCGCAGGACAATCCATTGGGGTGCAAGAGCTGCCTGATAATTGAGCAGCCTCACAACAAGCTGCCACTGTGTGCAATGATGGTGGTAGCAGTGGCGGCAGCAGGATGGGACTGGAGCCGAGAGGGAAGCTCCATGGCGTTTCTCTCTCGGCTCCAGTCCTATCCTGCCTGTGCTGCGGCCCCCGAGAGAAACTGCGCCAGTCTCTGCCAGTCATGGCGGAGGGAGCCACAGCATTGGAGCAGCTGGCATCCTGCCGAAGGAGAGCGGGGAGGAGATTAACCCTTTCCACTCTCCTTCGGCAGAATGAAGCCGAGAAGCAAGCGTCTGCACAACAGCTGTGACAGCCATGAAAACCAAGTATCGAAATGAACTGAACTTAGAACCAGACCTTTGAACTGCTGTATTACAGAGTGTTAAACCAAGATGTTCAAAAATGATGAAACATACTCAATCACATTACTCTCACTAACAAATATTATTCTTAAGAATAATTTTTTTAGTGAGAGCAAAAAGTCTTTTGTGCCATTAATAAATTAAATTAAAAAATATTTTAAAAAGATTGTTGATTTCATCTTTGTCTCATCCTTTTAAAATTACTATTAATTTCCATTTTTCTGTATGTTCTATAATGTATATCATATATTAGTACAGTAGTACATTATATAATTTAGAAATAAATATACGTATATTGGGCTGCATGCTCAAAATGTTTTTACTGATAGAGGTGCACAATCAAAAAAATTTGGAGACCACTGCTCCAAAGGAGCAATCTAAGGTACTTCACACCTTGGATAGCTCCTTTAGAGTTCTGACAGAAACCCGGAGCGGATCCACCACCTCACTGACATCGGAGCCACCAGCATCCCCTGGCTTACACCCTGCATGGTTGATCATTCCCCTTTCTCACTTAGAATCATAGAACAGTAGGGTTGGAAGGGGCCTACAAGGCCATCGAGTCCAACCCCCTGCTCAGTGCAGGAATCCAAGTCAGAGCATCCCTGAAAGGTGGCTGTCCAGCCTCGTCTTGAATGCCGCCAGTGTGGGAGAGCCCACCGCCTCCCCAGGGAATTGGTTCCATTGTCGTATTGCTCTGACAGTCAGGAAGTTTTTCCTGATGTTCAGCCGGAATCTGGCTTCCTGTCACTCGAGCCCATTATTCCATGTCCTGCACTCTGGGATGATCAAGAAGAGACCCTGGCCTTCCTCTCTGTGACAACCTTTCAAGTCCTTGAAGAGCGCTATCCTATCTCCCCTCAGTCTTCTCTTCTCAAGGCTAAACATGCCCAGTCCTTTCAGTCTCTCTTCATAGGGCTTTGTTTCCAGCCCCCTGATCACCTTCGTTGCCCTCCTCTGAACCCTGTCCGGCTTGTCTGCATCCTTCTTAAAGGATACTTAATTACCTTCTTCCCAAACAATGAACAACAGTGATGGGTGGAGGCAGAGAAAGAAGGGGAAAAACGGTGGGCTCAGCTGCTGCTTTCCAGGGCTGCACAGGACAGCTCTTTCTGTCACTTGCTGTTATCTGAAGAGATCTTAAAGAAAGCAAACAATTAATGACACCCCTGAGTTAAGTAGAATCAATTGCTTGTATTTTCTTCTTGGCTCTTAAAATTAATTACAAAATGATATATTTCCAGCTTGCTGGCAGGACGTAGATAATTATCTCTACTTCTCTGCCTCTACCCTGGGCTCATGGAAGGGGAGGAACTGAAAGGCAACTTCAAAGGCGAATCTGACTTCCGTCCCTCTTCTTTCCCCAATGTCTTCCTGGCTTTAGTATTATTATAACCAGTGGGATCTACAGCAAAGTGTTGCAATGTATTCTCGTCTCCTAATAGGAATACTCCTGTTCAGTGCCAGTCAGTCAGCTAGCCACATACTCCTCCATGCACCCCCCAGCCCCACGTTCTGTTCGTTGGTTCGTTGGTTCGTTCTTTCATTCTTTCTTTCTTTCCTTCCAACTGACACTCAGCATACCAATATTACTGACAATGCTGAGTCCTCTTTGGGGTTGTTTTGCTTTTTGGTTCCCCTCCACTCCACCTTAGAGGCTGATATTTAGAGGTTTGTTGTTGATTCCTGGTATTTTATATTTGGCCTGGTGTTGGGTCCTTTCTGTTGGCACTCACAACCCGAGTTGTTATTAGAGGGAATAATACTGGAAGGCAGCATTGGGAGCAAAATGGGAAAAGGGGTCTTTTTTCCCTTGTCTTTGGCATGTGGAAATTTTCTTTTGATTCAGACTTCGGCTCTTCATGCAGCTCTCTGAAAATACAAATGTCCTCAAAATCTGAATTTTTAGTTTGGACTTTGGGGTATGTTTTTGTGGAACCCGAAGTGGGCCAAGCTGGTGAGGCCACATGACCCATTGTTCAAATTTCTGCTTCACACCGATCCCGCTGTGGAAGCAATCTCTGAAGCTGACCAACTCAAATGAGTAGGGGAGGGTTTACAGGGAAGAAAGGGAGTCAGACAATGCAACCCCAAACATTTCCACCCAAAGGAACAACCTATGTTCAGAAAGAGAGAGTGCGCTAATTTTACAATCTGGAAAATGAACCCTCTGTCACTAAGAGGTGGGCCCTTCCTTTTGAATCTGTTTCCAAACTAGCTGGAATCAGTGAGATGGATTATAGCATCTCAATCACTTTCCAAAGCTCCACAGGAGACCAGAAGAAGAAGGAAGAAACAGCTAACTGTGCTATACATCTGGAAATCAACACTGACAAGATGAATTATTCAAGGATTAGCAGATCCCACATGGGTTCCCCCCCCCCTTCTTCTTTTAGTTTATTCATATGCAAGGAGCTTGGAAAAGGCAAAACTTTGATTCTCCCCTGGCATTTAATTTAGTGGAGATTGCCTTGTTGTAATAGGGAGGAAGCAGGCTGAATACCACTGCAGCAGGCAGCCAGGGGTGAGTGGACTCCATGCTAATTATATATATATGAGAGAAATTTTGCACGCAGGTAATCCAGATTCTATATACCAAAAGGTGATTACTACAACCTGTCTAAATTACACAAACTGAACCCATTTGCACAATTCCAATTTTCAGCAATGAACCAGTGTGGTGTAGTGGTTATAGTGTTGAACTAAGGCTGGGGAGTCTTGAGTTCAAATCCCTACTCAGCCATGAAGCTCAGCAGGCGACTTACCTCTCAGTCCAACCTACCTCGCAGCTTTGTTATGAGGAGAAAATGGAATGGTATAATAGATGCTGATCTGAGTTCCTTGGAAGGCAGGTGGGATAAAAATGTATAAATAAATATAAGCTTGCATTATATTGTGGAGGGATTTTTTTTTAATAGCTCCTTCTGCTTTGGCTAATCATGGGGAGGCTTAAGGTGCTGTATAGTGGATGGGAGGCCTTGTAGGCCCCTTCCAACCCTACTATTCTATGAAGCTCTTTCCCAACTAGCTAGTTGTAACTAATGGACAAATGGACAAAATGTACATGGACATTTTGTAATGGACAAAATGAGGAATTTGAAGAATATTTGAAGAACCAGGGAATATGAAGAACTATATTCTTCCATTATGTGTGTGGGGGGGGGAATCTCCCTCAATCCAGCTGTTCCCTGGAAAGCCCCCCCCCCATTCACCCAAGGGTCTTCTGAGATAACTAACAGGAGATTTGATCATGAGCTGGATGTGGAAATACAAAGCTGAGCTGGGGGCAAGTGGGGTGCTGACATGTGTAGGAGTAAGTCGCATTGAACTCAGTAAGACTTACTTCTGTGTAGACATGCACAGAGTTGGTTCTCCCCTCCGCTCAGCTTTGTTTTTCCAGCCACATCCAGCTCATTATCAAACCTCCTGTTAGTTATCTCAGAAGACCCTTGGGTGAATGTGGGGGGGGGGCTTTCCAGGGAACAGCTGGATTGAGGGAGATTCCCCCCCACACACATAATGGAAGAATATAGTTCATACTCCCTGGTATGTTTATTCCTCAGCTTGTCCGTTCCCTGAGCATGCACAGAGTATGCTTTTTATTCAAACAAAGAGAAGGTTGCTGATCTTTCCCTTCATGCTGCATTTGTACAAGAGTGACTGCTTCAGAAAGAACTTTCCATTATACTGTCTCTTTTTCTTCATGAGTTTCATAACAGAAGTATGGTGTAGTGGTTAGAGTCCAGCCCAAAGTCACCCAGTGAGATAACTAACAGGACGTTTGCTAATGAGCTGGATAATCCTTTTTTTTTTTTTTTGCACACCCACAGCATACCAGTAAGGCCCTTGAAGCCTCTGCATCCCAGTAACCCTGCTGTCTCACTCCACAGAGCAAGAACCTGAAAAAGCAATCCACTTGAGGCATGCCAATATGGCTTCGATTGCTTTTATAACCCTGCCCCATGCTACGCAGAAGGCCACCCCTTAAGAATTTGCTGTTTTCCATGCCAAACACACCCACAGTCGTGGATTTTAAGTGCAAATATTGAATCTCCGATGTGACCACCTGTAATCCCTCAGCCTGTTCATAAAAGGCCTGGGAACACAAACTCATAATAATGCACCAAAATGATTCAACTCCTTAGCAGGAGACCGTCTGATCTCCATTTGTATTCGAAATGGAATATTCTGTACTCCATTTGTATCCCATTTGTATTGCATTTGTATTCCAAACGGCTGCTCCGGCTAGATCGCAGAGCTGCGGCACAGCACAAGCTATTATGCGTCTTCGATCACACTGATTGCGAAAGCGGCAGGGAGCCTCTTTCGAGTTCCCTTTTCACATGGCTGGAATTCAAAATGACGATGCAAAGAAAAGCCCCTTCAGAACAGCCTCCGTTTTAGAGTGTCATAATTATTAGCAAGAAATGTCGCCTTCCCGACCCCTGTGGGGGGAGCAGGAGGCTGGTGCAGCTGGATTCATGTGCATCCCTCATATCTCCACAATTCACAGGCTGGCACAAAGTGTCAGGACCTGACAGACTGGGGTGCAGAACCTCTTGCAGCCCAAAGGCAGAATTTCATGTCAGAGAAGCTCTCCGCAGCTGCTTTCCCATGCTGGGCAGGGCCAAAGGTAAAAGGGCAGGGCCAAAGACCAAAGGAGGTAGGGCCCAAAATGCCCCAAATACCAGCATATTGCATCTGAACGCTCTTACTGCCAGAACTGAGTGTTAGAAAAAGCATTTCTACCTATTAGAATGTGGGGGGAAATACCACATGTGATAAACTGCTAACAATAATGCCTCTCAGATGTTCAGTGCTGTGCCAAAAATTTCTCACATTTTTTTCAACCATTCTCATTCAATTTGATGGAGGATAAATTGCTTTCAAAAAGAAATTCAGTGGTGACAAAATTCTTGTGGGTTGGGTTTGGGTTTCTTGGGCTTACCTTACTTAGGAGGTGGCCGAGGAGTGAGCACAAATGTCCTGTTCTTCAGTGTACAATCATCTCTCTGGCCACCTGTAGCTTCCTCAGCTCCCTACACTTCAGTTGAAGCCCAGTTTAAGGCACCATGAGGTATTTCCTCCCACAGGGCTTTTTTAGATCAGGGTGTGCAGGCAGCCTGGGAGGGCAGCTGTGACTGGGTAAGCTCAGAAACACCACAAAAATACCTAGGGATGTACGAAAGTCACTTACCTTTTCGACGGGGTGATTCGCGGTGGGGGGGAAGCGCTCCGCACCTCCCCCCGAAATCCTGATCCGGCCGGCTCTGCTCTGCGGAGATTCCACGGAGCCGCCGGCCAGGGCCGCCCATAGGCAGACATCCAGCCACTGGGCAGCCTTCCAGGGGGAAAAAAACCACGTACAGAAATGGCAGTGGCTACGGGGGCCGCCATTTGCATTCCTTCTTTTTTTTTTTGGCTGTTTTAGCCTACGTAAATATTTACGTAAGCTATTATGGCGAAAAAAAGGGGAACGCAAATAGCGCCCACTACACCATTTGCATTACCCTTTTTTTTTACCGTAATAGCTTACATAAATATTTACGTATGCTAAAACAGCGAAAAAAAGGGAATGCAAATGGCGGCCGCCGTAGCTGCCACCATTTGCGTACGCGTTTTGTTGTTGTTGTTCTTGCCGTGATACTTACGTAGCCTATCATGGCAAAGGCAGCTACGCAAATGGCATGGTGGCTGCCATTTGCGTGGCTGCCTTTGCTATGATAGGCTACGTAAATACTTACGTAGCCTATCACGGAAGCCTGGCCGGATGCAAATGGCGGTCGCCATTTGAGTCCGCAGTAGGGGTGCACGAAACCCACTTACCTGGTCTCGCAGCCTTTCGCGGTGGGGGGGAGGCACTTCACTGCTCTCCCCCTGAAGTTCAGGCCGGGGGGGGGAGGCTTCCCGCCTCGCCCGGCCGAAATTCAGGCCGGGAAGGAGGCGCCTCGCCTCGCCCGGCCGCGAAATTAAAAGTTAAAAAAAAAACAAAAAACGCCCCCGTGATAGGCTACGTGATGATTAACGTAGCCTATCACGGCTAGATCTGCAAAGTCAGCCGTGATAGGCTACGTAAATCGTCACGTAGCCTATCACGGGTGACTTAAAAAAAAAAAAGTGCGTACGCAAATGGCGGCCCCCATAGGGAGCCGCCATTCCCGTTCCTTATTTGGTCGCCGTAGTCTACGTAAATCTTTACGTAGACTACGGCGAAAATAAGGGCAACGCAAATAGCGTTGCCCTTATTTTCGCCGTAGTCTACGTAATCTTTACGTAGACTACGGCGACCAAATAAGGAACGGGAATGGCAGCTCCCTATGGGGGCCGCCATTATCCGTACGCGCTTTTTTTTTTTAAAGTCACCCGTGATAGGCTACGTGACGATTTACATAGCCTATCATGGCTGACTTTGCAAATCTAGCCGTGATAGGCTACGTTAATCATCACGTAGCCTGTCACGGGGGCGTTTGTTTTTTTTTAGTTTTATTGGAATGGCGGCGGCAGCAGCCGGTCGAAAGATCGGCTGCCGCCCCCACCCCTGACGAAGACACGACGATCCGCCGCCGGGACCCGCCGCCGGGAGGGACATTTGGGAAAGGTAAGTCCCATCCCGGGGGGGGGGTGCGGAGTGTGGGGGCGTGCGGAGAATTTCTCCCCGAAACTCGTTCGGGGGGCCGAATACGTTGGCGCTCAGCCCCCCAAAGTTTCAGGGAGAAATTCTCCGCCAACCCTAGTTAGGGATGGCGGAGAATTCCGCCATGGATTTCATTGAGGTGGCTGCCATTTGCACTGGCATTCGGCCCCCCGAAACCCATGGCGGAACGGCCTCCCGCCCACCCGTCCAATCCCCCCCGGGACAAAGCTTACCTGAGGCAGATGTTCCGGAGGCTCCGGCAGCGGCAGCAGCTGGCCTCTCGGCTACCTTATACAATATCATGACTGAGGCAGAACGACAGAAGCCTCTTTCATGGGGGGAGAAAACGTTCAGGAAATCGGAGGACAGATTTTGGCACGGGACTAGCTCCACCTCATCCCTGGACACAACCATGCCCCCACCTGCATTGTGGTGGGTGCAAATTGGGAGCCAGCCTGCCAAGTCAGTTGATGCTGCTGCAGCACAAAAAAACCCAAACCCCTCACTAAAAAAGAAAGTAGCTGTGCTACAAGCCCTGCCGATGGGGAGCCCTGCCTGGGAGAAACTGCTAAGAATTTCTCCTCCCCCTGGAGGAGAAATGGACAGACATTTCTCTGTCCACAAGTAAGTAGGGGTGGACGAAAGTCACTTACCTGTCGTCGAAGCTTGTTCACGGTGGGGGGGAGGCGCTTCGCTGCTCCCCCCGTGAAGTTCAGGCCGGGGGGGAGGCTTCCCACCTCGCCCGGCCGAAATTCAG